>NC_053164.1:5121958-5427849 GCF_016835505.1 Polypterus senegalus | reverse complement strand
TGGTATAAAACAGGCGAACTCAAATGAGGATGCGGGTTTTACATCAGAGAGAACAGAAGCACTCCCCGTAAGAAACGTCCACTCACACATAAGGACAATGCAGCTGAATCAGGCGTAAAGGTGAAAGATGGCAACATTTGGATGGAGCAAGAGGTCGAGTGTCGTCCTGCCAGTGGATATTATTGGTCAGTCTGCCATGCATGTCCTTTAATGAAACAGCAGGGCATGCCGAGCTTGCCAAGGTTTCATACAAAGTTCTGTTTGTGATAATATTTTGTGATGGCCTTTATATTAAAAACATTTATATGTTACTTATATAAAAGTCAGATTGAATGTTATTTACCTTGATTTATTTACTTATCTTCTGTGGCAAGCGGCTGGGAGTGGTACCCAGCCAGGGTGCTCGGAAGGAACGAAGAAGGGATTATGTCTCCTCTGGACCACGAGAGGGCAGCCGCCCTGTTTGGTATGGGGACCACGGGAAGAGAGCATTGAAGCTCAATCCTATAGGGGCCTGTGATCACTGCCAGGTGACGCCCAGATGCCTGAGTAGCCCTGGCCCTCAGCACTTCCGCCACACCTGAAAGTGCTGGGGGGAAGAAGACCAGGGACACCCGGAGTGCTTCTGGGTGCACAGCCGGCACTTCCGCCACACCAGGGAGTGCCGACAGAAGTTAATCGGGAGGCTCTTGGAACACGTCCGGGTGGATATAAAAGGGACCACCTCCCTCCATTCGATAGCTGGAGTCGGGTGTAAGAGGATGAAGCCTGGACAAGAGGAGTGGAGACGGTCAGGAGAGAAAGAGGCATTGAGGAAATGGCCTGGACTGAGGGTGATTGGTACGGGGTACTGGGATGTGTGCGTCACTTGTAAATAAGAATAGTGTAAATACACGTGTGCAAACCAGCGGTGTCTGCTTGCCTGTTTCCGGGCTCTTCCCCACACTTTCTATAGCGTAAAGTCACAGTTCTTACCACTGCACCACCCAAGCGGTCATGTCAGTGCTGTACCCTAACCTGATTTCTTTTTCTACAGTTATATTCTTGAATAAAAGTGCACTTGTTTTGTTATACTTGTACCTTTTATGAAAGCGTTTATTTGATATTTGGACTTCAGTCTTCACACACTATACACTTCACATCAGCAATTTGCCATTATTATAACTTGAAAAAGTTTCTGTTTTAGGTATGTGTTCAACATTTCTTGCCTCGCATTTCCTGTCATCCTACACTTACACAGATCATTGTAGACATGGAACATACATGAAATGCATGTATTCCAAATAACAATATATTATTTACCCTCTATCTCCCACCATGATAAAGAGACTTGAGCTGGGAGAACTTTTTGCCCGAGTTGAGCTACATCTTTGGGAGAGCAGGCTGCTTGCTGCTTGTGCTGATTGACACATTTACCAAACAAAAGACGCTGATGAAGAGGTGTGAAGAAATTTAAGGTGGCCCGGGATTATGAGTTTTTCATAGGCTTCAGGGATTCTAGTGTTAATGACCTCTCCTAAATCCTGATGATGTTAGCAGTAGCTTCCTAAATTAGGAAAATTAACAAAATTATTTTACTCCTACTCCCTAGTATGGCCAAATTTGCATCACTTTGAGATTTTTATGGCAAATAGAACCATTTTCCTACTCTGATAGATAGATAAACATGTGGTTAGGTAAAGGAAAAAAAATGAATTTAAATGATTTTTAAAGTAAGGCTGCAACATAATGAAACGTGTTAAAAGTGAAAAGATACAAATAATTTGTGAAGGTGCCGTATAATTTAGAATTACTAACCAACCAAACACCCACTTCTGGGCAATGTTAGCTAAACAAAAGTTTTGATAATTGCAGGATTTCAGTGATATGAACTAAAACTCTGTGTCCAAAACAGGCAAAGCTCACAAGGCAAAAGGAAATTGTAACGAGATGACATTTTTTAAAGATACTGCATGAAAGTAAATTTGAGGCACCATGCTTAATAATGTTTTAAATGACTGCCTGAAGCAAATTACACCGAGTGCATGCTTAATAATTATTCCTAAAAGCAATGGGTAAAAATTTCAAAATAAGTATGTTTTAAAAAGTAACCCTCTGAAGTGAAGAGCAGCTCTCGCTTTCCTCTGCCCGTGTTTTGTTTTTCACTGCAACAGAACACAACAGCATTTGATGAAACTGTTTGGCTAGAAGAAGGGATTCAGCTGTTAATGCAGATGGACAGTTCACGGCCTCATGAAAATGGCCTATTGATTTACGTAGTCACTCTGATAATTTGTATTGATTTAACTCTGTCTTGAAGTCAGGGAGCTGAAAATTGGTCACCTTGAAGGCTTCATCGACCACGTGGTTGGGCAAAAGTTTCCAACACATCTGGTTTTCTTTCTTTTTTTTTTCCTTTTTCATTTTACTGATTCCGCTTAACAAGTTGGCCTTGAATTTATTGAACGGTACATAAGAAATGCACATGACCTTCATGAATATTGTATCATATAATCAACAGATTCATTTTTTAATAGTTTAATTAATTACTAGTCCAAAAAATAATATCTGAATTAATTATATTGCTAAGCACAACAGATAAGGACAGGAAACTTAATTTTACTTTAAATGGACAAGATAAAATAAGGTAAAAAAAATAGGAAGTTAAGAATAAAGGCAAATTAAACAAATCAAAGAGAATACCCAAATAATTAGAGTATATAAAGCAAAGGCCAGGTCAGGTTGGGGAACATGCACTGGTATAGTGCATTACCACACCCACCACATGATGAAACAGCTAAGGATCGCGGTTGGCAAAACCCCCCAGGGCAGACTCACGGTCCAATACAACCCTCCAGAAATGACCCTCTTTCTGCTTCAGCCAGGTGTTACATGGGTGTCCCCTTGGCCTGGTCCAGCAGCTCGAGTACTCAACAATGAGGATCCTGCGAGCTGGATAACCCTCAGGGAATCACGCCACATGGTCATCGTGTCGTAACTGCAGGTAATGTGCCTCATTAGGGACTCTGTGAGCAACCGCTCATTCAACACAAAGTCAAACCAGCGGTATACACGGATATTCCAAAAAGACACATTACTGAAGGAGTCCAGTCTTTGTTTCAGGTCACTGGATAGCGTCCATGTCTCGCAACCATGTAGTAATACAGGAAGCACCAGGACTTTAAAGACTTGGACCTTCGTTGTTTTGCAGAGACATCGGGAATGCCACACTCTCCTTTCCAGCGACCTCATGACCCCACCAAGTTTTCCCAATCTGTCTATTGATTTATTAAGAAGAGTCACCAGAGACATGAATGTCACTGCCTAGGTAAGTAAACCTTTTGGCGCGTTTTTTTTTTTTTTTTTCTATTAATTTTATTACAATCCATACATAGCATTTTACAAAAAAAAGAATTATATTAAGAACAGATCGATCCCCACCCCTGAGAGAGAGAGCAAGCCAAACGGCATAAAATTTAAGGCTTGTAAACATACCTAAATTAATAAATTCTCTGTGCTTTATAAACTTATTTTAAATATTACTGATTAGATCCTGCCATGTTTTGAAAAAAGTCTGCACAGATCCTCTAACTGAGTATTTGAGTTTTTCCAATTTCAAATAATATAACACATCGGTTTCCCACTGACTTAAAAGAGGAGAGTTTGGGTTCTTCCAGTTTATCAGAATAAGTCTGCGTGCCAACAGTGTAGTGAATGCAATCACAATTTGTTTGTCTTTTTCCACTTTAAGCCACTCTGGAAGAACACCAAACACAGCTGTTAATGGGTTAGGAGGGATTGGGAGTCCAAGGCTGTCTGAGAGGTAATTAAAAATTTTTGTCCAGAATAATGTTAATTTGGTGCAGGCCCAGAACATGTGACCCAGTGAGGCTGGGGCTTGGTTGCAACGTTCGCAGGTTGGATCATAACATGGAAACATTTTGGAGAGTTTTAGTCGAGACAGATGTGCTCAATATATAATTTTGAGTTGTATAATTGTATGCTTTGCGCATATGGAGCTTGAGTGAATTCTCTGCATTGCTACTTTCCACTCCTTTTCTGATATATTGAGAGATCTTTTTCCCAGTGTCCTCTTGGATCTTTGAAAGGAAGGGATTGTAAAAAGATTTTATATATTGTCGAGATGGAGTCTAAATCCTTGAGATTGAGCAATATTTTTTCCAGTGTGGATGAGGGTGCAAGATGAGAAAAATCTGGAAGGTTCTGTTTAACAAAGTTCCTGATTTGAAGATAGTGAAAGAAATGTGTAGCTGGAATGTGAAATTTGGAATGTAATTGTTCATAGGATGCAAAGACGTTGTCTATATAAAGATCTCTAAGCAAGTTAATCCCAAATTTTTTCCAGATATTAAAAACTGCATATGTTTGTGAGGGTTGAAAGAGGTGGTTCTCTTGCAGGGGTGCCACAGATAGAAGCTTCTCCGTCTTAAAATGCTTTCTACATTGGTTCCAGATTCTAAGTGAGTGGAGCACAATTGGGTTATTAGTGTATTGCCGATAACGTGTGTTTATTGGAGCACAGAGCAAGGAATACAAAGAAGTACTGCAGGATTCTACTTATGAAGCCCTTTTTGAGCAAAGCAATGATGGTCCTTTTGTGGCAGGGCTGAAATGCAGTGGAAATTGTTTTTTTGGGATTACGTTCATTTTCATGGCAAAGAGGGACTTTGCAATTAACAGCAATTCATCTGATCCCTCTTCATAACACTCTGGAATAGATGAAAATTGCCATAATAAAAACTGAGGCAGCAAACTTTGTGAGAATGAATATTTGTGTCATTTTCAAAACGTTTGACCACGACTGTACTCTCGTTTCTGTTTTGCACTTTTTCTGTCTGTGGCTGTTAAACCTGTGGCCCCACCAGGGGCAGTCCCAGCCACCCTGCCCCACACAGACAGACAGAGACAATTACTGTCCAGCACACACGTTTTTATTTACAGAGGGGAGCCGCTTTCTCACTCCCCAGAGCACAGCACAATGCACCACAGTACAAATCTCAGTCCAGTCCTTTTCTTCTTAACTCTTCTCCCTTTCAGTCCTTCCACCTCCACTCCCTTCGACCACCTCCTCCCGGCTCTGGCTCCTCGAATGGAGTGAGGAGGCCCCTTTCATAGGGCACCCAGAAGTGCTCCAGGTGCTCCCAGATCCCGGGTGTGGCGGAAGTGCTGCAACCCAGGGCTGAGAAACTGTCCAGGCACCACCTGGTGGTGGCCATGGGCACCAGCAGGGTTGAGCTTTTAAGCTCCAAACCCGTGGCCCCACTGAAAGCCAGGGAGGGTTGCCCTCTCATGTTCCAGGGGAGGTATTACCCTGAATATGCACTCTCTTCCGGGTCCTTCCATCACAGGGGCATCTCGGGTCCACCACACACCGCTACAAAACTTGCTAGCAATTATATTTCCAGGCAGTAAAGTTAAATACTGAATAATCCCACTCGGATATTTCTGTTTCCTTTCTTCACAAGATAAGTTTACCTAAATTTACAGCAGACTTCTGGCTTTGTAATATTTTTCACAGCTTGCCAGCCAGAGCCATCAAGAAAGACTTAGTTTGCTCAATAGAAAAAAACAATAAACAAACACAAACAGACCTGCCAACAATTTATCTCTCTGTATATGACAGATTTGATCAGATTTTGTTTTTTTTATTTCTTTCAAGGAAAAATGCTGACTGAACACTTGTCATGTTATTTGAATTATCTTCCTGAAAGATAAAAATGTGACTGCAAATTTTTTTTTTACTCTCTACTGTCCTCATTTCTGTTATTGATTTTATGATAAACTACACATAATGTCATTTTTTTTTTCTGTACTATTTTATACGCATTGCCTTTATAGCACAAGTGTGAGTAAGCTGTTGCTACAATAATTGTAAATTTAATGTAGGTTTTAATTTTTGTTCATGGGTGCTTTCATGCTTTAAAAACATCATTTTAGATTACGAGCCTGCCTTGATAGTTGTAAGGTTCTGCATTACAATGTGTGTGTGTGTGTTTATTTTAGCGCTGTTTGTTTTGATTTCTCATTTCTACCTGAGGATTCAGGATGGTCAGAACATCATGACGCCACTCTTCAAGTGTGGCCGTGTGTACTGTTATTTAAACTGTTATGATGAAGTGCACGCAAAATGGAGGAAAGGGGTGTATTGATGTAAACGGTCGCTTTCACTGTAGCAGATCTCTGTGTGTTTTGTGCCTGTTTTTTTGGTCTTTTAAGTCATCTTAAATCATTTCTTTTGTTTTAGCTTACCAATCTTTCAGTAGTTCACTTTACAATCTTTGTGAAAGTTTTCTACTTCTGACTGTTATCGCCCCTCATGTTCATCTGGACATTCACACAATAACTGAATTGGAAATCTCAAGTGAGTAGCTGGCTCTCTTCATCCACAGCTGGGGCATGCATCTATCAACTGGACCAGCTACCAGGAATTCCCTGTTTACTTCTAATTTACTGAACAAATTAAATACTCCAAAATCCAGAAAGTGTGGAAAGAGAGGTGGACCTTGAGTATGTTTGAGAGGAGACTTTTTAAATATCATTGCCAACACAGAGTACACTGGATGAGCTGAAGTTATTTACATGATACATCCATGAGTACCGTGAAAGCTGTCTAGTCTGCTAAAGTGAGACCTGCTTTAACACTAGAATCACTGAAGCCTATGAAAAAAATCATAATCCTGGACCACCTTAAATTCCTTCGCACCTCTCCAGCAGCGTCTTTTGTTTTGCAAATATGTCAATCAGCACAATCAGCAAGGCGCCTTCACCGCCTTGATGGAGCTCCGCTCAGGCAAAAAGTTCTCCCAGCTCAAGCCAATGCTCCTTATCTGTGTATGAGGTGCCAGGAGTTGTAGAGGGTAAATAATATATCATCATTTGGAATACATACATTTCATGTGTTTTCCGTGTCTACAACAATCTGTGTAAATGTAGGAATACAGGAAATGTGAGTCAGGAATTGTTGAACACATAACTAAAAAATAAACGTTTTCCATAGTTTAGTAATAATTGACAAAATATAGACTTGAAGTGTATAATGTGTGAAGACTAAACTCAGCCTTGTAACATAACCCAATTTCTTTTCCCCGTCATTCTCTCTCCCTTCATTATCTTTCCAGGGGTCCAGAGTGTGTCCTACAACTGAGTTTGCCCTTTTAATTAACTTGTTGATTCAGTTGGCCTCTCATGAAGTGAAGCTACCAGCCCAGCATACAACAGTGTGGAACACCACACTGGCCATCACTGAATTATAGAAGATGTGAAGGATGAAACTTCCCTCATCAAATGATCGGTCTCCTAAGGAAAAAGAGCCTTTCTTCTATAGTTCCTTTATTTTCTGAGACCAGTCAAACCTGTCATTATTATGGAACCCCAAGAACCTGAATGACTGCACCAACTTTACGTTGAATAGTGCGCAGACACAGAGGTTCTATAATGGGTTGAAAGGCAAAAACCAGATCTTTGGTTTTGCTGATGTTACGTTACAGAAAATTCTGCTCCAAGAAACAAAGTTCTCCACTTGACTCCTCTCTTTTGTCTCATCCCTCTTATCAACGCACTCCATAAGTGCAGAATTATCTGAGAATTTCTGTGACTGACTCAACCTGCTGTTATATTTATAGCCAGAGGTGTACAGAGTGAAGAAAAAGGAGACAGGCCTGTCCCTTGTGGTGCTCCAGTGTTGCTCACACAGTACTTGAGTTTCACAAACTGCGGTCTGCCTGACAGATAGTCCAATATCCAGGACACCACTGGCTCATCCATCTGCATATCTCTGAGTTTACCCCTTAACAGGGTTGGCTGGATTGTATTGAAGGCAATAGAGAAATCAAAAAACAGAATCCTCACAGTGCTGCCTACTTTATCCAGGTGGGAATAAGCTTTGTAGTGCAGACAGATAACTGAATCGTCCATTCTAATCTTTGTCTGATAGGCAAACTGCAGGGGATCCAGGTAGTCTAGCACAAGAGGACTCATATAGTCCAGGACTAGTCTCTCAAAGGTCTTTATGCTGACAGATGTATCACTGCTCTGTTGTCATTAGCTGAAGACTTCTTTGGAACAGGATCAATGCAGGATGTTTTCCACACCAGTGCTACTTTCTGTAGCCTTATGAATAGACTGAGCAGGTGGCAGAGGACATCACAAAATTGGTCTGTATGGGCCATAAAAACTCGAGGGCTGACTCCAACTGGTCCCTCAGCTTTTATCATGTGTAGCTTCCTCAGTTATCATCATTACTATAGACCAAGTAAGGAGACATTATAAATGAAGACAAAACACATCTTTACAATGAGACCCTGAGAACAACTTTGATTAATCATTGAAATGATGCTCTGGTGTTTTTGAGACCATACAAACATTATGAAATATTTCTTCACACAAAAACCACAGATACATGGAATAAGTGACCAAGTAGTGTGGTAGACAGTAGGACTTTAGGGACTTTCAAAACTCGACTTGATGTTATTTTCAAAGAATTAAGTGAATAGGACTGGCAAGCTTTGTTGGGTTGAATGGCCTGTTCTCATCTGATTGTTATAATGTGTCAAAAGAAAGGACAAACATCACAAAAAGGTTTGGGTTATCCAGCCCATATAATGGAAGTTAGGTTCCGGAATAAATAGTGAAATCGTTTTCCAACACTGAGTTCAAGACAGAACTGATGATATAGACAAAATGGTAGTTTTAAAGTGGCACAGAGGAAGTGAGGTAATCCGGGGTGCAACCAAAAGTGATGTCATCAGGCCCAAAACTAGAAGTGATATCATTGTGGCCAGAGCCGGAAGTGATGTCATTGGGGCCAGGTGGAATTTACCATAACTGGTCAGTAGAAGAAAGAGGGAAAAGGTTTGTGCACTCCACCACCCCCTGGTCCGATATGGAATTTCCCTCATTCAAGCCCTTTAGGTGCCTCCAATGTGGCACGTGTGTGACAAATGCTAAGAAGTTAAAATGGTTAAGTGCTACCAGTATCTCTAACTGTCTCCCCTCTTGATATACTGCACCTGAATGCTTACTACCATTGTGGTGCCTTCTTTCATGGTTTTGCGCAGGGTGACCCTTAGACTAAGTAATCTCTGCTCCAACACTAACCCACACCCTTTCCACTTGAGTACTCACCTTTATTAATATCTCCACCTCATCTCCAATGCCTGAGTGATTCTCCCACATGAGGGTCAGTCAAATGCATCAAGGATACATCGCAATATCTATTTCTCACTCCCCTCCAGATAACGATTTTAAGGCTCAATGCACAGAATTCAGAGACAGCCAAAGCCGCCCCCCAACCCCCCCAAGACTCTGCTATGGTCTTTGCACTAAGATCCATGAAATTAGCAATTTCAAAGCCTTTCAACATGAACAGAGGATATTACAAAGCAAATAGCTCTAAATAGTGAATCAAACGCTATGCTAATGTAAATAATCACGGAAACGGATAATAAAGGCAACCATGCAAGACATCAGAGATGCTCATATAATGAAAAGGGAGGAAAAGAAAGTGCGGCACTTGAAGACAGATTACAAATGAAATGCAGATGAAACGGGTCCTTAGCCAGGGTCAGAAGGAGACTCACAGACAGATGTCAAGAGCTCAGTGGATGTTTGCCAACTGAAGGCAATCAGGATTTGGCACAGCACATAGCCAGCTGCTGAGAGACCTCTGTTGTCTGACAGGTAGCTATTGTAGGCATTATCTTAAGAGGTTTAATTTCAAGGCTTTGGAAGGGAAACTATGGAGGAGAGAATTGAAGTCGTTCGCTCAATAGGCAATTAAGACCTGGCAACGTACACTATATAAGATGGAGAGGAAGAGTTCAATTTTTAAATGAACGATGATGCAATCAGGTTTTTGACCACAGCTAACAAATGGAATTTGCCTTGAATGTTTTGCAAGACTAGGCTACCACAAAATAATCGGTGAAGTAGAATGAAATCACATTTCAAAGTAAAACTCTGAAAATCATTTTGGGGAAGCCATAAAAAATATTATTTTACTGGGCCTAACTAACTGAATCTTTTGAAGAATTTGTGTCTGACTGAGATGTTTTCAGGTGTGATCTGCAAGATTGAAGGTGTAAAGCCTGGCAACCTGGTCAAGATGGTTCAAAGACCAGGAAGCGAAACCAATATCGGGACAGGAACAAAGGTAGGATGATCCCTCACACTTGTGCTATAGAAGCAATGCGTACAAAATAGTACAGAAAAAAATGACATTATGTGTAGTTTATCATAAAATCAATAACAGAAATGAGGACAGTGGAGAGTAAAAAAAAATTGCAGTCACATTTTTATCTTTCAGGAAGATAATTCAAATAACATGACAAGTGTTCAGTCAGCATTTTTCTGCAAAAATGTTACTTCCGGTTCTGGCGCCCAGAAAGACGTCACTTCCGGTTCAGCCACCATGAGAAAAACATCACTTTCGGTCCCAGTATCCAAGAGGACATCATTTCCGGGACCTGGTCTATAAAGACTAACTGAGTTCAGTTCAACTTAAGAACTCGACCTGTGCACTTCAGTGCTTAATCAAAAAAACCTTTGCAGCCAGATAATAATAATAATAATAATAATAATAATAATAAATAATAATAATAATTCTTTGCATTTATATAGTGCTTTTCTCACTACTCAAAGCGCTGAAGGTATAAAATATGGGTGGCTGCTCCAAACCTTTCTGTGTGTCAGAGGCTGAATTATTTCACTAAAGGTAGAGGACAACACTTGCTTGGAGCAAGAAGAGGAAGAATTCATCAATTTATATCCATAAAAATTAACATGTATAACATTTAACATTAAATTGATTTCAGAAAGGGTGGCACGTTGGCGCAGTGCTAACGCCACTGCCACGCAGTTAGGAGTCCTGGGTTCGCTTCCCGGGTCCTCCCTGCGTGGAGTATGCATGTTCTCCCCGTGTCTGCGTGGGTTTCCTCCCACAGTCCAAAAACATGCAAGTTAGGTGCATTGGCAATCCTAAATTGTCTCTAGTGTGTGCTTTGTGTGTGTGTGCCCTGCGGTGGGATGGTGCCCTGCCTGGAGTTTGTTTCCTGCATTGTGCCCTGTGTTGGCTGGGATTGGCTCCGGCAGATCCCTGTGACCCTCTCTTAGGATATAGCTGGTTGGATAATGGAAGGATGGATGATTTCAAAAATTAGTTAAAATGGCTGTCATACCTGTGTTCATAAGGGTTTTGTTATGAGGACATTTAAAATGTATACTTGGTGGAAGAATCTCCTCCTAAGAAAGTCTAATGCTGAGTCTGGATTTTGCTCTATGAAAAGACAGCCATGAAGGATCAACTTCATTGCAACTAATGGAGTTTCCAGGATTTTTACCAATGATATGAGGTGAGGACACATTGTGGTGAATGGCCGGGACGCCCCTATACTGGAAGGACTAAGGAAGAGAAGATATTCAGAGCATTGCCTCCCCGGAGTGATAGATGGCAGCCCCTCTGTTTTGCAGCGGTACCTCTGACTCCCACAGGAGTTGGAGTTGGCTCAGTTCTGTTGGGTTCTGTGGGTGCAACCAGGGGGTACTGCAGGTACCATTGATCCCTGTGTGGCAACACTTCCACCACACCTGGAAATACTGCTGGAAGAAGGTCGTCGAGCACACGGAGCACTTTTGGGTGCCCTATAAAAGGAGCCAGCCGACACTATTCCAGGAGCCATAGTGGGAGGAGGTGGACAAAGCTTGCTGGAGAAGGAGGTTTAGTGGAGTCGATGAGAAAGAGAGAGGAAGAGAAAGAGAAAGAAACAGAAAGAAGAAAAGTGTGCTTTGCTGCTGTGTGCTGTGCTGTAAACCGTGCTGTACTGGTGGGAAATGGGGAAAGACATTTTCCACAAGGAAAAAGGGAAAAAATGACAATGTGTGTGAACTTGTATCCTGCATCTGTCTGTGTCAGGTTTGGGCAGCAGGAGCGCCCTCTGCAGGCCACAACATACGTGAGGTTCAGGAATGAAGAGGGAAGAAAAGGGATGAAGAGAGAATAGACCCCAAATGGAATTTCACAGGAATTTCATGTCAGCTAACTTTTCAAAATGTGTGGGTTCAGAGAGCCTCACAGCAGTTTATTCTCCTGAAACAAAGTTTTGAATTATAATTTTTTACATTTTTTTTCTTCAGACATGTCTTAATACCATGTTCCCTTGTTCAAAACACTCAACACAAGCATCACATCAATAGACCATGTGAAGTAAACTGTATATCTGTTTCCAATACTTTGATACAAAATGCATTCAATCAGCACTTCTTCCAAAATTCACAAGAACCTCTCTCAGTCAATGTTTAGACATTTAGATACTCTGTTCAAACAGTTAACTTTCAGTTCAAAACCTAACAAAATTGACATTATTGTAGATGGAAATTCACTGCATTTTGACACACACTAGATAACGGCTTTGAAAAACAGCTTTACTGTGTAATAAAAGTATATAGAAGGTAGAGAACTTACAGCTACTGTATTTTTTTATGAGTTTCCTTTTATGCCTTGTCAGTGTCAGGCGTTTACTTCACACGTGTGGGTATGCAAGACCGGCTGGTAAATTAAACACAAGGGCAGACTGATGGGAGCTCAGGAAGACAGACACATGGGGATGCATTTTATGTGTGGTTTAAAGTATTAATTTGAATTCCCGGAGTGTATTGTTAGTCTATGTTCTGAATGATCTTTTTCTTTTGTGTTTTGTGGTGTTTAGTGTGACATTCATTTCTCTGATCCCTGCATATGGTAGATGGTAAGTAAATTGATGTGGCAATTTAAAGGGGCTGTGAGTGGCCATAGAAAGGGATTGGTTTTCATTTAGTCGATTGATGTGAGAGAGAAAGAGAAACTGTAAGGTACGAACTATAGGCATAGGACAGCTTGTTGGCTGAGAGTTTGGCTGCATAATAGTGGATAGAAGCCCCCATTAGCCAGTAAGAGCTCCTCAATATTTTGAGTGGAGGATCTTTGTGGGTTCATTTAGAGTCTAGCATTTGTTTTTATTTTAAAAAAGCTATATTTCTTTTGTGAAAATAAAATGAAACAAGCATAAAGTGCTGGGGGAATTCCCTGTATAATCTCCTGGATGAAGAGTAGTCAAGTTTTTCTGGTCATATGTATGAGATACAGGTGACACCCTTGTACAGTAGATAGTATTATTTTATATTATCAAGGAGGAAGTTACAACAAAGCAATAACAGGAAATGACATAAAAAAAGAACAGGAAGTGATGTATTCAAGCGGTGACGGAATTGACATTATCAGATGAGGACAGAAGTGATGTCATCTTATAGGGACCGGAAGTGGCATCATAGGATGAGGACGGGAGTGATGTCATCGTATGGGGACCAGAAGTGACGTTATTGTTTGAGGTAAGAAATGAAATGGTTAATGAAATTTCGGTCATCTGGTTGGGATGAAAAAGAATTGTTATTCTTCAGTAGGTCTGTTGATAAAGGGAAAAAGGCGTTAGTACTTGTCCAACCCTCTATCTGTTCACTCTTATTTGGACCTTTTGGCTGCAGCCTAAGCAAACGTGTGTGACACTATATAGAGTGTATACTTCAGAAAGCTCCACTTTTGGGAAAAACATCCTGCATTGTTTCTGCTCCAAAGAAGGCAGGTGCCTCTTCACCTAATGACTACAGACCAGTGGCACCAGCATCTCACATCATGGAGACTGGATGATGAGAAACTGGTCTAGGAGTATATGAGTCAGTCCTCTTGTGGTAGACCACCTGGACCCACTGCAGTTTGCTTATCAGACAAAGCTTAAAGTGTAGGATGCAATGATCTCTCTGCTCCACAAGGCTTATTCTTACTTGGACGAAGCTGGCAGCACTGTGAGGATGATTTTTTTTTTACTTCTCCAGCATCTTCAATACCATTCAGCCATCCCTGTTAAGGGGTAAATGTGAACGAAAATAAAGGCAATCAAGGGATAATGTGGTTATTTAGTGATAATATAGTTATTGTGTATGATGTGTTTTGGTACACTTTCCAATTCAAAATATAGCATTTATCTTAGAACTAGCAAAATACCCGCGCTTCACAGCGGAGAAGTAGTGTGTTAAAGAAGTAATGAAAAATTAAAGGAAACATTTTGAAAATAACGCAACATGATTGTCAATGTAATTGTTTTGTCACTGTTATGAGTGTTGCTGTTATATATATATATATATATATATATATACACACACATACATACATACACACACACATTATTTATATATATATATCTATGTATATCTATCTATCTGTATATCTATATATCTATATATATCTATATATATACACACACACATTTTATCTATATCTCTCTCTCTATATATATATATATATATACTAGCAAAATACTCGCGCTTCGCAGTGGCGAAGTACTGCCTTAAAAGTTTTATTAAGAAGAAAATTAAACCTTTTTAAACTGAGGGAAAATATACCAATAATTATTTGTTAAGGATCTCTTTGTATACCATATTGTCAGTTCGGCCCTCCGGTTGTAATATGACCAAGCTGTGCGCTGAGCTTACTTTTGAGCATGCAACGTACAGTTGGTCATGTGAACAGTAATCTTGTTTCAAATCTCACAGCTTGGACTGCTGCTGTCATAATCGGTTTGAGTTTCATGGTTTGTTTCAATGACAACAGTATTTGTAGGACTTGTGTTGAAGAGACATTCGTCAAGCGTTGTAAGCATACAACCAGTTTCATTGATAACTTCACATCCAGCTTTTGAGAGTTTAAACATTCATAATCATCAAAGTGTCCACTACTGAAATCGTCACCTGTGAATCTAAGATGTTTCAGAGGAATTGGCGGTTGTCCAAAGGTGTAAAATATTTGGCCATTTCGGTACACTTGAAAGCGACAACAGAACAATTCAGAGGCAGCCATCAACTCACATGCAGAACCATGGGTGAAGTGCTTAAGCATTTCACTCTTCTAGTACAGATTATAGAAGACAAAGATGGTGGCTTTAAAGGCCCATAAAGGAAGTGACGCCATCAAAAGGAATCGGAGGTGATGTCTTCTGGTCTGGAAGTGACGTCAGCAAAGGGGTCGGCAACGGAAGTGATGTCTTCTGAGGTGCCAGAACCTTACAGGTTTTTCTGGGAAAGGTCTGTAGGGAACTGAGAAAGACAATCAGCGCACTCCGCCACCCTCTGGTCAGATGTTTTATTACAATTACTCAGGTTCTTTAGCTGCCTCCTACTCTCACATGTGACAGTGTGTGTGTGTATATATATATATATATATATATATATATATATATATATATATATATATATATATATATATATATATATATATATAATACAGTGGTGTGAAAAACTATTTGCCCCTTCCTGATTTCTTATTCTTTTGCATGTTTGTCACACAAAATGTTTCTGATCATCAAACACATTTAACCATTAGTCAAATATAACACAAGTAAACACAAAATGCAGTTTTTAAATGATGGTTTTATTATTTAGGGAGAAAAAATCCAAACCTACATGGCCCTGTGTGAAACGTAATTGCCCCCTGAACCTAATAACTGGTTGGGCCACCCTTAGCAGCAATAACTGCAATCAAGCGTTTGCGATAACTTGCAATGAGTCTTTTACAGCGCTCTGGAGGAATTTTGGCCCACTCATCTTTGCAGAATTGTTGTAATTCAGCTTTATTTGAGGGTTTTCTAGCATGAACCGTCTTTTTAAGGTCATGCCATAGCATCTCAATTGGATTCAGGTCAGGACTTTGACTAGGCCACTCCAAAGTCTTCATTTTGTTTTTCTTCAGCCATTCAGAGGTGGATTTGCTGGTGTGTTTTGGGTCATTGTCCTGTTGCAGCACCCAAGATCGCTTCAGCTTGAGTTGACGAACAGATGGCGGACATTCTCCTTCAGGATTTTTGGTAGACAGTAGAATTCATGGTTTCATCTATCACAGCAAGCCTTCCAGGTCCTGAAGCAGCAAAACAACCCCAGACCATCACACTACCACCACCATATTTTATTGTTGGTATGATGTTCTTTTTCTGAAATGCTGTGTTCCTTTTACGCCAGATGTAACGGGACATTTGCCTTCCAAAAGTTCAACTTTTGTCTCATCAGTCCACAAGGTATTTTCCCAAAAGTCTTGGCAATCATTGAGATGTTTCTTAGCAAAATTGAGACGAGCCCTAATGTTCTTTTGCTTAACAGTGGTTTGCATCTTGGAAATCTGCCATGCAGGCCGTTTTGCCCATTCTCTTTCTTATGGTGGAGTCATGAACACTGACCTTAATTGAGGCAAGTGAGGCCTGCAGTTCTTTAGACGTTGTCCTGGGGTCTTTTGTGACCTCTCGGATGAGTCGTCTCTGCGCTCATGGGGTAATTTTGGTCGGCCGGCCACTCCTGGGAAGGTTCACCACTGTTCCATGTTTTTGACATTTGTGGATAATGGCTCTCACTGTGGTTCACTGGAGTCCCAAAGCTTTAGAAATGGCTTTATAACCTTTACCAGACTGATAGATCTCAATTACTTCTGTTCTCATTTGTTCCTGAATTTCTTTGGATCTTGGCATGATGTCTAGCTTTTGAGGTGCTTTTGGTCTACTTCTCTGTGTCAGGCAGCTCCTATTTAAGTGATTTCTTGATTGAAACAGGTGTGGCAGTAATCAGGCCTGGGGGTGACTACGGAAATTGAACTCAGGTGTGATACACCATAGTTAGGTTATTTTTTAACAAGGGGGCAATTACTTTTTCACACAGGGCCATGTAGGTTTGGATTTTTTTTCTCCCTTATTAATAAAAAACATCATTTAAAAACTGCATTTTGTGTTTACTTGTGTTATATTTGACTAATGGTTAAATGTGTTTGATGATCAGAAACATTTTGTGTGACAAACATGCAAAAGAATAAGAAATCAGGAAGGGGGCAAATAGTTTTTCACACCACTGTATATATATATTATGTACGCCCAGAAGGACAGGAAGAGGGACTATGCCTCCTTCGGACCACGAGAGGGCAGCCACCCTGGATGGTATGGGGACCACGGGAACAGAGCTTGGAAGCTCAGCCATATAGGGGCCCGTGGTCACCGCCAGGGGGCGCCCGGATGCCTGAAGAGCCCTGGCCCTCAGCACTTCCGCCTCACCTGGAATTGCTGGGAGGACGAAGACCAGGGACACCCGGAGAGCTTCTGGGTGCAAAGCCAGTACTTCCGTCACACCAGGAAGGGCCGGTGGAAGCTAATCGGGAGGCACATGGAGCTCGTCCGGGTGAACGTAAAAGGGGCTGCCTTACTCCATTTGATGGCTGGAGTTGGGAGCGGAGAAAGACAGAGCTCGAAGGAGAGAAGTGGAGGCGGACCTGAGGAAAAGGCATTGGGAAAGAAGGCCTGGACTTTGGGGTGAAGTGGGTTGTGTGTGTCATCTTTGTACATAGCCGTGTAAATAAACGTGCTGTGGTGCTTTAAACGATGTCTGCCTGTCTGTGTCTGGGCTTTTTCCCACAATATATATTTTTATATATATATATATATATATATATATATATATACACATTTTTTGATTTGTTAATATTTATTTATTTAATAACGTCACATGTTATTTATTCAAAGATCTGATCCAACCTGGTCATCCCCATTTAATTCCATCAAAAAAATAAGAAAAGTAAATGAAAATTAGGGTTGCTATGTGTACTAATATAAAGGAATAAATAATACTATAGAATGGTAGTACAATGAGTAAGGAGTAAGGAACTCATTCTAAAATATCAGTCTTGATTCACTGCACTAATTCCCTTCATAATTTTAAACACTTCAGTCAGGTCTCTTCCTAATCCTTTTTTGTTTAAACTGTAAAGGCTCAGCTTTTTTAATATTTCTTCATAACTCATCCCCTGTAGCCCTGGTGTCAGCCTAGTCACTCTTCTCTGGACATTTTCTAGTGCTGCTGTGTCCTTTGTGTAGCCTGGAGACCAAAACTGCACACAGTACTCCAGATGAGTCCTCACCGGTGTGTTATAAAGCTTGAGCAGAACCTACTTGTACTCCACACATCAGAGTGCTATGCAACTCTACGCTATGCTATGTTAGCCTTCTTAATGGCTTCTAAACACTGTCTGGCAATTGATAGTGTTGAGTCCACTACAATTCCTAAGTCCTTCTTATAACATGTATTTTCGATTTTCAGACCTCACATTTTTATTTCTTCCGTGTAATACATTACATTTACTAACATTTAATTTAATTTGCCACAAATCTGCCCAAGTCTGTATGCTGTCCAGGTCCCTCTGTGATTATTTAACAGATTGCAGATTATCTGCTAATCCACCTATCTTGATATCATCTGCAAACTTAAGTAGCTTGTTACGTATATTCCTATCGAAGTTAGTTCTATATTTTAAAAATAGCACACTGACCCCTGCTGGACACCACTCTTAACATCAGCCAGTTCTGATGAGGTTCCTCACACCATCACCCTCTGATTCCTGTGTCTGAGACAATTCTGCACCTATTGGCACACAACACCCTGAACTGCCTATTCTTTTAGTGTGATTCCCATCCTCTCATGCGGCACCTTATGAAATGCTTTCTGAAAGTCCAGATAGATGATATCATCTGCTCCACTTTGATTGGATCCTTTTGTTGGTTCCTCATAGAATTCCAGCATGTTAGTAAAATATGACCTCTCTCATCTGAACCCATGCTGACTGTTCAGTAAAACTCCTGTTCTTGCCATATGTTGCTTAATCTTAGCCTTAAGAATTCCTTCCATTCTTTATAAACTGTTGCATCATCAGCAAATTTAATTAAACAATTAGTGTTAGTCATAAGTGAAGACAGTGGCCTTGTGAAACTCGAGTTTTCAAACTCTCTATGAGGTTTTATCATTATAATGTATGTTGTTTAACTTATGTTATTTATCTGTATGTGATGTTGTGTTGTGGTATAAGCTGCTCCAAAGCTACCAACTTGAATTATCATACATTTAGTGCTGACAAATAAGAGGGATACTAGCAGCACATCCGCTCCCACAGGTGGCTTGAAATTGGGTGGACAGGCTGAACGCACCCCCAAGGAGACATGGTCACTCCTCCTAAACCCCCTCTTAAACGGTGAGGCAATGGGAAACAAATACAGATTTTTTACCTCCTTTTTGCTAGATTAGCTGCAAGCTTGTTGCTGCTGCCATACCGTGGTGCTTCGAACATTTAAGAGCCTGTACAGCAGCTGTCCTTTCGTCTCACTGCCTTGTCTATCTTCCCCCAGACATCCTCTTTTTTTATGCTGCATTCGAATAAAGTTTCTGTTTCTTGAAAGCCCTGAATGAATCTGCGCAACTTGGTGACCCAAGTGTGACAAGTGGTACCAGAAGTGGGGGCATAGATGCTTTCTCAGGACGATGTGTTTTTCACCAAACTCAGAATGTTCCTCTTCCTCCAGACCCAGATGATCTGCCTCCTATTCCCACTGTTGCCCCAACGGATATGCTGGCGAAGATGAATCGTACGGACAACCTTGAGATGTCCCTGCTTTTTGCTGAACACTCTGTGACTTTGATGCGCTGGGATAGATGAACCTTGGCTAACATTGTCGTCCCATATTTGTCTGGGGATGCCCTGCTTGCATTGTGAAATGTCCCTCTTGATAAGCTTGGAGATTATGAGTTCTTGAAGAAACAAGTTATTCTACGTACAACTATAGCAGCTACAACTATTAGTCGCATTATTCCCAGTGACCCCCTCTAAATTGGCCACTGTTAAGACTAGTGATGCTCTGTATAACAAAGCATGTCAGCTTAATTCCCTGGAGGCAATGATTGATTTCCTTGAGACACAAAAATGTTTTAAAATAAAAGAGCTTTGAGTCCATCTGCTTCATGGGGTTAAGGACCACAACCATTAATTTAAAAAAATGGCAGTTTCCCCGCTTCAGCAAAGCTTGCAGTTTCTAATCTGATGTTCCTCTCTTGGTAGTAAATTCTTTGGTGCCCATCAAGTCTGTAGTTTCATTGCACCTAAAACTTGTTCCTCTTCTATGACTATTTAATTTTTTTCCTTTCATCTTTCAGATTATATTCAGTTACGGTGACCCATTTCACTAACAAGGGGCTTTGTCAGCATTTCAGATTAGCTTGACAACAACATTTTTCTTTTCCCTCTGGGTGATGAAGTAGTACTGATCTCATTGTGATCGTCTGTTACAAAGTGCTTTTCCTGACATTTGATAATCCGTTTAACACAAGATATCTCCATGTTTATTTGGATCAGTGAAATGCCAGCTTTGATTTTTTTTGTTGTTGTTGTTTGTCTTATGTTTTGAAATCAGTGTAACGGGGAGCACTTTAAAAAACTGCTAAAAACCCATTATTTTAACATGGCTTTCTCTTAGCTTCATTTTAGTGTAACTCTGATATTTTGTATATGATATTGAATTATCATTTTTATCATGGCACCGCAATCCATACTAACCCCTACTTTCTCTGCTGTTCTTTTTGCAGGTTTTCTGTGGTGGCGACCTGCGCCACCACCACCTGATCAGAGCACCATGCAGTCGCTACATTAACCAGGTTTCCATCCAAGGAGTTTTTGTGAAAACATATTTAGCGCTTCAAATTTTTTTACCAATATAGCTGATGAAAATGCTAATTATCGATAAAATTTTGTACATGTCGACATAATATTTTTCCGTTTTTCCGCATAAATTCCATATCGATACTTCAGATGTCGCAAAAACTACATTGGTAACACTTTTTTTCGGAAAAAAGGGCTTTAACGCAAATAAATGTGTCACATGATACATTTTCATCACGTGCAATCAAAA
This sequence comes from Polypterus senegalus, assembly GCF_016835505.1. Lineage (NCBI taxonomy): Eukaryota > Metazoa > Chordata > Cladistia > Polypteriformes > Polypteridae > Polypterus > Polypterus senegalus. Next base: position 5,407,069 of record NC_053164.1, on the reverse strand, counting down.
CGAGAATGGCGGAGCGGTTCGCATGGTCTGATGAAGAGACTCATTATTTCTCGTGATGAGCCAATGCAGTAGCAGATAGGCTGGGTCTCCTGCTACTAAAAGGGGTACCTGAACTCCCTCCACATCAACTGTAGCCTGGGGGTGTCTCTCAGGATGTCTAAATAATACAAAAACCGCAAAGGTAATTGAAGAGCTGAGTTGCAAAATCAGCTAAGTACAGGAGACAACTTTTTGTGAAAAGGAGAAAAATAATTTTTAAGTATTTAAAATGATATTTTTAAAATTCTTTTTGCATAATGTTGGTTGTTATATTACTGAAGGTCAATTGGACATGGACATCTCAGAAATCTGAATATTTTACATTTTTGTAAAAAATAGGAAAAAAACGTACTTAGCAGGTTTTAAAGCTAAATCAATGCTATTCCATAAACCTATAAGTAGAAACTTTCATCAAAAGTGCTCTGGATCTTGAAATATCATTATTATATAACAAATGAAATACAGAGCTTTTAGTCTCTAAACTATTTAGCTAAAAAGTAATGCTAAAAGTCACGAATTCCTGTTAAGCATTGTTTAAGTAGTAAATTAAACAAGTTATTAGCAATCTCTAGAATGTCAATATTCTACATTGTCTTCATCATATATTTTGGTATCACTGTCTGCCATTGGTTTAGTGTTTTTGTTGGCTGTTCCAATGATTGGGAGGTAGAACTATTTAACTTTTTCTGATTGCGAAATTGTCCATCTTGACTCCCATTTTGCTTAGTGTGGAAGACGAATGTTCTCTTTGTTCCCTTGTACTAATTCATGTCTGAGAAGTAAGCTTTACAAAACCAAGTAACAGCATGCTTTGTTTTAGCAAACAGAAAAATGTTTGTGCAATTGACTCAAGGTCTGAGCATTCCAAACATGAGTCTGCCTTATCACGTTTTCCCTTAGCTTACATCTGAACGCCATAACAAAAGGGGCCAAGAAATCAAGTTGCATAAGGGGCATTGAAGGGGCTCAAGAATTGTGTATAATAAAGTGTTGACTGTTACATTTTATAATGATATTAAATCACGCATTCTAGGGGTATAAAACTGGACCCTACCCAACAGACAAGGTTCAGAAGAGCCCTGACGCTGTCATGTATATTGGATTGTCTGCTTTTCTGAAACTCTTCTCACCGTGACTCTGAAAATATAAAGCTGCTTTATAACCGCACGTGCTGTCGGGTCTGAGTTTTCGTCCACATTAGCAACATTTCAAAATCCTTTGCTGGATTAATACAACAATTCAGTAGAAGTGGGTCAGCTGACAACTTTTTTTATTTTGCTGCCACGTTTCACAATAGTGTGACTGCAAAAGTCACCCTAATACGTGGTCTTTATGTTTATGTTGCTTCTTGTTATTTCCGCCACTCGAACTTTTGTCAAGTGAAATGGGAGCTTTTTTTTGCAGACTTTTGCAGTTGCAGACTTGTATTTAAGCACCTGCCAGTCTCTTCCTAAAACTCTGAGTGTGGCTGGTGTACTTAGCAGCTTTTGGAACTAAGCTGGTTATGTATTTAACATGTTTTGGAACTCACATCAATATTTATAGCACTATATTTTGGTACTTAGCAGGTTTTGAAGCCTACTTCAATACCAAGCACATAGCCGACCATTTGATGAGTCACAAACATGCTTCACCTAAAGTTTGACAAATGTAAGTAAATGTACTTACCAGGTTTTGGAACTCGCCTCTTCAATTTACTGTGCCAGTCAAAATATTGAATAAACCGTGTGTTTCAATATCTAAACATTTTTTTCTTATTATTAAATGGCAGATGTTTTAGCATACTGTATATGAGAAATTCTCTCATTAATATTAACTTTAGTTTTTTTTTGATTAAACGTCATTATTTTGTATTAATTCAAATTTCAGTTTTAATTAAAAACCTTAAGGGAAGCAGGTTACAGTACTAATTCAGTTGTTATCGCACTGAGAAGGGATGTTGAAAGGTAGGCTCACCTGTACAGATCTGATGCTGCAAACACAGCTGCATCATGGGCACTTCCAGGAGTGCCAACGCAAATGTCTCATATCATTCACCTGTCATCAACAAGGGCCTGGAGAACAATAGATCAATAGATGGACACCCTTTGCGATTAATGTAATCGCGGTAACGTTCCGTCGGGGGAAGAATAGGCACATGCGTGCCATCCAGCGCACTGTAAATCTGTGGCACAAGATACACCAAAGAATTGCGGTATGCAATTTCATTGGCCTCCGCTACAGTCGGAAGACTGATATAACGGCGCAATAATTTTTCTTTAATAGCGGTGCACACAGCATATACACATCGATGGACGGTAGTTTTACTAACCCCGAAAGTTTCTCCAACTACTCTATACTCGGCGCAGGTTGCCAGCTTGTAAAGGGTGATGGCAATCCGCTTTTGGGTTGGAACCGGTGGTCGGTGGCAACCTGTGATGGGCGCAACATCAGGACTGATGAATCCACACAACATCTCAAACGTCGGCCGTGTCATTCTAAAATGTTGCAGCCAGAGATTTTCTGTAAAGTGTCTCTCCACCACCTCCTCCCAGAAGGTCTTATTCCATCGTCTCTCCCATGCCCGTGGGTTTCGTCGCACTGGGCTACTTTCTTTGAGCTCTAGGGCTATCAGACAAGCAAATGCTTCATTCTGCTGTCGTCTTCGGATATTATGTACAATTCCAATTATTTGTGAAACTTAAATAACAGTAAGCTGGCAAATTTCAAAAAACTGTCTGAATAATCTCTCCATTTCTTTGTTTCTTTGTTTCTTTGTTTAGTGGAGGGGGTGTAATGTGGAAAACAAAAGGTAGATAATTTGCGACATACACAAAATTATGTATGGAAAAGGCTCAAGGGCAGATTTTTTTTCACGATACAACAAAACTTATGTGACAGATCGTTTTGGGGGGGATGACATCATCACGCACACCATTTTATCGATAAAAAGCCAGTTGCATGGAAACAGGCTGGAGACAGTAAATTTCGCACATTTTTTTTACGTATATTCTGTTTGTCGATAACAAAACGTCGCAAAAAACTGGAAGGAAACTTGGCTATTGATGGATTGAAGGCCAGAGATCCACTGTGACACGCCGTGTAGTGGGAATTGGGATTACCAGCCTACACTCTAGGCGTCTAGTATGTGGGGCCGAGCGTGACCAGGGTGATGGTGTGAGACAGGGAGACATGAACATAAGAAGGGTTGGGTTTTTTGAAAAATAAAGTGAGGTATTATTTACAGGTGCACTTAAAGAAAACAAGAATAATGTCCTGCGGAATTTATATATCAATACACAGTCCAATACTGAAAAGGACACACAAAAACAGTAATTAAATGAAGCCCAAAAATAGTGAAAATATACAGTATTTATAGTTCTGACTTAAAGTCCCAAATGATAAAGAATAATGCACACAAACTAGTGAAACCCATATATACACAAACCAATATGAAGCTGTCTTCCTCCACAGTGCTCCAAGTCAGGAAGCTGCTCCTTCAAAAAGTGTATAGTACAGGATTGATCAAAAACAACAATATTCAAAATACAGAAAAAGTGTACATACAAAAATAAACAGTACACCAATAACCAAAACCCAATAAATACCTCCACCAAAGTTAATTCAGAGATATTTATTGAAATATATATACTAGGAAAAAATTATTTACAATAATCAAGGCACAAGCCATAGTGCTTGGTAAAGTCAAAGCAGAGTTCTACCAAGTGCCTTTCTGTTAGCAAGATCTAGCCAGAAGACAGCCTCTAGAGGGCGTAATTCCTTTTTGTATTCAGCACCCTCGCCCTGACCAATTAACCTGTTCTACGTCATTCCTCCATGGGCATGCAATGATGTGAGTGTGTCTGCGAAAAGTGCCATCTCCTGCCCTGTACAATTACTATAAAAATTCAAGCAGGCAGCGCGTACGTTGCTGTGCAGGCCTTTGAGACGCAGACTGCCCTTCTGCCTTAAAGTAAAAGTAAGCACTTTTAAATTTTTTCCTCCTTTCCTGAGCTACAGCCCAGACAACTGCAAACACGGGATCCCTCTTCTAAAATGTGACAAACTAATATTAAGGCGCTTTGCACTTTCTTTTGGTTGTATAGAGTTATGAGGTCGCAGGAGGCATGCACAGGAGGGGAAGAACGACAATGCCTATGGCAGGGCCTTCTCTCCAGTCTACACGAGACCCACCACAACGCTCCCCAAAAGGCGCTCATACCATCAGCGAAGACGTCTCTCTGCACTAAAGAAAAGGCAAGTTTCCTTTCTTTATACTTTTTTGTCCTTTTTTTGCAAACAAATGCCTCTCTCTTAACACTGCAGAGGACACTTAACTCATTTTATTTAATTGCTGGTAATGCCAGTAAGGCACATTACCACACACATGGCCCTCATTATCTAATTCTTCCATGTGAAGCCTGAAAACCATGAGGACTGATTGAGATCATTGATGTTAGGTAGAAGGTCTAGTGGGGGCTGGCCAGGTGGTCTCATGGCCTTGGAACCCCTGCATATTTTCAGTCAGCATCTCTCCCCGCTGTACTACCAAAGAAGTTGCTACAACGAACCACACTGACTCAATTTCTTTTTCTTTGGTTATAGTCTTGAATAAAAGCGCCGTTGTTCTATTTATATCTTTTGTGAAAGTGCTTATTTCAATTTTGGACTTCAGTCTTCACACATTATACACTTCATGTCTATACTTTGTTGTTAGTACTAAACCATGGAAAAAGTTTGTTTTTTAGCTATGTGTTCAACATTTCTTGCATTTCCTTTTATCCTACACTTACACAGATCTTTGTAGACACAGAACACAAATGAAATGCTTGTGTTTTAAATAACTATATATATTTTTTAGCCTATACAGCTCTTGACACTACTTAACTCCCTGATAAACAAGACTTGAGCTGGGAGAGCGATTTTTGCACTTTCTACAGCGGTGGGAGGATGGATTAGTAGGTTTCTTGCTGCTTGGGTTCAACACATTTACAAGACAAAAGACGCTGACAGGGAGATGAGAGTGGATTTAAGGTGGTCCGGATCTGCAAGTTTTTTCGTAAGTTTTGATAATTCTAGTGCTAAAGACTGCCAAGGTTCCAGATTCAATTTCATGTCTTGGTAGTTTTTTCAGGTTCCCACAACTCTTTGCTTTTCCCTCAAATCTTTGCATAAAGAAGTACCTCATTGTTTCAGTCCCAAATTCACTTCCCCTTAATTTCCAATTTGTTGTTGAAGAACTTATATATAAACATCTATGTGTGGAAGTGTGTGTGTCTGTCCAGCCCAGAAGTGAGAGGCTACAGCATGACACTCAAAGAAACCAACTCTGTCTACAAAATGAAACCTCCGACAAAAGAGAAACTCGCTTAGTCGCTAATACACAAGCGAGGCAAGCACATTGCCAAAAAGAAACCTCAGAGGAGAGGGAAACTCGCTTAGCCGCTGATAAGACAATGAAGACGAGCACGTCGACAAAATAAAACCACCAAGGAAAGAGAATCTCACTTAAAACAAAATCTCTGAGGAGAGAGAACCTTGCTTAGCCGCTAATGCACAACCAATGTAATTGTTTGATTGAAGTGCCAGAATCTATGGTTTCTAGGAACCCAGGCTTTTTACACCATAGGCTTACAAGCTAGTTTGAAAATAACAGGCTAGATTCACTGTACTAATTTTTTTTCCATAATTGCAAAATAGACTAAAAGAGTATAAGTATTTAGTTTTGGACATTGGGAGAAAACATTCAATTGACTGCTAGCTTCTTCTTCTTAGTTTTCCTCTTCATCTTTTCCCACTTCTGTGTGTTCTCTAAACATCTCAGTCCTGCACCTCCTCACCAGTCCCTATTCAGCATTTCTTGGCTCGCATTTCCTTTCATCCTACACTTACACAGATTGTTGTAGACATGGAACACACATGAAATGCATGTATTCCAAATAACCATATATTATTTACCCTATACAACTCCAGTCACCTCACACCATGATGAAGAGACTTGAGCTAGGAGAACTTTTTGCCTCAGTTGAGCTGCGTCTTTGGGATAGCAGGCTGCTTGCTGCTTGTGCTGATTGACACATTTGCAAAACAAAAGATGCTAATGGAGAGGTGCGAAGGAATTTAAGGTGGACAGGGATTATGAGTGTTTTAGTTGGCTTCAGGGATTCTAGTGTTAAGTTGTAATAAACTGATGGAACCCTTTCAGTCTGGTTTCAGAGTGCAGCCCAGCTGTGAAACTGCTCTGCTTCGGGAAACCAATGATTTGCTTATGGCAACAGACTCTGGACAAACCAGCATATTAATTATGTTAGATCTCAGTGCAGCACTTGATACTGTCAAACATGACATTCTACTGTACTGTCAGAATTAAGAACTTACTAGGTATGTCTGGCACTGCCCTTCAGTGGTTTAAGGCCAATCTCACTGATAGGCAAGAGTTTGTTAGTCTTGGCAATGACAGGTCCAGCTTAGTGCCAGTCACACAAGGTGTTCCTCAGGGCTCTGTCCTTGACCCTCTGCTCTTCTGTATTTTGTAGGAGGAGGACCGGCATACCAGATGAGATTTGTAAAAATACAGTACCTGGACGGGAGGTCAGAGCAATGAAAAATTGGCCAGCGCAGCGAAGAAATAACTTTGTGTCCAGCTGGCAGGAGATAAGGGAGGGACCAACAGAAACTGAGATTTGGGAGCAGTTCCATGCCCCATGTGCAAGGTGTCAGTTGTCATCATATGGTAACCCAGTAGGGACACCTGCAGGGTGTCCAGAAGTGGAGCCCTGTTGGGGAATTAGATTCCAATAGATGGTGCTGGTGTAGGAGGACTTCCCTACTTTCGTTATGGCCTGGAAGTGCTTCCCGGAACACTTGGCACGACATGGGAAGCATTCCAGGGTCTGTCATAAAAATAAGCCCTCTGTCACACTGATAACAACAACAACAACATTTATTTATATAGCACATTTTCATACAAACAGTAGCTCAAAGTGCTTTACATAATAAAGAATAGAAAAATAAAAGACACAATAAGAAAACAAAATAAATCAACATTAATTAACATCGAATAAGAGTAAGGTTAAATGGCCAGGGGGGACAGAAAAACAAAAACTCCAGACGGCTGGAGAAAAATAAAATCTGTAGGGATTCCAGACCATGAGACCGCCCAGTCCCCTCTGGGCATTCTACCTAACATAAATGAAACAGTCCTCTTTGGAGTTAGGATTCTCACGGAAGGGCTTGATGATGATGATGGTCACGTAGACTTCTGCCTTTAAATCCATCCATCGTTGTTGGAGCATCATGAAGCTTTGAGTAGGTAGAGGTGGCGCAAAGAAACCGGATAAAGAAACAGAAGAGAGAGTAGGGGTCAGTACAGATTTTAGAGCCACCATGAGTAGTTATTATAAGGAAATTGAACATACAGAGTATCAGGATTAAGTTAAAATAAATTAAAATGAAGTTATAAAAATGCCATGTTAAAGTAATGTGTTTTCAGCAGTGTTTTAAAGTGCTCTACTGTATCAGCCTGGCGAATTCCTATTGGCAGGCTATTCCAGATTTTAGGTGCATAGCAGCAGAAGGCCGCCTCACCACTTCTTTTAAGTTTTGTTCTTGGAATTCTAAGGAGACACTCATTTGAGGATCTGAGGTTACGATTTGGAATATAAGGTGTCAGACATTCCGATATATAAGATGGGGCGAGATTATTTAAGGCTTTATAAACCATAAGCAGAATTTTAAAGTCAATCCTGAATGACACAGGTAACCAGTGTAGTGACATTAAAACTGGAGAGATGTGTTCTGATTTTCTTTTCCTAGTTAGGATTCTAGCAGCTGCATTCTGCACTAGTTGCAAACGATTTATGTCTTTTTTGGGTAGTCCTGAGAGGAGTGCGTTACAGTAATCTAGTCGACTGAAAACAAATGTGTGAACTAATTTCTCAGCATCTTTCAGTGATATAAGAGGTCTAACTTTACTTATGTTTCTTAAGTGAAAAAATGCTGTCCTAGTGATCTGATTAATATGCGATTTAAAATTCAGATTACAGTCAACAATTACCCTAAGCTTTTTACCTCCGTCTTGACTTTTAATCCTAATGTATCCAGTTTATTTCTAATAGCCTCATTGTATCCATTATTGCTAATCACTAAGATTTCAGTTTTCTCTTTATTTAACTTGAGAAAGTTACTATTCATCCATTCTGAGATACAAGTCAGACATTTGTTAGTGAATCAATAGAATTGGGGTCATCAGGTGCTATTGATAAGTACAGCTGTGTGTCATCAGCATAGCTGTGGTAGCTCACATTGTGCCCTGAGATAATCTGACCTAACGGAAGCATGTAGATTGAGAATAACAGCGGACCCAGGATAGAGCCTTGTGGAACACCATATCGGATATCATGTGTCTTCGAGTTGTAATTACCACAACTAACAAAAATTTTCTCCCTGTCAGGTAGGATTCAAACCAATTTAAGACCGTGCCAGAGAGGCCCACCCATTGACTAAGGCGATTTCTAAGAATGTTGTGATCAATGGTGTCAAATGCAGCACTCAGATCTAAGAGGATGAGAACAGATAAATGGCCTCTGTCTGCATTCACTTGCAAATCATTTACTACTTTAACGAGTGCAGTTTCTGTGCTGTGATTTGTTCTAAAACCCGACTGAAATTTATCAAGAATAGCATGTTTATTGAGGTGGTCATTTAACTGCATAATGACTGCCTTCTCCAGAACTTTACTTAAGAAAGGCAGGTTAGAGATGGGTCTAAAATTTTCAAGAGCGAGGGTCAAGATTATGTTTCTTAAGAAGGGGTTTAACTACAGCAGTCTTAAGACAGTCTGGGAAGACCCCCATATCTAATGACGAATTTACTATGTCCAGAACATTATCAATTAGCACGCCTGATACTTCTTTGAAAAACCTTGTTGGTATTGGATCAAGGATGCAGGTGGAGGATTTTAATTGAGATATTATTTTTTGTAAATCAGGTAAATCTATCCTAGTGAAAGAGTTTAATTTGTTTATAACAGAATGCTGGGGTTTAGGAAGATCCTTAGTGTTGGAGGGATATATTATGTTATTTCTAATATCATTAATTTTTTGATTAAAAAATACAGCGATAGCCTCACAGGTTTTACTGGAAGTACTTAGGAGGCATTACTTTGAGTTACCTGGGTTTAGTAGGCGATCAATTGTAGAAAATAAGACTCTGGGATTACTAGCATTGTTATTTATAATCTTGGAGAAATAGCAGCGTCTCTCAAGACGGACAGTGTTATTGTATTCTGTTATTTTGACTTTTAATATTTCATGGTGGATAGTAAGTTTAGTCTTCCTCCATTGACGCTCAGCTCTGCGGCATGTTCTCTTTAAATCAGACACTCTTTGGGTCTTCCATGGTATAACAATGCTAGAAGATTTTTGAGTCAGATGTCAGGAGGCAGTGGACAAAACTCAAAGAAGGTAAAGAAAAAGGAAATATTGGCAATTTATTATTCATTGTATGTGACTTATGACTGGGAGGATTGTAAAATGGTGCTTTGTAAGAATAAAATGGTTTATTTTATTCATTTAACGTGTGGTGCTTTACTGTGTCTGTGTCTCTCTTGTACCCCTGGTGGTCACAATTGGCACAGTCAGCAGGATTTTCCGGCCGTCTGTTTGGCAGAAGACCTGAAAAAGAAATCTCTATGTATCTTTTCTAGGTGTTCTATACAGAAAATATTTCTTTCAAATGTTGCATATACCCTGCAGATCTTTCTGAGACTCTGTGAAGTGCCTTGAGCATTGGAAAGGTGCTATATAAATAAAATGTATTATTATTATTATTATTAATAACTCTTAGTCCAGGCATAGGTCTTATGAAGTCTGGATTATTGCAACTCTCTGCTGGTAGGAGTACTGGCACATGTTACCAAAGCCGCTGGTGATGATTCAAAATGTAGCAGCAGTCTGGTGTTCAATCAGCTGAGGGGGCCACATGTCACTCCTCTTTTCAGATCACTATGTTGGCTCTCTGCAGTGGCACGTATTAAATTCAGATATTTGATGCTTGCCTGCAGAAATGTCAACAGGTCAACATCTACATATATGGAGACACATTCAAGGTCCTTTGCTCCTTTTCACAACTCATGTCTTCTGATAAATGCCATCAAATCTTAGTCCAGATTCTTCATGTGTAGCTCCAAGCTGGTGGAACAAGCTGCCCATACCCCCATTCGAAATTCTGACTCGCTCAGATTGTTCCAAAATCATTTAAAGACACTTTTATCTGGTGAATTTCTTTATTACTGATTAGGTTCTTGTAGTTAAGCTAAGGAAGTGGAACAAACCTACATCTTGTCCTGAGCTCCTCACTTATGATGATCAATTTTGTAACCTCTTCCATTTTTTTAAACAGTCCCCCAGACTGTTTACTCAACAACAACATTTATTTCTGTAGCACATTAAAATGATGTAGCTCAAAGTGCTGTACGAGATGAAGAAAGAAGAAAAGAAAAAAATATACAAATTTGGCAATGCTAATTAACAAAGAATAAAGTAAGGTCTGATGGCTTGGAGGACAGAAAAAAAAAAAAAAAAAAAAACTCCTGCAGGGGTACCAAAGCCAGCGCCCACCCAGCCCCCACTGGTCATTCTATCCAACATCAATGATCTCAATCAGTCCTCATGGTTTTCAGGCTTCACATGGAAGAATTAGATCATGTGGACCTCTGGCCTTCAATCCATCAATGGTGGGACTGCATGGTGCTCTGATCAGATCGCCTCCACAGAAAACCAGAAAGAGAAAGCAGAGAAAGTACGGGTTATTTTGCTAAGTAAAGAAATGTTAGAGCGATTGATTTTCAGTTAAAAAATTTATTGCAAACGAACCAAAATATCAGCCATGGTGTCACAATGCTAATTGGATGTGATCTCTCTGAACCACTGGATACTACAGCAAGACAAACATTACACCTTCAGTTGCCATATTCCTTCTTGCAAATTTTTCTTGCTCATTAACGAGAACAATTTTGTTTTGTTGCTGCTTAATTTGGCAGAGCAGTTAATTCAACTTAAAGGTGTTGTGTTGACTTCTCACACGCGTGGCAAACTCCTGAAGTGAGTAGTTTAGTGTAAACCAGTAATTTGCAAAGCAATTCTTTCCAACCTTCAGTGTTTGTTTATCTTCTGCTTTACATTTGGTGTTTTGAGAAAGCCAAACAGTCTTCTAACAAAAACCTAAAAGTGTCCCATTTATTTTAGGATGTGGGAAAAAGTAGAGCGATACAAAGTAAAAGGTTAAAACAGTTAGCCATAAATTAGGTTGAGTTAATAAAAATATATCAAAGATGAAACAAAATAGAGTCACTGAGGCTCCTGTGAGGCCCTGGACCTGAAGCCATGACACCTTCCTTTATCCAGGGACATTAGTAGTTATAACTTTAGATGGGATAGAGTGAGGGAGGCAGACAAGTGAGATTTTTAAATAAAAAAATACAGGCAGGTTTTAAAAGTGCAGGAATTGTGCAAAACACTGCATTTTCATATAAATGAGCCAATAAATAAATCTTCATGAAATTCTGTGCCATAAAATCAGCAAAGTGTCTGAAAGGGCACACCTAAATAATCCATGATTAATCCCAAATAAATAAAGTTAAAATTCCAGACAGTGGAGAGATAGAACATTTACACCCTTTCACATTCTCTCCCTGTTTCTGTCAGGGACAGTGGGAGACCTTTTGAGGTGACAAACCATCATATGCTGATCAAAAATGAGGATCCGAACTGCACCGCCAGTAACAGCATTGGTTCCCAGGGTGTCTTGCCCAGCTCCAAATGTCACTGCATCAGGCTCCTTCTCAATGGATCCTGACACATCCCTGATCCACCACATAGATAGGAACTGCTACCACTAAGCACTTTCTTGCCGCTTCCAAGATGTCTTGGCCATCTACCAATTGCACTGTGCTTAATCCTTATATATATATATATATATATATATATATATATATATATATATATATATATATATATATATATATATATACACTGAGTCACACACGTGTTCAAGGGGGGCAGCCGAAGGGCTTGATATATGCCTAATGACCAAAGACGCATTCCTACAGAGAAAACCAAGGAAAAAAGTGGGAGCCTTACCAAATTATTGTAATTACTTTTTGACACTGTACAACTGATAACCAACTAACAAAAGTTAAAAATCATTCACTTTTCTATAATTATTTTAATGTTCCTGGTTGTGGCCAAGTTAATCTTTCTCTTTTGCCTACATTTCTTGGCCACCTTGGGTGACAAACTTGGCATAACATGGGAAGCATTCCTGGGTCTGTCATAAAAATAAGCCCAGTGCCACAAACAGAAGAATCAGAGTCAGGAGGCGAAACTCAAAGAAGAATTGGAAGTGTATTATTCATTGTATAAGTGTGAGTTATGACTGGGAAGATTGTAGAAAGGTGGTTTGTAAGAAAATTCTTTATTTTATTCATTTAATGTGTGGTGCTTTACTGTGTCTGTGTCTCTCCTGTGCCCCTGATGGTCACAATTGGCACAGTCAGCAGGAATTTCTAGGTGTTATCTTTTCTAGGTGTTCTATACAGAAAATATTTCTTTCAAATGTTACATATACCCTGCAGAGCTTTCTGAGACTCAGTGAAGTACCTTGAGCATTGGAAAGGTGCTATATAAATAAAATGTATTATTATTATTATTATTATTATTATTAACTCTTAGTCCAGGCATAGGTCTTATCAAGTTTGGATTACTGCAGCTCTCTGCTGGCAGGAGTACTGGCATGTGTTACCAAAGCCGCTGGTGATGATTCAAAATGCAGTGGCACGTCTGGTGTTCAATCAGCTGAGGGGGGCACATGTCACTCCTCTTTTCAGATCACTATGTTGGCTCTCTGCAGTGGCACATATTAAATTGGGCAAGTTAAAATCCCTTCTTTTTTCTACCATGCAATACCAAACATGACTTTCTCCAACTGTGACTTTCCCAGGTTCAACACAGCGCTTTTTGCTTTTCTCGAAAGCGATTGCCCTTTGCTCACTGTTACTTTTTTGAGTGCTTACCATTGTGCTCACTGCCAGTCTCGAAGGCTTCCCACCACACTCACTGCTTGCTTTCTCTCTTGAGCATTCTCCAATCACACAGTTGGCGAAGCTGTTCACAGCGAAAGGAAGGAGACACAGGTGGCTGTGTTTTATAACCTGCTAGACTTGGCAAAGATCAAAGCCCATATTTTTTATTCGCATTGAATGAGTATGAGAGAAGGCAGAATGTAGTGTGTTATGGACTTGGCAGGAGGGCTTCACTATACCCATATGATGGTCAAAGCAGCTGCAGCATCAAATTAGAAAGGCTCTTGTGTTGAACCATCCTCTGTGATTGGTTGGGTCAGCTCCACACTCCCTGGTTGCTTTTCAAACCCACACTGTTGATGGTCATGTACCGAGATGAGCCGGGCAAATGAGGACACACACAAGGGGTTGGTGCAAACCGTGTTAAGTGTTTTTATTAACACTAGAAAAAACTCGTAGATCCGGCTCACCTTAAAATTGTTCACACATCTCTGCCAGCGACATTTGTCCTGTAAATGTGCCGATAAAGACAAGCTTCAAGCAGCTGGCTATTCCATCCTCCCGCTGACTTAGAACGTGCACGAACTTCTCCCAGCTCATGCCTTGATTGATTATCTGGGAGTGAATTGGAGTTTTAGAGTGAAAATAATAGATCATTATTTGGAACACATGAATTTCATGTGTGTTCCGTTTGTACAGTAATCGGCGTAAACACATTGGTAAAACAGAAACTTTTTCATATTTTAGTAATAAATGTTACAAAATGTGGCTTAGCAGTAAGATTTGCTGATTCAAAGCCAAGCGGGCTTACCGTGCCTCAGAGACCCGAGTTCAATCCCCCATTGGGGAGAAAGTGTTTTTTCTTTTTAACCTCAAACAGACATAAAATTTATAAATTCACAGTATGCACTGTCAGTTAATGAGATTGTTATATTTTCAGGTGCGATGCTTGCGCTGTTACTTAGAGTCAGATGGGGGGGGTGGTTAGAGCGCGTGAGCTTATTCAGTGCAGCACAATCAAACGCACATGTTGATCTTTTTCTTTCAGTACATGTGCCTTCCCTGTTTATTTATATATCTAGTGACTTCTCTGCCTGTCTGTCTCTCTATTACGCAGTGCTCAACTTCACTCCCAGATAATCAATCAAGACATGACCTGGGAGAAGTTCATGTACGTTCTAAGTCGGTGGGGGGATGGAATAGCCAGCTGCTTGCAGCTTGTCTTTATTGGCACATTTACACGACAAAGGACGCTGGCGGAGAGGTGTGATGGGATTTAAGGTGGGCCAGATTTACGAGTTTTTTCATAGGCTCTGGTAATTCTAGTGTTAAAACCAATCACAAAACAGTTTTCAAAGCACTGCAGTGATTCACATGATCCTATAAATAAATAGGATATTATAAAATTCTTCTTCTTCTTCTTATAAATAAATAATCCATAAAAGCCAAAGTGTATATGGAGAATAAGAACAAGTGCAATAAATAAATATTCCATTAAAACAAGGTTATAATCTGTAAAGAAGCAGTCCTTTAGAACATACAAGCCCTGGTGCAGTCCTCTAAAATCTGAAGTCTCCCTGGCTTACCCTCTTCAGAACTTGTAGCACAAGGAGACTTCGTCCAGCAGACATAGACAGCCCTTATTCCTGGCCGTGTCCCATGATGCAACTCCAAGCCCATCTCCCTCTGCCATTCCCAGGCCTTGCGGTGTGTCACGAAAGCAGACTACAGACATTGAAAAGGTTTCGGGCGGCCACCCGTATATTGTGCCTTGGCTGAAAATGAGTTGAAATTGGTTGTGATGTTCACAGGTTTGAGTCCAAAACTGAACCAATTCTAAAATGAAAAGATGGTTGCTTTAAAGCCCAAGACAGGAAGTGACATCATCAGGACTGGAGCCGGAAGTGATGTCCTTGGACCAGAAGTGACATCATCACTGGCACCAGAACTGATGTCTTCGGGACCGGAAGTGACTACTTCACTGGCACCAGGATTTCCCGTGGATGGTATGCAGAATATTAAAAAATGCATGTATTCCAAATAACAATATATTATTTACCCTCTACAACTCCAGGCACCTCACACCCAGATAAGCAGACTTGAGCTGGGACAATTTTAGCTGCATTGGTGGGGTAGATGGGACATTAGGCCGTTTGCTGCTTGTGCTGATTGACACATTTACAAAACAAAAGATGCTGATGGAGAGGTGCAAAGTAATATAAGGCGGGCCAGGATTACATTTTTTCGTATGCTTCAGGGATTCTAGTGTTAAAGAAATTGCAAAGAATGTGCCTTGGGTGCTGATGTCTTTTGAAACCAACTGAATCTGACAATTGCTATTTACATTACATTTACATTAAAACAAACTTGACAAATGTGTGTATGGAAATGCATTTTAAAATCTTTCCACAGAAACAGAAAAAGCTCCTAATTCATTTATTTTATGCACCCAAGCAATAGAAACATGTTATTTTGTTTTTGATGAATAAATACTAAAATTGCTTCATGCTGTGCATTAGTGCAACCTACAAAACATCTTTTTTTTTTGCAATTGTATGCTAACATTTTAATGGTACATTCACACCTAAATCTTTTTTTAGCGTTTAAATGCTAGACAAGAATGCTCTTACACTGCTTGTAATATTGTTTGCCTTTTTTTTTTTTTGTTCAATGACACAGTTCGCATTGGAGCATTTTAGCAGGGAGCAGTTTAGAAAACTCTCTTCAGCGACAGTTCTTCAGCGAAACACAATGGCAAAATATTGATCTAAAAAAAATAAAAATAAAATAAAAAACAAAGGACATTTCTGGAACTCGTTTGCAGCATTTTTATATAAAATCACAGTTTCTTCCTGTGGGATCATTCAACCCAATAACAGCATCTGGTTTGGGTGCTTCATTATCTCAGGTTGTTGATGATCAGGAACACCCTAATATGTATGTATATGTGTGGTGTGGACTCCAAACCCTGAGGTTGTAGGTTCAAATCCTGCTATTGACACTGTGTGGCCATGAATGAGTCACTTGACCTACCTGTGCTCCAATTGGAAAACCGAAGAAATGTAACCAATCGTATCATATATGTTGTATGTCACCTTGTCAGGAAAATTTATGGAGATCAGGGATAATTAAATAAATCGTAAGCTTCAGGGATTCTTGTGTTAGCTGAAAACCTGAAAAACAGCCCCAGACCATTATCCTCCAAACTTTACAGTAGGCACCATGCAGTGCTGAAGACCTATGATTTTGCAAATTGGCAGCACCCAACGTCAAAGCAGTGCAACTGTTCCTGTGTGGATTCTCTCTCTTTTTTAGATCCACATCCCTGATGCGGCTTTATCATATACACTGAAGTTAACTGTGTATTGTTTATTAGTTTAAGGCATCTGATTGTAATTAACCCGTAACAATATAATGGTCCACGGAATGGCTAAACTATTCCAAATACCATAGCTGCTTTAGCGTTGTTACTCTCACTGCACCTTCTTCTCCTTTAAGCTGCTCCTGTTAGGGGTTGCCACAGCGGATCATCTTTTTCCATATTAGTCTCACTGCACCCCTCAGAGTATTTATATCACTTTACCTGAGTGTGGAATCACAGTGCCACAGCAGCTGATCGGAAAGAGAATTATCGGTATACAGCATCAAGCACACGCAACCTCAGCCAGGCTGTCTATTGAACTGCTCTCATGCAACAAACGCTTCAAAGCCTTTCATGTACGGACCTTGTGGTTCAGAAACAGTTTCATCCCAAGAACTCTAAACGCACTCAACACTAACCGTAATTCTAACCCTAAGCCTAACACTAATCAGTCCATCAAGTGCTCCTTGTAGAACTATTTGTACTTATAAGTACAATCACCTCACTGTAAACTTGTGATACAGTTATAATATTGCACAACCTGAGCCACTTTATAAAGTGTGTATTTACATATGATGATGATATCATTTTTTAGAAATGCAGCAAAATATGTTTATTACATTACACAGATAAAATGTTATCATTTAAATAATGCATATTGTTAATAATTAAACATGTGAGGATACGGTGTCGCAGAGCTAGTGATAAGCTGCCATCCCGTTTAGGGATTGTTTCTGCCTCGCTCTGTATTCTTGCTGGGGCTGGCACCAACACTGGAAGGATAGATGGATAGAATAATTAAACATGTACTACGAAGATATTTCAATGTTCCTTAAACGTTTTGAAGAATTGGCGTTCTAAGCTTACAGATGGCTTAACATCTATTACAGAGCTGTTTGTGTGGCGATTGGCTACTTGGAGAAAGAAAAGGAAAGACAGGAATTCAGGGTTAGTACGTTTGAGAGAGACAGCACTGCTGCAATAAATTATTTCATTGAAGGTCACGCACAGCACAGCACAGCAAGCATCTTGTGGGAGGCAGGGACAATCTCTGGAGAAGGTGCCAGCTCGTCACTATCATTACGCCACTGTGTTCCCATGTTTAATAACATGCTTTAACTCCTATCATCATGAAAATGATATCAAGTATACATCTCAGTATTTTAATTATTCAGAGCGCTGTAATATCACAAATGTAATGGATTCTGTGTCCTCTCGGAGGAAGAGAAAGCTTGTTTAAGAAGCACGTAGTGATTCACACGCATAGAGCACATAGAAGAACAAATGCAAAACAAAGTATTTAACGTGCTACTTTAGTTACAATGAGATTTGAAAAACTAATAAACAATTTAAAGAATAAGTTTATGATGTTCTGTTTTACTTACAAAATAAACTATGTGATTACATTTTGAGATTAAAGTTGACATTTCAAGTTTTTTTCCCACTGTGTCCCTATTTTTTATTTTCTCTGTACCCTAATAAGTTTTCATATGACACTCAGACGGTGGACTATGACTCACCTTTTCATGGCGACTTTGATATCTGACAACTTTTTTTTATTTTCGGGCACTGTGCAACATTGTGACCTTGAGCTTTCAGGTTTCTTAGACAGTCTATGTCACTCGATCAACTTCCTTTTGTTGTTTATACCACTGTTTAATCCAACAAATAGTACGTTTTTCTCTGCCTTCAATTGGTATTCACTAAAATTCTTCTATTTTTCCTTTTGCTTTTTCACAGAATGCTGAGCTTAAGGGCTATTCATATTGATTTGCATATTCCAATAGGCATAATTCTGGGAGGAGTTGGTGAGTGGCAGCAGATGTGTAAATGTGTGTTACTTTTCACGCTGACCGGGATTTATGGAGCGGAAGAATGTGGAAGTTGGCTCAGATTTATGCATCAGGATTTTTTTGTATGTACACACATTTCCACTTTTGTCCGTATGCCATGTGTTAGTGTGAGTTCTACACACACCATTATGCATGAGGCCCCTGGTATCTACCAAACCTAGATCCATCTACCAGAGTGCCATTTAATGAAGCACAATTTATCACTCCAGAGACCATGTTTCAATGCTCCATAGTAAAAATGGTTGCATGCTTTACACCACTCCAGTTGACACTTGGCTGTGTACATAGTGGTCTTAGACTTACTGTATGTCCAGCTGCTCAGCCATGAAAACCCATTTCATGAAGTTCCTGATGCACATTTCTTGTGCTGATGTTGCTTCCAGAGGTGACTTTTACATGTTATGCATTCAATGAATTTCTGTGGTCTAAACTGTTGTTGCTCCACCACGTTTGTACTTCAGAATAATACCACTTACAGTTGATGGGGCAGGTCTAGCAGACCAGAAATTATATGTACACACTTGTGACAAAGGTGACATCCTATGACAGTGCTACATTTAATGTCACAGATCTCTTCAGGACGGTCCAATGTTTTTCAATGGAGATTCCATGGCTGTTTGCTTGGTGTTATTGAGCTATTAACAATGGGCATGGCTGAAGCACCTAACCTCAATAATTTGGAAGGGTATCCACCATAGAGAATCTTCAGGGCTCTAGTAGGGCATCGCAACCAACACAAACACCAGAGGGGCTCTCGATTGGTAACACTTACTTTTTTCTCATCTGCACACTGGAGGATGACTCCTGAGATTAACTCCAATTTGGTGTTCTGTTTCACCTCAGAGGTCCAGCCCTGCATCTTCTTCCCAGAGGAGCCAGAGGTTGTTGTTCAACTGAGAATCCACATTCAAAGAGCACAAATCCTTGTGGAGTGACCACCAACATGTAGGAGCGATATTATCAGAATGGCTTTAACTGTAGGCTAGAGTGGACATGAGACATCCGTGACTTCTTGCGGTGCTTTTTTCTTTTCCTTATTTCTGTTATTTTAAATGGAGAACATGGTGGGCTCAGAGCCATTCACAGTCCCACTCCTGTTTTTTATCTTACATTACATACTCTTACCCATATAGTGTATAGTGAGGGTAGAGAGAGATATTTTTAAATTCAAAGATATGGTTTTATTATCACATTTTAATTAATTAAACTGGTAAATATGCCTTGGGATCTTTTCTATTTATAGTGTAAGAGTCAATGGGAATGGATTGAGTTTGATTTAGACTTTTTGATTGCTAAAGGCACTTAAATTATGACAGATGCTAGTTAAGCTGATCATGCCAAGTGACAAAATATACTTACTTTTTCCCCTAATTTATTCCACCCAGTGCAATGAAAATTTCTTACCACAATTAGATTTTTAACAGATTTTAGATGCGTTAACATGAGACACAGAAGCAACTGCATATATACTTGTCTGCTTTTGTAATACCAGGGCTTGAAAACACTACCACTTTTGAATAGACATGATGTAATTTGTGTCCATTTGAGGCTATAATTATACATTTAATATATGGATCGGTTTCTGCTAGCTCTGTGTAGCGTCACAGATTTTCCCAGATCATTGCTGTAGTCCTCTGAGTGAAACAATAATTCAGCTTTACTGTGCCCGCTCTCTATCTCTCTAAATACAGAATCTCTCTCTCTCTTTATCTCTTCCACTCACTCTTTCTTTCACTCTCTCCCTCTCTCTCGTTCTCTGCCTCTCCTCTCTCTCTATTCTATATATACAGTCTCTCTCTCTCTCCTCTTTTGCTCTCCACCTCTAGCCTTTCTCCCCACTCTTTCTCTCTCTCTTTCTCTTCTCTTTATTTCTCTCTCCATAATCCTCTCTCTCCCTCTTTATTAACTGGTGGTAAGACCATTTGTACAATCAAGAATGAGGAAATCTTTTATTTTTTTGTGGTTTTAATTTCAAGTTTTGATCATACCATTTTTGAAATTATCTTTTTGAGAGCTTATGACTGCAAAGATTTTTTTCGTAATACTTCTTGAAGAGTAATAAAGTTTACAGTAAAAACCCTCCCTCTTTCTCCCTCTCTCTTTTTCCCTCCTTTCCTTCCATCTTTAATTTCTTTTGGAGATCATCTCTGCTCTTCACACACAATGTTGATGTCATGTTATTGGAGTTTCCTCTTAGGTAAAATGAGTGAGGCCTCCACCTGGTCTATTTAGCAGAAGCTTACCTAACGTCAGCCTGGACCCTAAAGCAAACTGCTGATTTCAGCTGGAGCAGGCCTAAAATTGGGGAGCTGGCAAAATGACGATAAAAATCGCAAAATAAAGCCCCATAAAGAGGATATTAACCAACCACCTCCAACTTGTTTGCCAAGAAGAGTAATAAATAATTTGTTAACAAAATAAAAAAAATAGAAATTAAGGAACAGAAGCTCAAAAGAGCACACGCAGGAATGCCTTAAATGAATGACTCCCAAGTTCTGAGCCTTCCCAGCCACTTTCAATAGCCTGAGGGCTCAGAAGTGGTGACAAAAATCATGGAACAAAAGTAAATTTAAAGAGACACTCCATGATATAAAACACAAGAGGAAATACTAAAATGATAAAGCATATCATTACTCAAAAATAATAAAAAAGTACATTGATACATAACAGGTAATTAATAAGCTTACTTGTCCCTATTAGACCAGGAAGATGACAATCACATTTTCAATCTTAATATTTATCTTTTTTCCTGTAAATACATTTCTTGGATATATTAGCATGCTTTAGGTGTAAACATTTCACAGGTATAAAATGAAAAATTAGTTTTGATTATTTCATTTGATTTTTAAAAATTTCTAGGGCATAAAATTAAAAAAAAAAGGAAAAATATTTTTCTACATCACAACACACATTTTTTGGCTGTTAAAGTTTTTTTTTTTATTAATTTCACCCTGTAACTAACTTAAAACCACTGTTTTATTTTAATGATAATTTTAATTCCAAAATGTTGCCAGTCCCAAAGCACGCAAAAGCACCAACACACACATTATCCTTTGCACCACCACTCCTCCTGACAAGCGTAGTCCTTCTCCTCTCGATTCAGGCACCTGGAGTGGTGGCTGCTGGCCTCTTTTGTAGTCCACCCGGTTGTGACGAAAACACTGCCCACAAGGGCTCAGGAGTCCCAGCTATAGCACCCCATGGCGGTCGCCTGCGGGACCCAACAGTGCTGCACCCAACTCCAATTCCCATGTAGCCCTGAGGGAAACCGAGGCACTGCTCCAACCCAGGGGAGTTACCATCTAGCATCAGGGGGAAGTATTGCAAAGTCCATGGCTTCTCCCCCTGAACGTATCTCAAAGGGGTGTCCTGGCTGGGCATGGACCCCGGCCAGCCACCACAATCTCTACAAGTTGCAAAATGCTAAGATTCACACCGTGCTATAAGTATGATTTGTTTATTTTATTTTGGGGACTCCAGAAACACACCCGGCCTTGACCTGGCTCCCACACACTCGTAAAAAGAAGTCTCAGATGAGTCTATGATAAAGAAGTTTATTAAACAAATATAGGAAGCAAAAAAAAATTACTAATTCATTTTATAATTTTATTGCCATCATTCCATACAAATCAATCAGTTTTTACAAAAAGTAGGATTGAAAACAAGTCGACCACCACTCCTGTGAGAGAGAGCAATGCAAACAGAGTAAAATTTAAGGCTTGTAAATATACCTAAATTGATGAGTTTGATAAGCCAATAGAGATGAATAGAGAAGAACCAATCAATCAATCAACATTTATTTATATAGCACATATTCATACAAAAAAATGTAGCTCAAAGTGCTTTACAAAATGAATAGAAAAATAGAAGACACAATAAAAAATAAACATAAGTCAACATTAATTAACATAGAATAAGTAAGGTCCGATGGCCAGGGTGGACAGAAAAAACAAGAAAAAAAATAAAATCTGTAGGGGTTCCAGACCATGAGACCGCCCAGTCCCCTCTGGGCAATCTACCTAACATAAGTCAAACAGTCCTCTTTGTATTTAGGGTTTCATGAAAGGACCTGATGATGATGGTCACGTAGACTTCTGGCTTTCAGTCCATCAATGTTGGAGCATCATGATACTTTGAGTAGGTGGTGGTGGCAGGCCGCCACCACAAAGAAACCGGAAAAAGAAACAGAAGAGAGAGTAGGGGTCAGTACGGATTTTAGAGCCACTATGAATAGTTATTATGAAGAATTGAACATACAGAGTATCAGGATTAAGTTAAAGTGAAGTTATAAAAAGGCCATGTTAAAGTAATGTGTTTTCAGCAGTGTTTTAAAGTGCTCTACTGTATTTGCCTGGCAATTCCTATTGGCAGGCTATTCCAGATTTTAGGTGCATAACAGCAGAAGGCCGCCTCACCACTTCTTTTAAGTTTAGCTTTTGGAATTCTAAGGAGACACTCATTTGAAGATCTAAGGTTACGATTTGGAATATAAGGTGTCAGGCATTCCGATATATAAGATGGAGCAGATTATTTAAGGCTTTATAAACCATAAGCAGTATTTTAAAGTCAATCCTGAATGACACAGGCAACCAGTGTAGTGACATCAAAACTGGAGAAATGTGTTGGATTTTCTTTTTCCCAGTTAGGATTCTAGCAGCTGCATTCTGCACTCGTTGCAAATGATTTATGTCTTTTTTGGGTAGTCCTGAGAGGAGTGCGTTACAGTAATCTAGTCTACTGAAAACAAAAGCGTGAATTAATTTCTCAGCATCTTTCAATGATATAAGAGGTCTAACTTTAGCTATGTTTCTTAAGTGAAAAATGCTGTCCTAGTGGTCTGATGAATATGCGATTTAAAATTCAGATTACAGTCAACGGTTACCCCTAAATTTTTTACTTCCGTCTTAACTTTTAATCCTAATGCATCAAGTTTATTTCTGATAACCTCATTGAATCCATTATTGCCAATTACTAAAATTTCAGTTTTCTCTTTATTTAGTTTGAGAAAATTACTATTCATCCATTCAGAAATACCAGTAAGACATTGTGTTAGTGAATCGAGAGAGTCGGAGTCATCAGGTGCTATTGATAAGATAAGTACAGCTGTGTGTCATCAGCATAGCTGTGGTAGCTCACGTTGTAACCTGAGATAATCTGACCTAACGGAAGCATGTAGATTGAGAAGAGCAGCGGACCCAGGATAGAGCCTTGTGGAACACCATATCGGATATCATGTGTCTTTGAGATTTGATTACCACAACTCACAAAGAATTTTCTCCTGCCAGGTAGGATTCAAACCAATTTAAGACACTGCCAGAGAGGCCCACCCATTGACTAAGGCGATTTCTAAGAATATTGTGATCAATGGTGTCAAATGCAGCACTCAGATCTAAGAGGATGAGAACAGATAAATGGCCTCTGTCTGCATTTACCGCAAGTCATTTACTACTTTAACGAGTGCAGTTTCTGTGCTGTGATTTGTTCTGAAGCCTGACTGAAATTTATCAAGAATAGCATGTTTATTGAGGTGGTCATTTAACTGCATAATGACTGCCTTCTCTAGAATTTTACTTAAGAAGGGCAGGTTAGAGATGGGTCTAAAATTTTCAAAGGCAGAGGGGTCAAGATTATTTTCTTGAGCAGGGGTTTAACTACAGCAGTCTTAAGACAGTCTGGAAAGACCCCGATATTTAATGACGAATTAACTATGTCCAGAATATTTTCAATTAGTACGCCTGATATTTCTTTGAAAAACCTGGTTGGTATTGGGTCAAGGACGCAGGTGGAGGGTTTCAGTTGAGAGATTATACTATGTAATTCAGGTAAATCTATCCTGGTGAAAGCATTTAATTTGTTTATAATGGAGTACCGGGGCTTTGGAGGTTCTGCAGTGTTGGGGAGATATACTATGTTATCTCTAATATCATTAATTTTTTGATTGAAAAATACAGCAATGTTCTCACAGGTTTCACTGGAAGTATTCTGGGGCATTCCTTTGTGTTACCTGGGTTTAACAGACGATCAATTGTAGAAAATAAGACTCTGGGATTACTAGCATTGTTATTTATAATATTAGAGAAATAGCAGCCTCTCAAGACGGACTGTGTTATTGTATTCTGTTATTTTAACCTTCAATATCTCATAATGGATAGTTAGTTTAGTTTTCCTCCATTTACGCTCAGCTCTACGACATGTTCTTTTTAAATCAGACACTCTTTGGGTCTTCCATGGAATAACAATACTAGAAGATTTTTTAACTGTCTTTTCAGGTGCAACTATGTCAACAGCAGTTCTTACTTTAGAATTAAAGTTTTCCACTTTACTATTTACACTATCCTCGCTATTATAGTTGGCATTATAAACGGACTGATTGCTTAGAATAGTTGTAAGCTTTAAAGCTGCAAAATGCTTCTCATGAGTGTTTTCTATCTTTATTTTAATTTTAAATAGTAGAAGGAAATGGTCTGATAGACCATATCAATGACTTGCTTTATATCAACTTTAAGTCCTTTAGTAATCACTAAGTCTAACGTATGACCTGCTTTATGTGTAGGCTGATTAACGAGCTGCCTCAAATCAAAAGAGTCCAGGAGGTTCATGAATTCCTTTACCTTTTGGTCACACTGATTGTCGACATGAAAGTTAAAGTCGCCGACTATTAAGAGTGTCATAGTTTGTAACTAAAATTGACATTAAGTCAGAGAATTCCTCAAGGAAAGACGCGTTATATTTAGGAGGTCTATACACGGATAATACTAGAACGTGAGAATCTCCATGAATAACAACGGCGAGATACTCAAAGGACTTAAATTTACCAAAACTAACATCTTTACATTTTAATCGGGTCGAGTAAATGTTTGCCAATCCGCCCCTTTTTCCCTGGCGGTCTGCACGAGTAAAACTGTAATCCGAGGCAGATTCGATTAAAACAGCCGCCCATTGAGTTAAGCCATGTTTCATTTAGTGCAATAAAATCAATGTTTCTATCACTAATAAGATCGTTTATAAAAAATGTCTTGTTAGTTAAAGCTCTAACATTTAATAGTGCCATATTTAATGTTTCTGAAGGGCAGAGCTGAATTTTATGCGTGTTATTGGTAATCGGAACAAAAATTAAGTTATTTTGTTAACGCGCTCTGTGTGTACTTTTTATGTAATCTACAATCCGTTTTTATAGTCTTAATGCAGTGTTGATCTGAAGTAGTAATTTCAATTAAATTATTGGTGTTTATGCCGCACTGCCTAGATTTTTTACGTGCATTAAGATTTGTTATTAGATTATTAATGTTGTGCACTTTAACGGAAGACTCTGTTAAGCCATTATGTCCTATCAAAGCAGTAGCATTACGTAAGGGGTTAAAGTAGAAGTAGACAGTCAAGATAGACAATTACCTTAGCGATGTTTTCGGAGAGGACCGGCGCCAAATCTATTGGATGCAGTCCATCCCGCTTGAAGAAGCGCGGCCTTTCCCAAAAAGATCCCAGTTGTCTATAAACCCGATGTTTTGATTCTTGCAGAAGCCTCTCAGCCAGTTGTTTAAACCCAGCAGACGACTGTAGTATTCATTCGATCGTCTGACGAGAGGTAGTGGACCCGAGATGAAGATTTTTGCGGATGGGGTCCTCTCCTTCGTGTCTTCAACTAGTGCTGCGAAGTCAGCCTTGAGAACCTCTGACTCTCGGTGCCTTATGTCGTTTACGCCGGCATGTAGAATGATGGATCCAATTGCCCTCTTGTGCTTCTGGTAGAAGGTCGGCCCCGCCTCATCACATCTCGAACTCGAGCACCGGGAAAACAAGAAACAAAGGATTTTCGATTAGGGCACGTGATACTCAGGTTTTGTACAATCGAATCACCTACCACGATTACATCACCCGGGGTTGAAGGCAGACTGGGAACGCGGAGAGGGTCGAATCGGTTCTGGATTTGAATGCTCGTCTGTGCCGATGGAGGTGTTCTAGCCTTGAACCCCCGCCTGCAAAGCTGAAACCCGTCGAGGTCTTCATCAGCGTTGTCGTTGCTCCTACGAGGTGTGGGGGTGAAGCTTACTTGGCCTTGGACTTGAGCGGCACGAGGTGGGGTTGATGTTATGCCGACTTCAGTTGTTGGGTGTGCCGAGTCTTCAAGTCTCTGAGGTACCTTCGTCTGGACAGGAGTTTCTGAATCTGTTTGTCGAGTGCCTGGAGTTCTTCGACGACAACGGCAACATGATCTCACTGTCGGCCATTGTCTGCTTCTACTTCCGCTTCGTCACCTAAGAAAGAAATAGAAATACAGAAATAATTGCTTCCTCTGTGCTTTAAGAGCTTATTCTAAAATATTACTAATTAGATCCTGCCATGTTTTGAAAAAAATCTGTACAGATCCTCTAACTGATTTTTTTACAATTTCAAATAGTATAAAACATCGGTTTCCCACTGACTTAAAAGAGGAGAGTTAAGATTCTTCCAGTTTAGCAAAATAAGTCTACGTGCCAAAAGTGTAGTGTATGCAATCACAGTTTGTTTGTTCTTCTCCACTTTAAACCAATCTGGAAGAACCCCAAACACAGCTGTTAATGGGTTAAGAGGGATTGTGACACCAAGGCTGTCTGAAAGGTAATTAAAAATTTTGGTCCAGAATGATGTTAATTTGGTGCAGGCACAAAACATGTGACCCAGTGAGGCTAGGACTTGATTGCAGCGTTCGCAGGTTGGCTCTTGCCCTGGAAACATTTTGGAGAGTTTTAGGCGAGACGGATGTGCTCGATATATAATTTTGAGTTGAATAATTGTATGCTTTGCACATATGGAGCTCAAGTGAATTCTCTGCATTGCTACTTTCCACTCCTTTTCTGATATATTGATTAAGAGATCTTTTTTCCAGTGTCCTCTTGGATCTTTGAAAGGGAGGGACTGTAAAATAATTTTATATATTGCCAAGATGGTGTCTGAGTCCTTGAAATTGAGCAATATTTTTTCCAGCATGGACGAGTGTGCAAGATGAGGAAAATCGGGCAGGTTCTGCTTAACAAAGTTCCTAATTTGAAGACAGTGAAAGAAATGTGTAGCTGGAATGTTAAATTTGGAATGTAATTGTTCATTATGTGAGGCAAAGACATTGTCTATATAAAGCTCTCTAAGCAAGTTAATCCCAAATTTTTTCCAGATATTAAAAACTGCATATGTTTGCAAAGGTTGAAAGAGGTGGTTCTCTTGTAGAGGTTCCACAGATAAAATCTTCTCCATCTTAAAATGCTTTCTATATTGGTTCCATATTCTGAGTGAGTGAAGCACAATTGGGTTATTAGTATATTGCCAATAACTTGCATTTATTGGGGCACAGAGCAGAGAATATGAAGAAGAACTGCAGGATTTTAGTTCTATTGTGGACGAAGCCTGTGTATGTTCATCTATTTGTGTTCAGGTTTTTATAGCTTGTATGTTTCCTGCCCAGTAATAAAACTGAAAGTTAGGTAGAGCCATGCCACCTTCTGCCTTAGGTCTTTGTAGAGTTGCTCTTTGGATACATGGATGTTTTGAGTTCCAAATAAATGAGGTTATTGTTGAATCCAATTGCTTAAAAATGATGTATTGATGTACAGTATATTGGAATGTTTTGATATAAAAAAAGGAGCTTAGGAAGAATATTCATCTTAACAATGTTAATTCTTCCAGCTAGAGTGAGATGAAGGGTTGACCATCTATGTAAGTGTTGCTTAATTTTTTCCATGCAGACTTTGAATTTATTTTAAATTATTAAACAAGCAACACACATACAAAAGTCCATCCAAAGTCCCCACCGGTGATAATTGATTTACTAACACAGAGCAAAACACTAAGTGCAAAAAAATCAATGATATGCATATCACCACAATACAAAGTCCAAACACAGTCCAGATGCAGATGCAGATACAGATTTCAGGTGATAAGTGAACGGAGGACCCCAATCAACAGCTTTCAATAAAATATGTCAAGTTGTGTCCTACCGTGATGGGGTGTTGATGAAGAACTGCAGACATTGAGAGTGCTCTACAGATGAAGACATTTACGAACTCTGATCAGACCACACGAAATTCAGGCAAAGGACACAAACACAAATGTTGTCAGCTTTGTCCATGTAGGAGTAAGCCTTGTGAATTGATGAATAATTGCATGTTCCTCTCCAATCTTTGCCTGATAGGCAAACTGCAGTGGGTCAAGCTCGTCTACTATAAAGGTCTTCATGAAATGAGACTTAACCCTTAAACCACCACATACTTGGGGGTTAATGCACCCCAGTACACCAAATACTTTTTTGCTGCACTTTTTAAGTAAACATCACAATTAAAATGTGAAATTTTAATGGAACGCATTTTTTTCATGCAAAGCGCATCACAATTACTGCAGCATTGATCATTTTACACACTGCTAATGAACTGACACCTTTGATTAAATTCAGTAAACCGCCGAGCCAATTGCGCTTTAACTGTCTGCATGCGAGCACACAGAGGTAAGCGTTGATGCTGACAGGTCAGTCTAGTGTAGTGGCTGAATCCCAGGGACAGTGATGCTGATTCGCTAAGGGGCGCCAGCATTCATGAGCTGGCTGCTCAACGAATGTATGGCACGGACTGATCAGCTCCAGTGTGCTGGCAAAATGCACTGGAAACCGACTATAGCGAGTTGCTGCGTTCAAAGAATGTACGTCACCGAATATACTCTGCCCCGGCGTGCTGGCAAATTTCACTGGGAAACAACTTTAGCCGGTTGCAGAGTTCAATGAATGTACGTCACCGAATATACTCAGCTCCCGTGAGCTTCCAAATTGCACTGGAAACTGAGTTTAGCTGATGCGGTGTTCAATACATGTACTTTGCTGAATATACTCGGCTGCAGTATGCTGGGAAATTGCATTGGGAACTGACTAAGCCGGATCAGGCGGCATAAGGGTTAAGTGCCACTGGTCTGTAGTGTTCGCCTGGAACAGGAACAATGCAGCACTTAAAAAATGGACCTCTATTTCTTGTTCTTTGTGGGTGGGGTCCCTGAAGGCGGGGCCACCCTGACATCACCATTCCTAACCCCTACCTCTGGCTGTTTGTCAGCTGAGAAGACTCAGAAGCAGAGGACGTTTTTTTGGAATTTCTGCAAGGATTTGCTTTCTGTTGGGATTTCGAGACTTTGCCTTGATTTTATTTCCGGAATGCTGTCTACAGATAATGTATTGTGTATTGGGTTGCTGTGAATTGCCTTTTTAATTTGCCTCTATCAATAATTCTCCTGTATTTTTCTATTTGTGATAAATTAATCTTCAACTTCTAAAGCTCTCTCATTGCCCTTTTTGTTCTCAAGCAAGAGGTTGATGGGTATCTTCTCCCTTGTGGGGCTTTTTGATATATGTGTGGAATTTTGTATTCTTTTCTCACTACCCAAAATTTACAAAAATATATCAAAATGACAAAAGATACCCATCAGTTCCCAAACCACAATCTACTGGCACCTTTTTGACTTCTTTTCAAGTTGGTGAGCCCACCAGGGGATGGCTCCCATGATGCTCATTAACTGCTAATATATTTGTGGACATTTTTTTTGTTTTGCGTGAGTTTTATGGTAAAGATTATCAAGGACCCAGTGACAACATCAGGAAAAGGGAATCTGGGGCCCTGTCCTGCAGCCAGGCTTTCTTCAGGAGAAGCTCAAAGCAGAGCCACTGCCCTTCTGCCTCAAAAGGAGCCAGTTGAGGTGGTTCAGGGATCTGACTAGAATACCTCACTGCAGAGATGTTTCAGGCATGCCCAACAGGCAGGAGACCTTATGGCAGACCCAGCACACATGGGAGAGATTTCATGTGTCAGCTGGTCTGATAATGCCTCGGTATAGGAGTTGGAGGAGGTGGTGGGGAAAAGGGAAACTGATTCCTACGCTACTCAGACCCGGATAAGGGGCAGAAAATAAATGAATGGATGGATGGATTGCCAGCTTCCCATTTTGGGGGCCGGCTCCTGCTAAAGCAAGCAGGTAGTATTTGGGTCTGCCTGAGTTTAGATGAAATTCTCTTGGGCTTACTCCTTGGGCAGTTTTTGGAGACCTTACAACCGTTTCTCACTTTTGAAGACTCCATTTCATAATATTGCAATATTACGTTCTTACAAGCAAGCACCTAGGACAGGCCCACTTAGGCCATGTGATGTCACTGCAGCCAAATATGAAATGACGATGCTTCATGCATCAAATATATAATAACAAAAAGCCAAGTTCTGTGCACATGTGTGTCCTGTTCCTCAGAGTAATCTGATTGGTCATTTGGTTTTGCTGCTGTGAATGAATGGGTAGATTGGTGGATGGATTGCCAGCTCCCCAGTTTTGGGGCCTGCTCCTGCAAAAAGCAAGCAGGTAATATTTGGGTCTGGCTGAGTTTAGGCAAAACTCTCTTGGGCTTACTTCGTGGGCAGTTTTTGGAGACCTTACAACCATTTCTTACTTTTGAAGTGTGTCCTGTTCCACAGAATAATCTGATTGGTCATTTTGGTATTGCTGTGATTGGTCAGTTTGAATCTGGTGACACACAAGGAGGAATAAAGGCATAGGGGCACGAAGATGACACTCAACTGAGTGTATATAGAAATTCAGACACATAAAGATACCGAGGAACTGCACTGAATGTACATGTAGGGCAAGATATATCAAAGATTTTTACATTTTACATGGCTAATACTTCCATCCATCAATCCATTATCCAACCCGCTATATCCTAACACAGGGTCACGGGGGTCTGCTGGAGTCAGTCCCAGCTAACACAGGGCGCAAGGCAGGAACAAATTCCGGGCAGGGTGCCAACCCACCGCAGGGCATACACACGCACAAACACCACACACTGGGGACAATATAGGATTGCCAATGCACCTAACCTGCATGTCTTTGGACTGTGGGAGGAAACCCACTCAGACACGGGGAGAACATGCAAACTCCATACATACATACATACATATAAAACAGGAAACAAATAAAACAAAGAAAGAAACAAAGAACAAAGCCTTAAATTTGACATCATTACTTTGACCATGCATATATTTTAAAATAGAATGTATTTGATTTGTATAGTACTTTGAAAAGGTGCTTATTGTATGAGCTATAATTCATAAAAGAGGTATTTTGTTTTAGTTCTAGATTGCTAGTTACAGTAAGCCAAGAGCACACATAATGTGTATTGATACTAGAGTAACATACTGCAGAGACGTTGGCTAATTCTAGTGAATTACCCCATGCAGGGGACGAGGACCTCCTTCTGTGTGCTGCATTTCTATTTTGAAGGTACTTGCAGCATATGTACTGTATCTAAGCCAAAGATGGCTTTATTTTTAGGATTTACCAATTACTTCCTAATAAACTACATTTTGAGTCAAAAGTTCATCTAATTTTTCTACTGATTTCTATTTCAAGTGAGCTTTATTGTCATATCACATACACATGAACAGTATAGTGATACATGGTTCCTCTGGACCATGGTGCAACATAATACAAGTTCAACAAAGATACTGTAGGGAGAGCTACATACAAGGAGACACACATTGCAGATGCAGATGGAGGAGCACAAGAGCAGGAGTTTTTAGAAGTAATCAGTGACTGTTTGTTAACACAGCATGTTAAAGCACCAACACGGGGTGTCTGGATTTAGTATTTTGTAATAATCAGGATAGAACTAATGGTGTAGAGGTGATTGAACCACTAGGGTCAGGTGACCATAATGTAATACAATTCTCAGTATTTTCTAAAAGTGCAGATGCAAAGACTAAAATTGTTAAGTTGAACTTTGGTGTGGCAAATTTTGAGATGTGACAAAGGCTAAGGAGGGTATGCTGGGAAGAGCCTTTAAGTGTGGTGACAGTCGAGGAGCAGTGGAACAGGTTTAACAATGTTTGACATGTAATGCAGGACAGATACAGACCTAAATTTGGAATTAATAGGACATTAAAAAAAAAACTCCACACTGCATTATTGAAGATTTTAAAAAGAAGTTGAAAAAGGAAAACAAACTGCTTTATAAGATTTTTAAGACTAATGACTGCCAAGTGACTTGTAGAGCATATGAGAGCATGAGAGCAACCATTAAGAAGGAGATCAGGGAGGCTAAAAAACAGCTGGAATGGAATATAGCAGATAAGGTGAAAGAAGACCATAAGAGATTCTTTCAGTGTTTTAGTAGTAAAAGAACAGTCAAGGAGGAGGTCAAGTGCATCAGAAATAGTAAAGGGGAATTAAAAGATCCAGACAATGAAATAGCGAATGCCCTAAACATATTTTTCTAAGGTGTTCACAAATGAGCAAGTGGTTAACCTCCCAGTGGTAACAGGGACTACTAAGGAGGTACTGAGGGATTTGGAAATTGTAGAGAGAGAAGTGTTGCTCAGATTAAATAAGTTGAAATCAAACAAATCACAAGGACCAGATGATATTTACCCTTGAGTTCTTAAGGAGGTTAGAGAGTACATATACAAACCATTGACATATATTTTTAGGAAGTCACTGCACACTGGAGAGATACCAAAGGACTGGAAAATGGGAAATATCATCCCATTATATAAAAAGGGTGACAGAGCAGATCCAAGCAACTATAGGCCAGTAGACTTAACATGCATCACAGGAAAATTAATGGAAGGAATTATTAAGGATAAGATTGGGGATGCACAAACCAGTGTGTTTCTTCATGCCGGTCCCAAGCCCGGATAAATGGGGAGGGTTATATCAGGAAGGGTATCTGGTGTAAAATTTTGGCAAATCAATATGCGGACAACAATACAAATTTCCATACCGGATTAGTCGAGCCCCGGGTTAACAATGACCGCCACCAGTACTGTTAGCCAACAGGGTGCTGTTGGAAATTGGGCTACTGTTGGCCGAAGGAGAAGAAGAGGGGGGAGATGTGTCTGGAGGCAGGAGGAGAGGAGGAAAGTAAAGAGAGTGAACTGAGGGTAGCAACTTTGAATGTTGGCAGTATGACTGCTAAGGGGAGAGAGTTAGTAGATATGATGGGGAGAAGGAAGGTTGATATATTGTGTGTGCAAGATACTAAATGGAAGGGGAGTAAGGCCAGGTGGATCAGAGGTGGATTCAAATAGTTCTATCATGGTGTGGATAGGAGGATAAATGGGGTAGGAGTTATTCTGAAAGAACAGTATGTAAAGAGTGTTTTGGAGGTGAAAAGAGTGTCAGACAAAGTAATGATTATGAAGCTGGAAATTGAAGATGTGATGATGAATGTTGTTAGTGCATATGCACCACAAGTTGGGTGTGCAATAGGTAAGAAAGAAGATTTTTTGAGTGAGTTGGATGAAGTGATGAACAGTGTACCCAAGGGACAGAGAGTGGTGATTGAAGCGGATTTCAATTGACATGTTGGTGAAGGGAACAGTGGAGATGAGGAGGTGATGGGTAGGTATGGTGTCAAGGAGAGGAATGAAGAAGGTCAGAGGATAGTGGATTTTGCCAAAAGGATGGACATGGCTGTGGTGAATATGTGTTTTAAGAAGAGGGAGGAACATAGGGTGACATACCAGAGGAAGATGCACACAGCTAGATTACATCCTATGCAGAAGAGTTGATCTGAATGAGATTAAAGACTGCAAAGTGGTGGCAGGGGAAAGTGTAGTTAAGCAGCATAGGATGGTGGTCTGCAGGATGATGTTGGAGATCAAGAAGAGGAAGAGGGTGAGGGCAGAGCCAAGGATCAAATGGTAGAAGTTGAAAAAGGAGGACTGAAAGGATGAATTTAGGGAGAAGGTGAGACAGGCACTGGGTGGCAGTGAAGAGTTACCAGACAGTTGGGAAACTACAGAAGATGTAGTATGGGTGACAGCAAGAAGGGTGCTTGGCGTGAAATCTGGAAGGAGGAAAAGGAAACCTGGTGGTTGAATAAGGAAATACAAGAGAGTATACAGAGGAAGAGGATGGCAAAGAAGAAGTGGGATAGTCAGAGAGATGCAGAAAGTAGACAAGAGTACAAGGAGATGAGGCGCAAGGTGAAGAGAGAGGTGGGGAAAGCTAAAGAAAAGGCGTATGATGAGTTGTATGAGAGGTTGGACGCTAAGGAGGAAGAAAAGGACCAGTACCAATTGGCTAGACAGAGGGACTGAGCTGAGAAAGATGTGCAGCAGGTTAGAGTGATAAATGATAAAGATGGAAACGTACTCACAAGTGAGGAGAGTGTGTTGAGCAGATGGAAAGAGTACTTTGAGAGGCTGATGAATGAAGAGAACGAGAGAGAGGAGGTTAAATAATGTGGAGATAGTGAATCAGGAAGTGCAACGGATTAGGAAGGAGGAAGTAAGGACAGCTATGAAGAGGATGAAAAATGGAAAAGCCGTTGGTCCAGATGACATACCTGTGGAAGAATGGAGGTATTTAGAAGAGATGGCAGTGGAGTTTTTAATTATTGTTTAATGGAATCTTGGAAAGTGAGAGGATGCCTGAGTAGTGGAGAAGAAGTGTACTGGTGCTGATATTTAAGAATAAGGGGGGTGTGCGGGACTGTAGTAACTACATAAAATTGATGAGCCTCAGCATGAAGTTATGGGAAAGAGTAGTGGAAGCTGGCTTAAGAAGTGAGGTGATGATTAGTGAGCAGCAGTATGGTTTCATGCCAAGAAAGAGCACCACAGATGCAATTTTTGCTCTTAGAATGTTGATGGAGAAGTTTAGAGAAGGCCAGAAGGAGTTACATTGCGTCTTTGTGGACCTGGAGAAAGCATATGACAGGGTGCCTCGAGAGGAGATGTGGTATTGTATGAGGAAGTCAGGAGTGGCAGAGAAATATGTAAGAGTTGTACAGGATATGTATGAGGGAAGTGTGACCATGGTGAGGTCTGCGGTAGAAGTAACAGATGCATTCAAGTTGGAGGTGGGATTACATCAGGGATCAGCACTGAGCACTTACTTATTTCCAATGGTGATGGACAGGTTGGCAGAAGAGATTAGACAGGAGTCCCCATGGACTGTGATGTTTGCTGATGACATTGTGATCTGTAGCGATAGTTGGGAGCAGGTTGAGGAGACCCTGGAGAGGTGAAGATAAGCTCTAGAGAGGAGAGGAATGAAGGTCTGTAGGAACAAGACAGGATATATGTGTGTAAATTAGAGGGAGGTCTGTGGAATGGTGAGGATGAGGGAGTCGAGTTGGCAAAGGTGGATGAGTTTAAATACTTGGGATCAACAGTACAGAGTAATGGGGATTGTGGAAGAGAAGTGAAGAAGAGAGTGCAGGCAGGGTGGAGAAGAGTGTTAGGAGTGATTTGTGACAGACGGGTATCAGCAACAGTGAAAGGGAAGGTCTACAGGAGGGTAGTGAGACCAGCTATGTTATATGGGTTGGAGATGGTGGCACTGACCAGAAAGCAGGAGACAGAGCTGGAGGTAGCAGATTTAAAGATGGTAAGATATGCATTGGGTGTGACGAGGACGGATAGGATTTGAAATGAGGAAATTAGAGTGTCTGCTCAATTTGGACGGTTGAGAGGTTTCACAAATTAAAAGAAGTGGCAGTTCAGGGTGATGTTTTTAGATGGGTGCAGAATTGGCTCAGACACAGGAAGCAGAGGGTGATGGTGCAAAGAACCTCATTAGAATTGACTGATGTTAAGAGTGGTGTCCAGCAGGGGTCAGTACTAGGGCAGCTGCTTTTTTTAATATACATAAATGATTTAGATTGGAATATAAGTAACAAGCTGGTTAAGATGATATCAAGATAAGTGGATCAGCAGGTAATTTGGAATCCATTATATTATTACAGAAGGACTTGGATAGCATACAGGGTTGGGCAGATTTGTGGCAAATAAAATTTAATGTCAGTAAACGTAAAGTATTACACATAGGAAGTAAAAATGTTAGGTTTAAATACACAATGGGCGGTCTGAAAATCAAAAGTACACCTTGTGAGAAGGATTTAGGAGTCATAGTGGACTGTAAGCTATCGACTTTCCGACTGTGTTCAAAAAGCTTTAAGCAGGCTAACCGAATCTCAGGTTATATAGCGCCTTGATGTATAGAGTTCAAGTCCAAGAAGGTTCTTCTTAAGCTTTATAACACACTGGTGAGGCCTCATCTGGAGTAATGTGTGCTGTTTTGGTCTCCAGGCTACAAAAATGACATAGCAGCACTAGAGAAGGACCAGAGAAGAGCAACTAGGCTGATTCAGGGCTACAAGGGATGAATTATGAGGAAAGATTAAAAGAGCCTAGTCTTCACAGTTTAAGGAAAAGAAGATTAAGAAGTGACATGACTGAAATGTTTAAAATTATGAAGGGAATTAGTCCAGTGGATGAAGACGGTGACTTTAAAATGAGTTTATCAAGAACACGGGGACACATTTGAAAACTTGTTAAGGGTAAATTTCGCACAAACATTAGGAAGTTCTTCTTACACAAAGAATGATAGACACTTGTAATACGCTACCAAGTAGTGTGATAGACAGTAAAATTTTTAGGGACTTTCAAAACACATTGTAAGTGCAATGGTGGTTTCACAGGCATCCCAAAGGAGATGGAGGATGATTCCTTGCCCAACCCAGACTCCATAATAAAGGAAAATGGACAGACAGGCTTTTCAGCCAGGATTGAACAGAAACCTTAACCCAGCCGAGAAGTAAATATAATGGAAGGACAAGAGGAGACAACAAGGTTTGGATCATTTATTCCCCCGATATGCTAGATGAAAGTATCCTTGGGTTAGGATTCCAACATGGACAACCTGCAAGGCATGATGGGACCCGTGGGGCAGCCCATTTGGGTTCTGTAGGAGCCATAAGGGGAGTTGTAGGGATTAGTTAACACTATTTTCAGGAATTTCCATTTGACCAAGAAAGTTCTCCCAGCAGGCTACACTTTAGCACCCGAAGTGCCCCCAGGTCACAGAGAAAAGTAACAGCTCTACCTCATCCAACTGAGTTGGAGTCGGTAGGCAGAGAACAAAACCTGCCTGGAGGAGAGAAGTTGGATGGATAATTAAGAAAAAAATCTTTTTTGTGTGCTGTTTTATACAAAGTATTCTAGAAGGGTCTGTAAGGTATTGGAAAGAATAAAAAGTCACTCTATTTGAACCCGTGACTGTATATGTAATAGT
Organism: Polypterus senegalus; assembly: GCF_016835505.1. Lineage (NCBI taxonomy): Eukaryota > Metazoa > Chordata > Cladistia > Polypteriformes > Polypteridae > Polypterus > Polypterus senegalus. Next base: position 5,369,685 of record NC_053164.1, on the reverse strand, counting down.
TGTGTCCAGGGTTCAAGCTCAATGATGCCCTCTATTTTTCACAATATATAAATAAATGTATGGAATATGTATATATAAAATGCTAAAAAAAAATTAAGGGAACACTTAAATTACAAATCAGATCTTAATGAATGAAATATTCAAGTGGAAAATCTTTACTGACTAATAGTATGTAATTTGATGATGAAATAACGGTCAATGGAAACCAAAATCACCAAACCATTGAGGGCTGCATTCAATGTCACACCAAAAATCAAAGTCAAAATCTGAATTCACAAGCTGATCCTTGTGTGAATTTCGACATGGCAACTTTAATGTGATTTAGTAGTGTGTATGGCACCCATGTGCCTGCTCCTAATAAGATGGCTGATGGTTTCCTGAGGGATCTCCTCCCAGACCTGGACCAAGTCATCAGTGAGCTCCAGGACAGTCTTTGGAGTCAGATGCACTGATACACAGCATCCCACAGTTTCTCAGTGAGCCAGTCAAAGGTATCAATGCCCTTCATAATCCAGGAACTGCCTACAAATGAGTATTGTAACATACACCCCAGCAGTGGAAGGATGGGGCTTTTTAGGTCACTGCCTCCCCCAAGATGCTAGATAGCAGTTTCCCTGCTTTACAACTGTGCCCCGGATTCCCACAGACCACCATGGGACTTGTAGTTCGGTATCTCAGCCCTGTTGAATGCCGCGGGTGCTGCCAGGGGGTGCTGTGAATGAACTGGGGGACATGAGCTATCCACCTGCCCAGATCCGAGTTGAATGACATATAAAGGACCATCTTGAACCCAGTCAGCCAGCCAGAGTTGGGTGGATGGTGGACCATGCATGCTGGGAGATGTGGAGGAGAAAAATTAAGAAAGAGAGAAAGAAAAGTTTATGTGCTGTGTAATTGTTTATTACTTGTGGCTGTGTTGAAGGAGAGTACTGTGCAATAAAGAAAAGGAATAAAATGTGTCCTTGGTGATTTTACTTTGTATACCCAGTGTCTGTCTGTTGGGTTAGAGGAGCGATTAACCCTCTAGTGTTCACTATATTTATTGGAGAATGATGGTAACACATCTGCCCCTGGGCTGGTGGGGTGCAGTAACACTCTTTCTAAGTTTCCTGCAGACCTTTCCTGGGAAATCCCACCAGGAGCCACTGCCTCAACTCGGGACACGCCACTTCTGGTCCCGGCCCAGAGGATGACAACACTTCCTCAAGACTTCCTATAAAGCCTCACTCCCTTCCTCTGAAATACAGTTCTGTTTTGGACTCTGTCTTGTAAGCTTTACTTGCTACCAACCTTTTTACTTTTTGCAGCCTGGAACACATTATATGGGTGGCTGGCCCAAACCTTTACAATGTCTCGGGTCTCTTCTTGTCACTTGTATACTAATATATATATATATATATATATATATATATATATATATATATATATATATATATATATATATATATGTATAGTAGTATTTCCTTTGCAATGCCATCTAAAACCATCCATCCATTATACAACCCGCTATATCCTAACTACAGGGTCACGGGGTCTGCTGGAGCCAATCCCAGCCAACATAGGGTGCAAGGCAGGAAACAAACCCCGGGCAGGGCACCAGCAGCTGCAGGGAAGATGCCATCTAGCGTCTTGGGTGTGTCAGCCGGGATAAGCTGCCGGCCTTCCATCACACGGGACATGACAAACGTTGAAACCTTAAATAACCACAATTAACCCCGTCCACTAGGTTGATTGGTAGTCCTGGAAGCTTAGGAGTACATGACTTTTTTGAGTAGAGCTTACATCCATGAGATTTTACACATTTCTCCTGTTCCTATGGTTTATCAGACAATGGTCTTTCCTTTTTTAAACCAGCTGGGTAAATCAATATGAAACCAAGCCTAATCATTGCAATACAACAATGAGTATGCCTTAAATATAACCTTTTCTCTTAAGCTTTATATATTTTTTTGCTACAAAATAACTAAAAATGCATTATCTTATTAGCTCAAATCTTTATTATAGTGAATAGAAAATACCACCTTCAGCCATCAAGCATAAGCTCAGAATTAAACAAATATGAAACTTAAACGCAAACTCAGCAGATGATAAAGTTGGGCTTTTTTAACAATAACCTGGTGTGAAAAAGAGACCAGAGAGACAGATTAAGGGGTGGGGAACCAGAATATTCACTTTTTTGTACAGCACTGCAAGAGTTAGCATGTATATTCGTCATCGATACTGGAAAGGCGGCTGATTTTATGGCAAATTGACTGGAAATTGGTGCAGAGGTGAGATGACGTGGATGGGATGTATTGGAGATGATGTCATTAGAGGGCGATCGGGTTGAATTCATCCAGTGGGGATGCTTGGAATGCAGAATGTCTTCCTTGTACGTACTCATTTTTTAGAGGAGACTTCATGTATCGGGATCCATCTGTTCTTCGATCTTTCTGATGAAAAAAGGATAGAAGCATTAGTATGTCGTCTTAAATCCCCGACCGCCGTGTTTTCGCACTCCATTGGTCCTTCTGGCTGCACCCTAATCAGGCATGTGTGACACTGGTCACATGCTAGATGCAATTCTAACCAGGGTGTAAATTCAATTTCCTACAGTGTTTAGAGCTTGCTCTACATAAATATTTTTGTTGAGGTGTGATGCAACATGCCACATGAAGAATGCACGTACAGTCATTAACTACTACTTGATGTTTCCCTTCTGAATGGAGCAGGAATGTCTGGCGGAACGGTGGCAGCGCTTCCACCCATTTACTGGAAATCCAGCCACTTCCTGTACCCTCGAGATTTTAGCAACATAAAGACCAGAAGTCGGTGTTCAGTTGGGAACCAGCTTTGCAAGAATATGCAACCTCCAGCATATGGAGAACTTGCAGGAAGGATAGTCCATAAATTTTTGATCATTTAGCCCTGCCATCAAATTGGGTACCATGTTGGCATCCTAGCCTATCTTCACCTTTTTTTCTCATTGTTTCTAAAAAAAGTAACTGAGGAAAACACTCCTGTAAAGAAACAGGTACTTGAATGCACTGTGAACTCCATAAGCTGTAAGCACTACGCAGATTTCACTATAGTTAGTAAACTTGTGAAATTCACAGATGACAATAAAATTTGAGAAATAGCAGACGGCAAAAAAAATTCAGAAAGTCTTGGGCAAGCTTCAGAACCGGGCGAATACTTGAAAAAAGCAGTTTAATGTACAACAGTGCAAAGTGCTGCTCGTGAGCAAAAGGAACATCAACTATAAATAGAAGATGGGAGAGATTGGGCTACAGAAAACAACCTCTGAAAAGGATTTAGGGGTTTATGTTGGCACAACATATTTATCACCTAAGCAACGTGCAGAACTGTTGAATATATTTCGAGAGGTATTATTTTTATACTATACCAGTAACAGCGCACTGCACACTTGACTTGGCCATTCCTAGTTTTCATCCTCTTTCTCTGTACGTTTAGCATTCGTTTACTCAGAGGTTGATGCGCCTGCTGCTTCCTGAGCAGCTCTTCTTTTCTCCATCCTAGCGGCCCGCTTCTTCTCTTTTTCTTTGGCATCTTTTCATGTTAAAACTGATTAAGTCAGTGTTTGTGTTGCAATTACTTAGTATGTTTTCCATAATTTTTCACTTAAGCTGGCACTTTTCAGTCTCCTCAATAATGATTTAAGATATGAAGAGGTAGAGGAAGTGATGGTGAAGGGGGTAGGGAATGAAAACGGTGCCCATATGTATGCACGGTACAACTGCCCTGCTGGCCACAGCCGAGAGTTGATTCTACTGTACAATAAAATAACATAAAAAGAGAAATAACTTTGGAGGTCAATTGTCACCCCTAAAGCAGATAGTAGATGCCATGTAGTATATGAGTACCAAATTTCAGGTCAATAGGTCAAACAGTTTGCATGTTACAGGTGATTTAAAATCCTGGACAGACAAATGGACAGCCACGGTAGTGTATTATATATAGATAATGCTCTAGTGAGGCCACATCTGGAGTACTGTGTACAGTTCTGGTCACCACAGCACACAAAAGAAATAGCAGCACTTGAAGTTGTGCAGAGGAGTGCAACCAATCCATCATGGGACTTAAGGACATCATAAAAACTGTTGAATTTAAGTCAAGGGATGTTATGCTCAAACTATATAATGCACATCAAGAAGTATTGTATGCAGTTCTGGTTTGCACAGCACAAGAAAGACAAAGCAGCATTTGAAGATGGTACATTCCAGGTCTTGAGGACATGATGTACTGTAACAGACTCAGAGAATTAAACCTGTTTAGTCTCAAGCAGACTGCATGAGGACCTAATCCGGGTCTTCAAAATGCTCAAAGGCATTGATAACTCAGATCCAGTAAAATTCTTTCAGCTTACAGGTGAATCACATCAATTATGAGTAAGTGCATTTGGGATTGACACAAAAAGTTGTGGAAATCTCAAACAAACTACTGAGACATGGCATAATCGCAGAAACCTTGGCAACCTTCAAGAAGACTTTGGACAACAAAGTGAGAGAGCTTAGTTATTAGTTAAGCAAGTGAACTTGATGGACTGAATGGTGTCCTCTTGTTTTTTTGACACATTTCTAATGGTCTGATGTACAGCAAGACATACAAGACATTAAAAAGGTTATTAAGATCTAATAGTGATTTTCTGTTTATTGCTGTTAAGGAAGTTGTTTAATTGATCAAAAAATGGAACCCTTGGCAGCACCTAGTTGCTTTTGCATCTCAGCTATGTCCTCCTTTTGGAGGCTATAAGGGGTGAAGGCAGAAGCCCTTTTCTGGTTTGTTGTTCCCCTGACTGGAGATGCAAATGTCAACCAAGTTGTAACAACCGCTCTCTTGCTTGGATGGTGACAAGTGGAGTAAAGTGCAGTCTCGGCCATGCCAAACCACACTGACCCTTCTTTTTCTTACCTGCCCTCCACCCTAGCTTCCCAGTCGAAGGACAAAAGCACATAAATGAGTCAAAGATAAAGGTTAGGTAAATGTACCTGTGGGAATGAATATAAACAGTGAGGTCAGGTTGGAGAGCTTGCACTTCTACAGCGTGTTGCCACACCCACTACACAACAAAGCAGCTTGGGATCCTGGTTGGCAAACCCTCAGGCAGACATGCGGTCCAGTCCCACCCTCTGGGAATGATCCTCTATCTGCCGCAGCCAGGTGTTATTACTTGGGCATCCCCTTGGCCTTGTCCAGCCACTCAGGTCCTCAACAATGAGGATCCTGTGAGCTAGATCACCCTCGGGGAATTGTGCCACATGGCTGTAGTGCCATAACTGACACTCCCTCACAATACAGGTAATGTGCCTCAATAAGGACTCCATGAGCAACCGCTTGTTCAACACAAAGTCAAACCAGTGGTACCCAAGGATTCTCTGAAGAGACACAGTACCGAAGGAGTCCAGTCTTCATCTCAGGTCACTGGAAAGCGTCCATGTCTCGCAATTATATAACAAAACAGGAAGCATGAGGACTGTAAAGACTTGGACCTTCGTTCTTTTGCACAGATATCAGGAGTGACACACAACCCTTTCCAACGACATTTTGACCCCCCATGTACTCCCAATCCATCTACTGACTTCATAGGAAGGGTCACCAGAGACATGAATGTCACTGCTGAGGTAAGTAAACGTCTCGACAAGGTCAACACTCTCTCCGCAGACAGACTGTCACAAACGTGCAATTAGGAGGCAGCTAAAGGGCTTGAGTAATGGTAATGCTACATCAGACCAGTGGGTGATGGAGTTTGCTGACTGTCTCTCTCAGTCCCTTGCAGACCAATCCTGGGAAATCCTGCCAGGTTCCTGTGGTCCTAATGGTGTCACTTCCAGTGACCCTGATGATGTCACTTCTGGTGCTGTCACCACTGAAGATGTCACTTCCAGTCCCAGGAGATGTCACTTCTGGTTCTGGCATAAATTACATCATTTCCTCTACCAGCCTTTAAAACCGTCATTACACCTCCACATAATCAGGTCTGTTTTGGACTAAGTCTTGTAAACAACTCGATTATTTCAACCTTTTGCAGCCAGGAACATAACATTTGGGTGGCTGCCCCAAACCTGGAGTCGTTTTGTGACAAGACACACTGCTAATGGCTGTGTATATGAATATATGAACTAGATGAAAATACTTAAAATGATAAAAAAATAAAAACACAAAATGAACCACAACCTCCCTTGTCTTACCCATGAAACATATATAAATTACAAAATGAAGAACAAACATCCATATACACGAAACGTCCAATATGAAAACACTGTAACTGCAGAGACTGATAAGAAGATGGAAGTCAGCAAAGTCCCAAATGATGAAATCACAGAGAGACACAGTTTAAATGAGGCTATTCCAAAACGTGAACCAAAGCGATGTCACCGATGAGTCCAGATAGCACTATTGGAGTATTGGATGATGAAAAGTCCAAAACACCTTACTGCCAAGTGTAGCTGGATGAAAAGTGATGATCTGTTGTTCCTTTCAATAACTTGATAGCAGCAGTTGTTATGCTAAGTCTCAAGTTCTTTTCGCTGCTTCCTTATCTCCCTTTCTTATGAAATGTGTGGTCCTGTCTTTCAATGTATGCAACCTGGAATCTAACAGGTATATATCACTAAAAAGTTTGAGTGCTATGATGGGAAACGTCCTTGCATTTTGCAGTGGGAAACTCTTCTTTAGGTATATACAGTGCCCTCCATAATTTTTGGGACAAAGACACATTTTTTTCTTTTATTTACTCCTCTGCTCCACAGTTTACAATTACAAATCAAACACTTTAGACACAATTGAATTGCACATTGTGGACTTTCATTTAAGGTTATATGCATACATTTTGGTCACACCATGTAGAAATGACATTTTTTCTACACAGTCCCCCCATTTCAGGGCACCATAATATTTGGATACAGCACTGGCAGGTCTATTACGGCTGTCGCATTTCAAGATGTTGTCGCATATCCTTTTCATGCAGTGACTGCTTGAAGTCTGTGATTCATAGACATCACCAGATGCTGAGGGTCTTCCCTGGTGATGCTCTGCCAAGCCTCTAATGCAGCCATCTTCAGATCCTACTTGTGTTGGGGGGCTTGTCCCTTTAGGTTTTCTCTTCAGCACGTAGAAGGCATTGAATGTTAATCATGTGACTGGGTTGGCCATTTAACAACTTTTTCAGTTTTGATAAACTCCTGTGTTGCCTCAGCAGTATGTTTGGATCATTATCTTGTTGTAGGGTGACCCACCATCCATGAGTTTGGAGGCATTTCCTTGAACTTGAGTAGATCAGATGCTTCTACACACATCACATTTCATTGTGTGACTGCCGTCAGCAGTTCCATCATCAGTGAAGAGAAGTGGCAGCCATACATGCCCAAGCCATAACACCCCCAGCATCATGTTTAACAGATGATGTGGTCTGCTTTGGATTTTGGGCAGTTCCTTTTCATCTCCACACTCCACTCTTGCCATCACTCTGATGCAGGTTCATCTTTGCCTTGTCTGTCCACATGACCTTTTCCTCGAATTCTGCAGGCTTTTTGAAGTCCTTTTTCACAAACTGTAATCTGGCCATCGTGTTTTTGTGGTTTGCATCTTGCTGTGTGGCAACTGTATTTCTGTTCATGTAGTCTCCTGAGGATAGTCATCTTTGACACATGCACCCACATCGGCCTCGTGATGTTGCTAAGACAGTTTCTGTTTCTGATCTGTCACACGGGCGCTTGAGTCCTTTTCTTGATCTTCAGTCATCTCAGATTACTGAGCTCACCAGTGTTTTCTTTCTTCTTCATGATTTTGCAGACAGTGGTTTGAGGTTATCCTATATCTCAAATGGCTTTATTGTTTTTCAGACTCATAGTGGTGTTTTTGACTTTCATTGCCAAAGCTCTTGTCCTCATGTTGAACAATGGTGACTACAGACTCCAACTTGTAGAAGTAAGCTGCTGCATCTCACAAAGCAATGAAACCCACCTGAGGAATCACAAACATCTGGGACACCAAAGACTATGGTGCCCTGAAATAGGAGACTATGTAGAAAAAGTGTTTTCAATTCTGCATGGTATGACCAAAATGTGTGCAAATCCCCTTAAATGAAACTCTGTAATGCACACATTAATCACGATGCCTGAATTGTTTGACTTGTAATTTTAAATTGTGGAGGAGAGGGGAAGATACAAAAATATGTGTCAAATATTATAAAGGGACCGCTATACGTATATATCTTTTATACAAGAAAAAGGTCAAACTTACTGAACAAACACAATTGACATTTTAAGTTACCTGTGGTGTAACCTCAAAACGTTTCTCCCAGATAAATCAGTCCCAATAAGCAAAGCTTTATCTTCTTTGGACTTTTAAGACACCTCACAGCTGCCATAAGCATTCTTTACTAGTGGTTTCAGAAAGGTTTTCCTTGTTGATGTAAATTAGTTCAGCTGAGGTGCAATGCGTGTAATTGTATTTACCTTGTTATGTAAGACCTCAGCTCTCAGATTGCCAACATGGTTAAAAATAAAAGAAACCTTTCTAGACCAGAGCACTTTATAGCCCTCTAGTGTATTGCTCAATAAGAGGAATACATCTGAAAAAGAGCATAGCTGGCATAAAAGGGAATGTGTGGAATTCAGGGCAGGAAAATAAATACATGGCTTTAATACTTAAACATTAAAACAACTTTTAATGCACTTGTTTATTGTGAATCATATCACGAGTTAAAAAGGCCCATTAAGGTAATCTTTGGATATTCTCTTTTGAAAATGATCTTGGAAATTAAATAAATTAAAAACACTTCAGTGCTGAAGTTCAGTTCTGGAGAAATTGAAACAGAAATTATGACACAATTTTTTTTTTTTTTCCCCAGAATTTTAAGTGTGACTAATATAAACATATCAATACAAGTTAAATGTAGCAGATCAGTGATTACTGCTGCTTGATGGACGTACTGTCCTTGGTTTGAATCCTGCATTTGGTTGTTGTCCCTGTGTCGTCCTATGTCTTTGTGGGTCTTCATCCCACATCCCTAAAGGCGTGAGTGAGTCTAAGTGACAATTCTAAATTGTTCCCAGTGTGAGTGGACCCTGTGACATTGTAATGGGAACTAAAAAAATGCTTAGAAATTAAAATAAGCTAAGGAGAATTGAACAGGAGTTAAGAATTGAATCAAGTGTACTTGTTTACTGAGAAATTGTTTGTTAATCATCTTTTGTTTGTTGTACATTTGTATTATCTAGAGTTGTTATCAATGTGTATTTCAGTGTCTTTTAAGGATAATTTAAGTTTGAATTAGATAGTGTGGACACCAGGGGGTATACAGCACCCCAAACCTCGGACACAACAGACACAGAGGCCAAGTTCATCACACAGGACAAGTTTATTGAGCTGTGGGAAATGCTTTTGTCTCATTCCCTACAGTACCACAGTTCCCAAGCACAGTATAACACAGCACCCTTTTTTCTTCTCTTTCTCTTCCCTTCTCTCACCTCTACTCCTCCACCAGAAATCTTCATCTGCTTCCCCCCAACTTTGTTCTTTTACACACTTAGTAAGACTCGCTAGTTGGCACGTATTGTCATGCTTGGGTCACAAAGTTGCACAGGTTCATTCAGGGTTTTCAAGAAACAAAACCTTTTTTGAATGCAGCATAAAAAAGCATAAATAATAAAGTAGAGGATGTCTGGATGAAGAGATACAAGGTGGTGAGACACAAGGAGAGCTGCAATGCAGTCTTTTTAAATGTTTGAAACCACACGTGACATGCAGAATACCCGGCATGGCAGCAAGCAGCAGGCTAGCAGTTGATCTGCAATGTGTTCTGTGCTAAAGCACCTCATGTCTTTTAACCATGTGATATGTAATCATTATTTCAGCACTGTTATGCAAATTCAGCTGTTTATAAAATGGACTTCTTCCCTTACCATTCTGACAGACTGCTGTGATGAATGCTCCCTCTTCAATCACTTGCTTAACAGAGAAATAAATGATGCAGTGGAAAAGTTTCCTCCTGCCTGGTTTCTGACTCAAAGAGGTTTTATCAAACCTTTCCTATTACAGGATAAGTTTCTTTAATCAATGCTAGGGGTCTTTACCCCCGCTTGCTTCACTTGCCAACCCCTGTGCCTGCGCTACACGCTAGCCTCTTTGCAGCTCTGCAGCTCGCATATTTTCATGGGAATTGTTAAATATGCATAACAGAACTATTTTACATTACAGTGAGTAATTAACCATATTAAAAAAGAGTAAATCATAATAATTTGAAAGTATGTTTCATGTTGCATTAGAGTTATTTGTTGATAATATGATTTCACTTTGTTTGGCTTTGAAATTAACATGCATATACTTTTTAAACTTACACTTTTGCTTTAAAAGTTCAATAAAAACAATTTTTTGAATTACATTTTCGTCAATATCGCATTGAATTTTGATTCTGTGTTTCGACTTTCATTGTGACAACACAACGTATAACTGCCCGTGATAGGATTTGGTTTCTTTCTGTCTCTTAAATAAAATGACTTTTTCGAATGTTTGGCTCTGAAATTTGTTAAATGTCTTTGCAAAAGATATTCTAATGGGAAACTGTTAACGTTTTAATATGAATGGCATATCAAGATATCCTTTGTGTAATGTTATCCATTGAAGTACTACAATACCTTTCTTGGATACATCCTTCTTTCTACAGTAATTTGTGCGGTGGAAGACCATGTTAAGGGTTGTAGTTATTCATCGGGATATTGTAAGTTGATGTTTTCATGTTTCACACAATCACCACCAACCGTTTCAGCATAGTCTATTGATACGCATTTACGCAGTTAATTCATTTTACTTCATTGTTTCTCACTGCTAGGATTGCTCGTGTACTCATTTTTTCTGTTGTGAACATTTGATGAAATTCTTCAATAAGATTTGGACATAATATGTCTTCTTTAATTGGTAGCTTAAAGTGAAGAAAACATTAAAATTTATAAGAGCTGAGAGAGCAGAAAATGTATCTGTCAAAAGCATTCACACGAATGAGAGGTGAAATTGCTGTGTACGTGGTTGAAAATGTTTGAGAGGAGGGTGTGACTTGAAAAAATCTTCAATAAAGTCTTTTTTTTATTATAATAGAGAGATGTTCATTTCAACCAATCACTGAGCTCCCAAACCCTAGATACAACCACACCAAGACATTCCCGGGTGCAAATAAACATGTTTTACAGTCCACACCACAATGCTCAATTCACAATAATTATTTCTTCTCCTCTTCCTCCCGATTCCGACTCATCTGGAGGTGGCTGGATAGCTTCCTTTGATGTCAGACCTGGGAGTATTTCTGGGGCCAGGGCAATAGAAGCACTTCCAGGTCAAAATAAAGTAACCCAAAATAGGGAATCCTTCTCCCTGCAGCACCCCCTGGTGGTATTCAAGGATACGATACTATGAATCTGATTGACCCCTGAAGTGTGTCCATACTGACTCCAACACAAGTGGAGATCTGGCATCTATTGTACTGATGGAGGGACTGCTCTTGATAAACAGCCTCCCCCTGTCCATCAATCAATCTTCTCCCCAAACTGGAATAATAGTTCAACCCCATCCTTTTTTTTTTTTTTATTTCACCTTATACAATTTCTTCTATTAGGAATTTTTTAGTTTTCACAAACACCTTAGGGTCAGAGCGCAGGGTCAGTCATTGTACAGAATCCCTGGAGCAATTGAAGGGTAAGGACCTTGCTCAAGGGCCCAGCAGAGTAGGATCTCTTTGGGCAGTAACAGGGATTTGAACCAGCAACCTTCCAGAAACCAGTGCAGATCCTTAGCCTCAGGGCCAGCACTCCACCCTTATGAGGAAGTTATGCCTCCTCTTATGTTGTCCTTCTGTTATGGCTTCCTAGAAGGGCAATTAACTTTAACCAACTTTAACCCCAGATCGGATGCCAGTCCATCCACCATGGCACTTACAGCATACATTCTATGATGTTGTTTTTCATTTAAGTTAATTAACTTCTACTTTGTGTTTGATGTATTAAATCTGTATCCTCATATGAGATAGTCCTGTATTTAGTGTGTGGTATTTTGCCTTGAGAGTTGTCATGGTTCTCTGCATCTGGACTAGGTGAGGACAGCAGTGCAAGAATAAAGTCATTTGTATCATTATATTGCATTTCTGAGGTGGCCATGATTGTTTGGTCATCAAGCTCTGTGAAAAGGATTACTTGTGTTCCATTTTGTGTGCTATATTTACCCCATTTTTTGACACCAATTGCACACCCAATTTATCTGGAAGGGGTTTCTCTCTGAGTTGCTCTTCCTAAGATTTCTTCAATTTTTTTTCCCTACAAGGACTTTTTTTTTTTTTTTTCCAGTCTTCCTAGTGTGATTTTGGGCTATACAAGAAATACATTGTTGTTAGATAAATTGAAGGGCTAAGGGCTGAACCTCAGAAAACCCCTGATAAAAATGGTGGAATTGTATGATAGCAGGGCTAACTTCTGCTAGAATACTGTGCTGCATCCTTGGTGATGTTAACATCCTGATCATAATATGACTAAATACTCAAAATAATAAAAAGGGGTTTCAATAAATGAACAAATTATACTAATATTATTAAAACTGATGGCACATCCAAGGTTTAAATATGCCTTTCAACAGCTTCCTGTGAGACTGTAGTTCTATAATGGATTTAGCAGATAGATAGATAGATAGATAGATAGATAGATAGATAGATAGATAGATAGATAGATAGATAGATAGATAGATAGATCTGTGAAATATCAATATATATAATATATAAATTTGATATATACATCCCTCCTCAGGCGGACGTGGTGATAGCGTGTGACATCATCCATTCTGCTGTTGCTAAACTACAAACGTAGCACCCCAAGGCACTTGAGCTAATCTCTGGCGATTTTAACCATATGACACTGGACAAAATATTACCAGCCTTCTTCCAGTATGTGGATTGTAACACCGGGGGAAATAGGGCTATCGACCTACTATATGCAAACGTTAAAGACGCATACAGCGCCACCCCGCTGCCTGTGCTTGGGAAAGCAGCTCATAACCTGGTTCTGCTTCAGCCTCACTGCAAACCAAGTGTGAAGGCGCTACCTACAACCACATGATCATTCATGAAGTGGTCTCCTGAGGCAAAGCAGGCTCTGAGAGACTGGAACTACAGACTGGGATATCCTACAGGGGTCACATTGTGAGAACTTTGAGGAGGTTGTTGACTGCACTACTGACTACATCAACTTCTGTTTGAACATTGTAGTTCCAGTAAAAACAGTACACTACTATGCTAACAACAAGCCATAGATTACAAGTGACATCAAGGGGCTTTTGAACCAGAAGAAAAGGGCTTTTAAAGGCGGTGATCAGCATGAGCTCAAGCGCATGCAGAAGGAACTCTTGAGTCCAGCTCAGGGCGGCAAAGGAGCAGTACAGGAGAAAGCTGGAGCAGAAGTTGCAGAATAATAGCATGAAGGAAGTGTGGGAGGGGATGAAGATCATCACTGGCTGCAGCTCGAAGCAGGGTGCCACCATGGAGAGAGATGTGGAGAGAGCAAACCTGATCAAAAACTTCTTTAACAGGTTTGACCACCCTAACCCACTCTCACCTCAGAGTACTGCATCTTCCACCCATCCTTCTGATGGTACCAGCATAGGAGATAAATTCCCACCCACAGTTATAGCAGCGCAGGTAGGCAGAGAGCTGATGAGACTTCGTGCCAGTAAAGCAGCGGGTCCAGATGGAGTATTGCCACGACTGCTGAAGGCTTGTGCGCTGGAACTGGGGAGTCCTCTACAGCACATCTTCAACCTGAGCCTGGAACAGCAGAGAGTCCTGAGGCTTTGGAAAACATCTTGCATCACCCCAGTCCCAAAGGTATCCTGGTGAGCTGAATGACTTCCAGCCTGTTGCTGTGACATCACATGTTATGAAGACCATGGAGCAGCTGCTGCTTCACCACCTAAGGTCACAGGTCCACCATGCCCTCGACTCTCTGCAGTTCGCATACCAGGAGAAGGTGGGAATGGAGAATACCATCATCTATATGCTACACCGATCCCTCTACCACTTGGACAGAGGCAGTGGTGCTGAAAGAATTATGTTTCTGGACTTCTCTAGTGCCTTCAACACCATCCAACCTCTACTCCTTAGGGATAAGCTGACAAAGATGGGAATACCTGGTGGCATGGATCATGGACTATCTTACAGACAGACCTCAGTATGTGCGTCTCGGGAATTGCCTGTCTGACATTGTGGTCAGCAGCACAGGAGCTCAGCAGGGGACTGTACTTTCTCCGGTCCTGTTTAGCCAACATACATCGGACTTCCAATACAGCTCGGAGTCCTGCCACGTGCAAAAGTTCACTGACAACACTGCTATCGTGGGCTGCATCAGGAGTGGTCAGGAGGAGGAGTATAGGAACCTAATCAAGGACTTTGTAGAATGGTGCAACTCAAACCACTTACACCTGAACAGCAGCAAAACCAAGGAGCTGGTGGTGGATTTTAGGAGGCCCAGGCCCCTCATGGACCCTGTGATCATTAGAGGTGACTGTGAGCAGAGGGTGCAGACCTATAAATACCTGGGAGTGCAGCTGGATAAATTGGACTGGACTGCCAATACTGATGCTCTGTGCAAGAGATGACAGAGCCGACTATACTTCCTTAGAAGACTGGCATTCTTCAACATTTGCAATAAGAAGCTGCAGATGTTCTACCAGACGGTTGTGGCGAGCGTCCTCTTCTACGCGGTGGTGTGCTGGGGAGGCAGCATAAAGAAGAAGGAAGCCTCATGCCTGGACAGACTGGTGAGGAAGGCAGGCTCTATTGTAGGCACGGAGCTGGACAGTTTGACATCTGTGGCAGAGTGACGGGCACTGAGCAGGCTCCTGTCAATCATGGAGAATCCACTGCGTCCACTGAACAGGATCATCTCCAGACAGAGGAGCAGCTTCAGCGACAGACTGCTGTCACCGTCCTGCTCCACTGACAGACTGAGGAGACCCCACACTATGCGACTCTTCAATTCCACCCAGGGGGGTAAACGTTAACATTATACAAAGTTATTGTCTGTTATACTTGCCTCACACTCTCCACCTTGCATTTTTTAACTTGCACTGCATTTTTATCACTGTTTAATTAATATTGTTTTTATCAGTATGCTGCTGCTGGAGTATGTGAATTTCCACTTGGGATCAATAAAGTATCTATCTATCTATCTATCTATCTATCTATCTATCTATCTATCTATCTATCTATCTATCTATCTATCTATCTATCTATCCATAAATATCAAATGAATTTTTAGACTTTTACAAAAAATCTGTTATTACAAACAACAATAGGAATTCTCTCAAATACACAGAAGAATTTAAAATAAGAAAAAAGAAGGAAAACAATTGACATGAAGAACGATAAATGAAGCAGTGAGGTACTGCAAAGGTGTGTTGCCCAATAGAATAAAGGCGCCCCTATCATGTTTCTTAACACACACACTCCTGCTGATAAATTTATTGGCTGAAGATCTTCAGTGTTGGGATGTTGGGACCCTCAGTTTCATCTTTACTGTCTTCCTCATTATTATCTCATGTGGTTTGTGGGTGTGTCCCATTACTGAGCCTGGATATGAATATTGTAACTACTAGGGTGAGTCTCAAATCCCTTACTTCAAACACAACCACAGAGGCAACAGTCCCGGGTTCAAATAAAGTATTATTTATTACCTAGAGTAGTTTTCCACAGGTTCTTCTTCCACAATAACTACAAATACCTCCACCAAAATTCCTTGCATTTTCCCCTTTCTCCACCAGTAAGCTTTGTCCACCACCTGTTGACTTCAACTCTTGATCTATGATTCCCATGTGTCACCTTTGTCCCAGGTAGCTCTCTGCATTGTGATTTTTAGGCCAAGGACTGAGACCACAAATGGATTTGTCCAACATGTCTGTAGTGGTTTATTTCACTAACAGTGGCCATTACAGAACTTAAAAAAAAAATAAAATAAAACAAATACCTCAAATTCAATGTATATACAGGATCTCATCACCTGCCTACTCTGCAATAAAAATATATTTACATTTAAAATGAAACACAATAAGAAACTCAAAGAAATACCCTCACCTCACAGTGGGCATTGCAGGCCTGAGACTGTGCCCACACAAATAAGCCCCTTTTCCCTTAGGAATGTTCCATTTACATGGAGGAGATGTCTGTGTAAACTACCTCTCAGTTCTACTATACAGTAGCACCATTTTCTAATTAAATGAAACTTAAGAAAATATCTCTGGGCTTTTTAGTCTTTACAATTAAAATTACCACCAGTAAAAATTAAATTGAATGGATATAATTGGAAGGCTACTTCACCTCCGTTAAACATGCAGCTCTGCAGGTGTCCAAACTGGTGCTATGGCAGAAGAGCATTGCCTCCTATCTATCTGGGGGAAGACTTGTTCTTGACAGGCAGCTTCCACCAGTCAAGTTAGTATTTCTTCTTCCTGACTAAGAAAAAGAATAGGAACTATGCTGGTCGGAGTGCATATGAGTCTATGCTGCCGTTCCATTACAGTCTCCTGGCCAGTCTCCATCCTAATCAGGTTGCTACTGCATCCATTACGTCTCTCACGATGTGGAAATGGTTAAGAAAAAGAAAGAAAATTAAAATAAATTAATATAAATAATACATTATCATTGTATTAGTTGGAGAAAGCATTGTGTTTATATAACAATTTTCAATACACTCAGAGGGCTGTACATAGGGAAGGGGATCCACTTCAATCAAACTACAGCATCCACCTGGATGATATAACAGTAGTCATTTTTGCATCAGCATGCTTACCACATTTTAGGCGGTGAAGGAATGAGAGAGATGGCCAATTAGGGACAGGGGATGATTTGGGGGCCAGAATGGCCAATACGTGATGGGTAATTCAGCCAGAACACAAAAAGTCAGGACCTCTGCTTTTACGTCTCATCTAAATGACAGCACCACATTTTGCAGCACAGTGTCCCCATCACTGCACATTCAGACCACAGGGTAAGCGTCACCTGTTGGCCACACCAGCACTTTTTCCAGCAGCAATCCAAGCTTTTCCCGAGATGGTCTCCCATCCAAGTACTGGATGAGCCTGAACACGCTTAAGCTTCAGGATGATGACCTTTTCTAAACCACCGATGGTATGGCTGCTGAACTAGTAGTAATAAAAGTGGCCTTAATAGTATTTTTAGTAATAATTTTAATAATAACCTGTTATAGGCTCTTGGTATTTTGTATCCGATGCATTTACAGTGAAAGTGTCCTCGAAGCAGGATGAAAAATCAGGTAAGGTTATGTCTCTTCTTTTTTTAATTTTATGTTGACACAATAATAATATTAATTTATTTTTGCAGATGCTGTGTTATGTTACTCTTCTCTACCTCCATTGGGTGATTAACATAGGAAAGGTGCAATATTAAAATATATTTATTATTATTATTATTATTATTATTATTATTATTATTAATTATTATAGCAGAGATTTAAACATACAACTTTTATATTGCTAGCTTTTTGATGATGATTATTATTATTATTATTATAGAGATATAAACATGCAACTATTATATTGCTAGTTTTTTTATCCATCCATCCATTATCCAACCTTTTTATTACTATTATTATTATAACAGAGATATAAACATGCACATCCTAACTACAGGGTCATGGGGGTCTGCTGGAGCCAATCCCAGGGTGCAAGGCAGGAAACAAACCCCAGGCAGGGTGCCAGCCCACCACAGGGTGCACACACACACACTCACACACACCAAGCACACAATAGGGACAGTTTAGAATCATCAATGCACCTAACCTGTAGACTGTGGGAGGAAACCGGAGTACACGAAGGAAACCCACGCAGACACGGGGAGAACATGCAAACTTCAAGAAGGTCTCCTAACTGCGAGGCGGCAGCGCTACCCACTGCGCCACCATGCTGCCCAGCTTTTTTATTATTATTATTATTATTATTATAATTATTATTATTATTATTATTATAACAGAGATTTAAACACACAACTATTATATTGCTAGCTTTTTTATTATTAAATTATTATTATTATTATAGTGATATAAACATATAAGTATTATATTGCTAGGTTTTTTTTTTTAGATGAAGATTTTGTGTCATTCTTTGTGTGTATGTATGTATGTAGCATTACAATGACCCACCCTCCTGATCCAACTCTTGACCAGCTACATTCACATTTGTTAGGCTTCGACTTGAGACCCTTTCAAAAACAACACAGGCTTCGTGCTTTTAACACCTTTGCACATTTCAGTCTGCATTTCGAGCATGGAGAGTGTCGCCTATTCAAGCTGCTTCTTGGCAGTCAGCCGTGCTGAGTGCTCAGCAGTTTACCGTGTGAGCAGAGAGCCATCTTGTGGCAGGGACAAGCGCAGAGTTCTGCTAATCGTTTTCTCCCACTCTTTCATCTCTTTGTATATTTGGGTAAATTTATTGGACTGCAACCCAAAACTCCTGGGCTAAGGAGAAGAGCCAAAGTGCTAGCACTTCATTAACATGAGGGGAGATGCATGCTTTCCAAATCGGATTCTGACTCCTTTATTAAGTCATTATGCGTGCATTGTATACCTTTATACCCTTCAACTTTTGAGAATTCAAGCCAAACTCATTACTGTTTCTTTTTATAGCAAATAATAATTGAATCAGCATTATCAAGCCTCTAATTTATTAACTGGAACATTGTGACTAAATTACTTTCAAAATTGC
This sequence comes from Polypterus senegalus, assembly GCF_016835505.1. Taxonomy (NCBI): domain Eukaryota; kingdom Metazoa; phylum Chordata; class Cladistia; order Polypteriformes; family Polypteridae; genus Polypterus; species Polypterus senegalus. The sequence continues at coordinate 5,350,938 of NC_053164.1, read as the reverse complement.
TGTAATGAGTAGATTTTGTCTTGAGTGGCTTATCAGCCCTGGAATGCCTAAGGGTGCCAAACAGCAGCACCTTGGCAAGACGAGCGTTCATGAGGGGGCTGAGGTTAAAACATTGCTTCTTCTAGCTCAAATAGCAGTGATGTAGGCTGTGACTGTAAAGAACATTTTTGCCCTAAATTTTGAACCCCCATACATTGCATACACAAAAACGTAATCAGACCCCTCCACTTAATTGTGTTATGTTGCAGCCTTATGCTAAAGTTAGTTAAATTATTTCAACTACTACATAATTAGAGTGGTGGCACTGAGGCTAGGGATCTGTGCCGGCAATAGGAAAGATGCCGGGTCAAATCCCATAAATGCCAGAGATGCTTGAGCAAGGCCCTTAACCTGCAATTGCTTTGTCCTGGGTATGACGTTGATCTGCAACTCACAGGGAAAACTTGGGGGTTGGTGGCAGGATTGGCACTTCAGCTACCGTAAAAAACCTTACACTGTTCCAGTGTGGCACTAAGGTGGCACCCGCTGTACTTGGCTCCCAATCCAGGTCGTTCATTGTGTGGTGGATGCAGTAATGTGCTATCAGTGCATGCTCCCAGCCTCAGGCAACACTCAATACCCCAGAATGACAAAGCAAAAGCAAAATTTTAGAAATTGATTAAAAATCTCCATCCATCCATCCATTCTCTTCCGCTTATCCGAGGTCGGGTCGCGGGGGCAGCAGCTTAAGCAGAGAGGCCCAGACTTCCCTCTCCCCGGCCACTTCTTCCAGCTCTTCCGGGAGAATCCCAAGGCGTTCCCAGGCTAGCCGGGAGACATAGTCCCTCCAGCGTGTCCTGGGTCTTCCCCGGGGCCTCCTCCCAGTTGGACGTGCCCGGAACACCTCACCAGGGAGGCGTCCAGGAGGCATCCTGATCAGATGCCCGAGCCACCTCATCTGACTCCTCTCGATGCGGAGGAGCAGCGGCTCTACTCTGAGCCCCTCCCGGATGACTGAGCTTCTCACCCTATCTTTAAGGGAAAGCCCAGACACCCTGCGGAGGAAACTCATTTCAGCCGCTTGTATTCGCGATCTCGTTCTTTCTGTCACTACCCATAGCTCATGACCATAGGTGAGGGTAGGAAGGTAGATCGACTGGTAAATTGAGAGCTTTGCCTTACGGCTCAGCTCCTTTTTCACCACGACAGACCGATGCAGAGCCCGCATCACTGCGGACGCTGAACCGATCCGCCTGTCGATCTCACGCTCCATTCTTCCCTCACTCGTGAACAAGACCCCGAGATACTTGAACTCCTCCACTTGGGGCAGGATCTCTCCCCCAACCCTGAGAGGGCACTCCACCCTTTTCCGGCTGAGGACCATACTCTCGGATTTGGAGGTGCTGATTCTCATCCCAGCCGCTTCACACCCAGCTGCGAACCGATCCAGAGAGAGCTGAAGATCACGGCCTGATGAAGCAAAAAATCTAAATCTGAAATATCAGATTGATACAATCATTCAATCCCTTTACTCAGTACAGACGTGGACAAATTGGTTGGTCCCCTTCCAGTTCATTGAACAACTGCTGTCTGCCTCTTGAAAAGTGATGGCATGAAAAGCGATTGTCCACCGTGTACCTGCATGCCTTTGATTTGTCATTGAGTAAAGCAAAGCAAGTGTGCAAAGAGGGCAAGTATGGCTGGATTATGTGAATTTCCCCTAGGGATTAATAAAGTATCTATCTATCTATCTATCTATCTATCTATCTATCTATCTATCTATCTATCTATCTATCTATCTATCTATCTATCTATCTATCTATCTTATTCTACAAAAATCTTCTAAAATGCCCTGGAGACATTTGTTAGTACCCTCTAGAAAAGGGATTTGAGTGATTTTTCAAACTAATGGTTTTCTTTAATTTGTATCACCCAGAAAAGTCACCATTCCCCTGTTTGGTATCATTGTGTGTCCTGCACTGAACATGGACGAGAGAAAACAAAGGAGAGAATAATCTGAGGAGTTCAGAAACAAAATAATGGACAAGCATGTTAAAGGCGAAGGCTAGAAGACCATTATCTCCAAGCAGCTTGATGTGACAAAAATTGCAAATATTATGAAAAAGTTGTGGAGCCGACCCGGACACAGACAGGCGGACATGTTGTTCATCAAACCACCACACGTTTTATTTACAAACTATTTACAAATATGGTCACTCAGACCCAGTCAATTGTGCACAAAACACCCCAAACACAGTCCTGGCCACAAATGCCTTCTCTTCGGGCCGCCTCCACACTCTCCTCGTGCCTCATCCTACTTCCACCCGACTCTAGCCTCGAATGAAGGGAGACGGCCCCTTTTATACATGACCCGGATGAGCTCCAGGTGCTTCCGACACTCCCCCGTTGGCCACGCCCCAGAGTGGCGGAAGTGCCGGCTGTTCTCCCGGCAGCTCACCGGGTATCCTCCTTATTCTTTCCCCCAGCACTTCCTGGTGTTTGGGCGGATGTGCTGAGGTAACAGGTCCCCAAGGCATTGGGGTGCCTCCTGGTTGTGACCACGAGCCCCTACAGGGTGGGGCTTCCATGCCCTCAACCCGTGGTCCCCAGAGAAACCAGGAAGGCGGCCCCCACGTGATCCAGGGTGGGCCTTCACCCTCTTCCATTCCCTCATGGCGTCCCAACCGGGTCGTTGCCCCTGGCATCCCTGACAAAGTTTAAGGTCCAGGGGGTTGAAGCCAACCTCCCTGGATACAGCCATAACAAGAATATCAACCCCAGAATGGGCAGAATGATAGTGAGAATGGTAGACAAAAAGCCAAGGAGAACTTCCAAAGAGGTACAAGCTGAACTCCAAGGTCCATCAGTGTCTGATGAGACCATCTGTTGCTTTTTGAGTGACAGTGAGGTCAGTGGAAGGAAACCCAGGAGGACTTCACTGTTGAAAGAAAGGCTAGAATTTGTAAAACAAGCCACAATGACTCTGGGAGAATGTCCTTTAAACAGATGAAACAAAGCTGGAGCATTTTGACAAGTCACATCAGCTCTATGTCTACAGAAGAGAAAGCGTTCAAAGTAAAGGGCACAAGATCGACTTGAAACATGGAGGAGGCTCAGTTATGTTTTAAGACAGCTTTTCTGGGCTTGACATGGGGTGCTTTGGGTTTATACAGGCATTAATGAAATCTGAAGACGGTCAAGACATTCTGGAGCGAAATGTCCTGCTTAGTGTCCGAAATCTCTGTCTCAGTCACAGGCCATGGATCCTCCATCAGTGTGACGAGCCAAAACACACAGCTAAAAGCTCAGAAGAATGGCTGAGAACAAAACATTGGACTATTCTAAAGTGGCCTTCTATGAGCCTTGAATCCCATCAAACATCTATGGAAAGAAGTGACACATGCCATCTGAAGAAGACCCTTTCAAACCTGACATCATTAGAGCAGCTTGCTCATGACGAGTGGGCCAAACGACCCTCACACAAGTACAGAAGCGTCATGAAAAGCTCCAGGAATCGCTTGTTTGAAGTGATTTCAAACTCTAAAGGTCATGCAAAAAGCATTAGGTTAAGGGTCCCATCATTTGTGTCCATACCATTTTCATTTGTGTTATTATTTGCAATATTCTTTTGAATCAAAACTCCAAGGCAAAGACTGATTTTCTTTAAATGCAGCATAAACAACAAAGGCTGCCAAGTACTTTTTTTCAGTTTCAAGGTATTTCAGAGACAATTATGGCTTCTTTGTTTTTCGTGGAGGAGTACCAACACATTTCACCACATTTGAAGGGCCTTTCGTAGTGATTACAGCCTGGAGTCTTCTTGGATTTGACATGGCAAGCTTCACACACCAAAATTTGAAGATTTTCTGCCATTCCTCAATGCAGATCCTCTCAAGCTTGTTCAGGGTGGGCTGCTTTCTTCAGGTCTCTCCAGCGATGTTCTTTGGCTGGGACACTCAATGACATTCCTAGATTTGTCACTAGGCCACTCCTGTGATTCATTAGCTTTGTGCTTAGTGTCATTGTTCTGTTGTGAACCTTCAGCACAATCGTTGATCCAGAGTGCTCAGGAGTAGGGTTTCATTCACAATATCTCTGTAGTTTGCTCCATTTCAGCTTTCCCTTAACCCCATGTCTAGTCACCCAGTTACTGCCATTGGAAAACAATCCACCGGCATGATGATGCCACCACCATGCTTCACCAGTGGAATGGTATTGAGTATGTATTGAGGGGTGACTGGTCTCCTCCAGACATGTTGTTCATCTTTTTATTCATTAGACCATACAAATTTGTTTCCTGTGGCCTGAGACTCACAGCTTTTTTGCATGGTTGCCAAGTGTCTTTTACTGAGAAGAGGGCTCTGTGAGGCCACTCCGTCATTAAAGCCCACATCAGAAGTTGCAGTGATGGTTGTACTTCTCAGAGTTTCTCTCATCCCCAAACAGGTTCTCTGGAGAAAGAGTGACTATCAGGGTTTGTAAGTTAAATTATGGGGTGAAGATTTTTACTTACAGCTGGAAGGGCTGTGACCCACTTGATCTTAATGCAGAAATGACAATGACATTTTTTGACAAAGATTTCAATCTGATGTCGTTACTTTTGTATTTTTTTTTTCTTTTTGGCTCTAAACTTTTTTTTCCCTTCTCCCTTACAATCTCTAATTTCCTTTTAAAACCCTGATGGTCTGCCTTTTATAACTTGGCAGAACAAGTAGGTTATTGAAAGCTTATGTTGATTTAATGAGAGGGAATCATTCAGCATCAGATGAAGGTTCTTCTGGCAAGAGGATGACATCATAAAGATAATACACAGAAAAAAGATCACCAGAAGAGAAGCAAAAAAATCCCCTAATAGAACAGCAGGATCAGTGAATGACTTGACTGATGAAAGAAAAAAAATTAAGGTAAATTTACTTGAATGGCATGGAATTCAAATGAATGAAAAGAAAGTGCATAAAGATGACAAAGAACAGCTAATATTCAGAGACGTTATTGAAGAGCTCACACCGGCTTTTCTTGTTTACCTGACCTCAGGTAGAAAGCAATGAGAATGTTCTTCTGTAAAAGTGCTTCTTCTGAGTTAAATAAAGACCATATTATAGAATACATGAATACATCAAAGCAAAAGTTTGCTAGGATTGCAGCTACTTAGTGTTTGCTCTCCAGTTTCTGCTGTGAGAGCTTTGCTTCCGTATTTAGTGCTAATGTGGGAACACTTATGAAACTTGATTTAACGTGAAGATTGAAAAAGTATTGGAAAGTTTTCCTTCATACTCTGAACCACAGATATGTGGAATGGATAATGTCAGGCTGACAGGGAAACACTGGTGACCTTTGACTCTGGACTTGAAGATATCTTGTTAAAGTTATATAAGTAGGGACTGACAAGCTAATTTCAACTAAATTACCTCAACACGATTCAGTCAAGTTCTTTCCTGATGGGCTTTGGACTCCAAGTTGGGTGCGTCTGGTCTCCTTAACTGTTCATAAATCTCAAAGTCATGTCAGGTATTAACATAAGGAATCTAAGCATATTATCTCTGCTCTTTCAAGGATGGTTACACACAGTATAATCAGGCGAGAATCAGAGTGAGTGTGGTATAGCAGGTCCATGGCTTTGAATGAATAGCCAGTTTTTAAAATAATTCCATTTGGCCGAGTCAGTTTCCATGGGCGCACACATGCAGCCACAGGGAGTTGGTGAGGTAACTGGTGCGAGACGTACCTGCACACAAGGGTGCGATCTTTCTCAAATGCTTCATCAGCTTCCTGCAGTGCATGATTGACCCGCTGCGCCACTGAGCCATATAAGTACGGGCTGGCATAGGAGATCAAGAGGGGAAGAAAAACGAACGGAAGAGAGATGCATAGAGCAGATGTTAATGGACAGAAGGAAAGACAGGAGTTGGAGTAAACCCAGCGCTTATTTAGGAAGAAGCAGGTGGACGGGGATGGTGCCTCAGGAGGAGGCATTGGGATCACTCCTGCTGAGCATACCGGAGCAGGAGTGACCACTGCACTCCAGGATGTGTTCTCGCCAGGTGAAGCCTGGATTGGCAGTGGTGGGAGGATGTCACACTTTTGCCTGGGGGAGCTAGGATTGGCAGCGATTGGAGTGGGAGCAGGGTCCGGTGGCATATCACAGAATGCTATGGATCGGACGGGGGGACCCGGGCCAGTTATAAGGGATGTCTGTTCCTGTTGGTGTACGTCTCTCCGTGCTGCAAGGCCTAGGAAGGATAAGTGGGAGAGGCATCGGTTTGAAGAGAGAATTATTTTTATTAATTTTTAAAGGAATTATTTATTGACATTTTAACTCCCACTTCACTGTTGTTTTTATGGGGTTAATTATTAACGTTAGAAGCACTGCACTGTGGACACTGTTTTGAGGATTAACTTTTTCATAAGTTAGAAAAGATAAGATTGCATAAAGCACAGTCCTCTGCCATAAGCGATGAGGTGTGTGGTTGAGGGAGTGTAAACACACTATGAAGTACATTTTTTTCAAGCAATTCCTTGTAAGTAGCCAAAATATTGCTTATTACAAAGTGGGCTGATTTTGCCAGCTATTTATACAGGGTTCAGGGAAACAGGAAATTTTGGAAATAGGTGTTGGCGACCCTGGGGCGTCTGCAGTTGTTTGGGACCAATGAGACCTCGTTTAGAACCCCCTGCAATTAGTTATAATGGATCAGAGGAGTGGTGCGCAATGAGCATTCGCTGTGTGACTGCTGCGCAAATGGAATTTCATCATCATTACCAGTTAGGACGTCATGATCGTGTCCCGTCTGCTCATGCGATTTCATCATGGGTGCGTAATTTCGATGAAATGGATTCAGCCTTAAAAAGAAGTCCCCAGGTGGAGCCACTTCAAATTCTGCCCGACAATTGATGCCAGCTATTCAACGATTGTTTGGAAGGCGCGTCATTTCACGCAACGTTGACATTCCATGGCCTCTGAGATCCCCAGATCTCACTGTTTGTGATTTTTTTCTGTGAGGATATCTTAAAAGCCAAGTGTGCCGCACACGTCCTGCAACCATTGCTGAACTAAAAACGAGGATTGAAGAGGAAATTGCTGGCATTCCTCTTGACATGCTACGTCGAGCAATACAGAATTTTCACAATAGGCTGTCAGAATGTGTATGGAGAAATGGACACCTTCATGATGTTTTCTTGAATACATAAAATAAATATTGAATGAATATGGATTACCATCATTAATTGCATATCCTTAATACACAATACCCTTCATCATTAAATTTATTTTGGAATGTGTTTATTCGTGCATTTAAAATTTGCCGTTTCCCTGTGCCACCGTGTATGTTGGATTCAGCGTGTATTCAGACTCCTTCACATTCTGCAGACTTTATTGTGTTGTAAATTTACTTTTGACATTTTTTCCTATCAGTCTACACTCAATAACCCATAATGACAAAGTGAAAACGTGTTATCAAACAGTTCAGTCAGTCAGTAATTTTCTAGTCCTGAAAAGAGTTTATGAGGGGTTGTGATGGTGAGGGTCGTCTCCATGCTACAGATTGCTTCCCAGGAGTCTCTTGAATCCACCACCATCTGTAATGTACCTGAGAGATGGGCCCAGCAAATGAGAACACACATATAGCAAGGGGTGGGTGTACAAGCGCTCAGGTGCTTTTATTAAAATCCACACAAAACAAAGTGTTCAACAAAGTGCAGGACAAACTTCATAAATAAATACTCCATAAAACAGTGATGGTCTGTAAGTTTAAAAATCTCAATAAAAATGAAAGTAAAAACAACACAAACATCAGGTCCGCAATCCATTATGAGCCCAGCACAACTCACTCTTCGTCTCCCCAACTCACTCATTGCTCTTGCAGCCAGCAGAGACACCAGCAGTCACGGTCCTCCTCCACCTGAAACCCTCATCTTAGCTGCCACAAGTGGCTTCAGCCAGGCCGCCCGTAGTCAGTTATCCTCCCATAATCCTTCACGATCCTCTTGTCATACCTCAGATCCCTGGAGTAGGACGTCACCGCAATCGCTCCCACTCTACCGCCACCACAAAATGCTGCAAGACAGCTGATTCTTAATTCCTCTGTGGGACCACTGACCACACTGCCTCTCCCACCCTGGCTGGCTGTCTCCTCTTATCTCTCCACCCAACACTGTTCACAAGGCCCAATCCTTCCACTCTCTCCCCATTCTTTCTTTCCCTCCTGATCTCTCTTCCTTTCCTCTTCCATTTTCTCATGCCAACTCCTCCTTAAATACCTCCGTCGGTGCAGCATGCCAATCAGGCACTACAGAAAGCCGATGAAACAACTGAGACAGACTGTATCTTCATGTGCAAGTGCGTCTCACCTCAATTACCTCACCAACCTTCTACAGCTGCGTGAGCATTCACACCCACAGAGATCGAGGAGGCCATTCAATTGTTTATTTATTTAAAATTGACCACCTATTGTTCAGCCATGAATCCATTATACCACAGAGAGTGCTGGAGCCTAATCCAGCCAGTGTAGGGCACAAGGCAGGAACAAACCCTGGACAGACTGGCAATTCATCGTAGGTATCAAAATGATTTGTAAATTTATTAAAAATCAAAATCTGAAATATCTCATTTTTGTCTAAGTAGTCAGACCCTTTGCTGTCTCCCTCAAAACTGTGGTCAGGTGCTTTCTTTTTTGTTTTATCTCCACATGTATACCTGTGTATAGAAGGTCCCATAATTCACACCAAGTAGGATAAAAACCAAGCCATGAAGTCCAAGGAACTCTCTGTAGACCTCCAGGATCAAATTTTCATGAGGCATAGAAGAAGGTTTAGCATATAATGGGCCAAACTGAGTAACCACGCAAGAAGGGCCTTGGTCAGAGAGGTGACCAAGAATCCATCGGTCACTCTAAAAGACCTTTAGAAGTTATCTAGTAAGTTGCGAGAACTGATTGGAAAGACGAGGATCTAAGCAGCACTTCAATAATCAAGTGTTTATGGCAGAGTGGCCAGGTGAAAGACAGTCTGGAATAAAAGGCATGTAATTTATATATATAATCCAACATCTGCCTGTCTGTATGTCTATCCACTTTTCACAAGAGAACTACTTAACGGATTTAGATCAGATTTTTTTCTATAATTTGCTTGAACATTTTGGTTGATTTTGTGACTTCTTTCATCATGCTAAGTATTATAGTTCAGTTGCGGCAATGATTTATTCACACAACTCCGAGAGACTAGCTGCAGGACTAGGGGAAGAAGAGGCGGGACCTCAGGAGTAGGGAGCCAGGCGGGACCTCAGGAGTAGGGAGCCGGGCGGGCCCTCCTCAGTCCGTTGGACTTGCTCTACCTGCTCTACCTCTCGCCACATGTTGGAGCATTCCTTGCCTCCGCTTAGGTAGCGATATCTGTTTGCTCAGCAGACATTATCATTTAGAGATCGTTAAAGATTAAGGTTTGACATTTTTGAGAGAGAGATCAGAGCTACATGTGTTTCAGAAGGTACCTGCTCATTGGCAGAGATATCACAGCCACATGCCCTTCTCCACACTAGGGGGACGCTCTCAAATCAGAGCTGAACTCGATCAGATAAAATGGCAATGTTTCACATTGGAGCATACCTACCTTCCACTCGGCCAGAGATAACCAACTTTTTACATTTTTGGCAAAGAGATCACAGCTACATTCTCACCCTGATAGCAAAACAAAAAAAATGTATATCAACAGGCCCACAGATACAAAAGCTATGAATATAAATTCTTCTCAATGCAAATTATTACATTGTTTTAATTGGTTTTTAAAGTTGAACCAAAAATTTAACTGTTTGGCCAGAACTCCTATGTCTAGCAAAGATCAGGCATGACTTATTTCCTGCCTAAGAAGCATGGTAGTGGTGGCATCATGCTCTGGGGGTGCTTCTCAGTTCTTCTCCATGCAGTGACTGGAAGAATGGGCATTATTAAGAAAAGGATGAATGCATCTAATTATAGAGAAGTCCTTAAGAAAACCTGCTCCAAAATGCACATGATTTCAGATTGGGGTTCATCTTGTACCACTTTTCCTGCACCAAGATGGTATGATAATAATATGTGATACCAATCCTTAGAGCTGAATAATGAAAATGAATAATTAAATGATGCAGAGCACAAGTCACCAACAGTACGTCCCTATTAGCTACACCACAAGTACAGAATACACCAACAGAAGCAACATGTAAAAATTATTATTGTAAACAAAAAAACGCGATTTATACAAATCCCATTCTGTAGTGCACACCCAACACTAATATAACATGAATACACAAATAACAATTATCATAAAGGATAAAATAGAAGTGAGAAAAAAGGTCCTTTGAAAGTCTATCGGTAGAAATACTGTTCATTTATTTTTTTAAGTCTTTTATTGTCATATCTCAATACTGCAAAACGTTTATCCCACACCACTTCCTCACATAGGCATATCAGACCTGTTCCCATGATCCCCATAAAATGGTAAAAAGTTCCTCTATGTTGCCAGGTCCTTTTGCCTTCCATGGATGAACCTGGGTTTACCTGACTCCTCCTGTAATTTTCTTAGTAATATTCACAACTTACCCTCTGCTGCTGATCCTTGCCAGTCTTCTCCTCTCTTTTTCTACTGCACCTCCCCTTTTATAGGTATGGTCAGCTCCTCCCCTTTTAGCTTCTATTGGCCCTCTAAGTCACTGCTCCTATCCAGATTATTCTAGGTATCTCATACCTATTCTGATTCATTACTCTGTTGATGAAAAGGTCCAACTAGACAATGACAACAAGCACACATGACAACAGTTACAATGTTTCAGCACCACAATGACCTAAAACATTCAGCTAAGTATAGGATTATAGAGTATATATAGAGTATAGAGTATAAGGAGGAGTATAGGAACCAAATCAAGGACTTTTAAAATGGTACGATTCAAACAACTTACACCTGAACACCAGCAAAACCAAGGAGCTGGTGGTGGATTTTAGGAGGACCAGCCCCCTCATGGACCCCATGATCATCAGAGGTGACTGTGCAGAGGGTGCAGACCTATAAATACCAGGCAGTGCAGCTGGATGATAAATTGGACTGGACTGCCAATACTGATGCTCTGTGCAAGAGAGGACAGAGCCGACTATAATACCTTAGAAGACTGACGTCGTTCAACATCTGAAATAAGATGCTGCAGATGTTCTATCAGACGGTTGTGGTGAGCACCCTCTTCTATGCGGTGGTGTGCTGGGGAGGCAGCATAAAGAAGAAAGACATATCACGCCTGGACAAACTGGTGAGGAAAGCAGGCTCTATTGTAGGCATGGAGCTTGACAGTTTGACGGGCACTGAGCAGGCTCCTGTCAGTCATGGAGAATCCACTGCATCCACTGAACAGGATCATCTCCAGACAGAGGAGCAGCTTCAGCAACAGACTGCTGTCACCGTCCTGCTCCACTGACAGACTGAGGAGACCCCACACTATGCGACTCTTCGATTCCGCCCGGGGTTATACCTGAATTTGTATCACTCTTTAATTTAATATTGTTTTTTATCAGTATGCTGCTGCTGGAGTATGTGAATTTCCCCTTGGGATTAATAAAGTATCTATCTATCTATCTATCTATCTATCTATCTATCTATCTATCTATTTATCTGTCTATAATATAGTGCCTTTCACATCTATCTATCTTAATAAATGTAGAAGCGGCTTGGGGACAACTCCCTAACTGTCCTCGGGTGATTCATCCAAAGGCTAGATTTAAACCTTACGCAACATCTGCGAAAGGATCTGAAGATGGCAGCTCACAGACTCTTCCCAACCCATCTACCAATGCTTGTGAGGATCTGCCAGGAAGAATGGGATGAAAACATCACTTCCAGTCCTCTGCTGATGACTTCACTTCCGACTACCAAAAATGGCATCACTTCCGGTAGCCCGTTGATGACGTCACTTCCATCACATCAATGACAACATCACTTCTGGTCTCCCGATGATATTACTTCCGTCTATCCATTATGATGTCATCTCCTGCCACATCATTTCCTCCAGCCATCTTTGTTCTGTATAAAAATGCCATTTTTCCATTGCCATTTGTCAATTGCTTTTTTGAAGTATTTTGATCATTTTTGCATTTATTTTCTTTACTTTGTCCACTGGACAATACACAGTGTCATCCCCCAACTCTTAATGGGGTGGAAAGTCTATTAATTTACGACCATGGACTCATCATTGTTTGAAATGAGGCCTATTTGTGTTATGCCATCAGCAAATTTAAGAAGTTTTGACAGACAAATAGCCAGGGATCTCGTCAAAAAGATGATCACACCTTGTAGCTCTTTTGTAAAAACAGTGCCTCACCTTGTTTCTTCCCAACAACCAGTGCAAATACAAACCTGCCCAATGCCGTAGTACTCCCAGGGCTGCTGGGAATTGCAGTCCAACTAACCTCCTTGGTGTTAAATTTATTAAATATTACATATTTATTAAATCTGATGTTACTTCTATAAAACGTGCAAAACACTAAAAGTACAAAGTCAGAAGTGTAGAAAGCGTAATAATGATACAAATATTCGTAATAATGAATAATAATAACAAAAATAATGTTAATACCGTATACACTGTCAAAATGTTTACTTTATGTGGTATATCTTGAAACACAGTGAAACACAATATATATTGTTTCCTAAGCAAAGCTCGGGACTAACACTGTTTTGCACTTTTACAGCCCGAGTACTCCTAACACTTACACGAAATGCGTCTATACATTTGCCCGAGTGATGCTTCAAAGAGGTTAAGTAGTGCTGCTACAAGGTTATTATGATTGATTAAGTTTGTTTGTGTTTGGTTATTGTTTTAGTTATTTTTTTATTTCTTTTAGGGTTTTGGCATGTGTGCTCAATTCCCCTGCAAAGAGACCCTCCCTACACAAGTGCAGGTGAGTTTGGGGAAACAGGACTTGCTTTATAAGGACGACTTTGGCCACAGAATGCAGTGATAATGAATTGTAAACTTGGAAGAGCTTCATTTATTGAAGGATTGGCTCACAGCCCAGTTTTGGGGTATTTTGATTATTTTTAAAAGGTTCATCTTTGGTAAGAGCCTTGAAGTTTGTTCATTTTGTTTTTATTCATGTTCCAGTTTTTTTTTTTTTTTTATTTATGGAATATATTTTTCTCTTAACCACTACATATTCATTGAAAATATTTTTATTCCCAGGACTGTGAGTTCCTTTTAAACTGACCATGTGGAATAAAATCTACCTATTTTTTTGTAAATATGCATCTATATTACCTCTGTTTTAACGCCCTTTGTCAAAGTCAAGCCAAAACTGGAATCAGGGCATCTGTTCCTGCTGGTGACTCATTAGATTTCTAGTGGGAGAAGTGGGATCAACCAGAGGACCAGAAGGAAGACTTTTAGGAGAGGTAGAAATGGCACCTAAGAAGGTTTCCACAACAGTTGCAGCTTCTTTAGCGGATGAAGAACTCACAGTCCCCAGAGTCATCAGAAGCAGGAGTCTAAAGGAGTCTAGGGATTGGAAAAAAAAAGTTCCAAAAAGCAGGAAAAGAGGTGATACTCACTGCAGGACCAGTTCACATTATTGCAGTACAGTGTGAATGTGAGGAGAGTTTTACAGAGACACTGGAAGTGAACAGAAGAAACCCCACAAGAAACATCTACTCAAACAAAACAGCAACGCATCTGCACCAGGTGTAAAGGCAAAAGATGGCACCGTTTGAATGCATCTAGAGATCGGGCATCATCCTGCCAAAAGAAAAAAAAATATGTTACTTACGTATATAAAAGCCACATCGAATATTGTCTACCTACATAAGCTTGTCAGAACATTAGAACATTCTGGATGAGAACAGGCCATTTAATTCTTTAATTCTTTTAAAATGACATCAAGTTGACTTCTGAAGGTTCCTAAAGTCCTACTGTCTACCGGACTAGTGTCTGTGGTTCTGACTTCCTAATGTCTGGGTGAAATTTACCCTTAACCACCTTAGCATTACATTTTTTCTTCAAAAAAAAAATATAAAAAGCATTGTTTTTGGGCCTGAAAATGACATTTTTAGTAACACTAGAATCTCTGAAATCTACGAAAAAACTCGTAATCCCGGGCCACCTTAAATTCCTTCACACGTCCTCATCAGTTTCTTTTGTTTTGCAAATATGTCGATCAGCACAAGCAGCAAGCATTCTGTTTGTGATTATGTTTTGTGATGGTCTTTATATAAAAAATATTTATATGTTACTTATATAAAAGTCATATCAAAACTTATTTACCTATTTACCTTGATTTATTTACTTATCTTCCTACAGCATAAAGTCACAAGTAGACTGCAGAGCTTCCTGTGTTTGATCAACATGTGCATGCTGACAAAGTACATGTGCAATGCCAGTCCTTATTTAGGAAAAGATCCCAGTCACCCCATGTGAGAAAGACTTTCAGGAACTGTGGTCATAAAGCTTATGGAGACATTTTTAAAAAAAGACTGAACCGCAACAACAGTTGTATAAAGTGCAACAAGAGCTTCTACCTGCAGCTAAAGTCACTTCATGACACCAGTGTCATTCAGAATTGACTTTAAAATACTGCTTGTGGTTTACAAAGCCTTAAATAATCTGCTCCATCTTATATATCGGAATGTCTGACACCTTATATTCCAAATTGTAACCTTAGATCCTCAAATGAGTGTCTGCTTAGAATTCCAATAGCAAAACTTAAAAGAAGTGGTGAGGCGGCCTTCTGCTGTTATGCACCTAAAATTTGGAATAGCCTGCCAATAGGAATTTGCCAGGCTGATACGGTGGAGCACTTTAAAAAACTGCTGAAAACACATTACTTTAACATGGACTTCTGATAACTTCACCTTCATCTAATCCTGATACTCTGTGTATTCAATTCATTATAATAACTATTCATGGTGGCTCTAAAATCCGTGCTGACCCCTACTCTCTCTTCTGTTTCTTCTGTGGCGGCGATCAGCACCATCACCACCTAATCAAAGCACCGTGATGTCCTACATTGATGGATTGATGTCCTACATTGATGGATTTACATGACTATCATCAAGTCCTTCCAAGAGAACCCTAAATACAAACAGGACTATTTCATTTATGTTAGGTAGAATGCCCAGAGGGGACTGGGCGGTCCCGTGACCTGGAACCCCTTCAGATTTTATTTTTTTTCTCCAACCGTCTGGAGTTTTTTCTGTCCTCCCTGGCCATCAGACCTTACTCTAATTCTATGTTAATGTTAATTAGTGTTGTCTTATTCTAATTCTTACTTTTTCTTTTATTTCTCTTTTTCATCATGTAAAGCACTTTGAGCTTCATTATTTGTATGAAAATGTGCTATATAAATAAATGTTGTTGTTGTTCAGTACACAAGCAAAGTGTTGTGGCAGAAAACGCTACTCAAAGAAGGCACACGGAGTCTCAGGAAGGCAGCAGAATTAAGCTTTCTTGCGTGATGCATCCACAGACTCAAATCAAGTGAGATGAGCAATTAGCAAATTCGGTTAGCTTACATTTATTACAATTCTTATCACTTATGCAAAATATTCTCCTCCTTCTGGCTCTTCCCATCATTACCTAATGTTCAAACCCATCATGTCCATCACTTGACCTGAAACTGCCATCATTACGTCATACCGTGTGCAGGTGTTCAAAACTTATTTATCAATCGATTCCCACCAGTAAGTCAGAATCAGGCAAACCCACACATAAGATACTGGGCTAGAGGTTTGGGCAGTTGTGTCCCTAAAACAATAACTCTGTTTCTTATAAACTACATTTTCCTTGACTTGTCATCACCTGTCCAGGCAGGCTGGCACGTAGGCAGACAGTGAGGCAGAAACCCAGCCACTACAAGTGGAAGCAAACAGCCTACCTGGTTTTTCTCTCATAGTTAAGGCCTCAGTAACTACATTTCTTAAGTTCTCTAAAAGTACACACTATCCTTGACTAAAGTTTTTAAGCTTAGCAGCAAGATATTGGTGGTTTACAGCTGCAAGCAGGAAAATAATAAGATATGCAGGAAAGGGCCTTTTATAGTTTAATCCTTAGTATAGTAGCACGCATTAGAATATAATATTTATTTTCATATATTCTTATGATTCTCTTTGAATATTGTCACAAAAGGCTGGGGTCCTTGGCCGGTAGGGATGCCTCTACACTGAGGGGACCGGGAAGAAAAGCGTGGACAGAGCAGTACCTCCTCTGGGATGCTAGATTGCAGACCCCATGGGTGGCAGTGGTGCCTTGGATTCCTGCAGGGATCAATGGGAGATGGAGTTCTCTACAACCCTGTTGGGATCTGGGTTGCCACCAAGGGGTGCTGAAGTTGTTTCTGAGCCCGTGTGGGTGATTCTTCCGTCACACCCGGAAGTGCAGCTATAAAAGGATGGGCTATAAAAGGAGCCAGACCCCACCACTCTGGGATCCAGAGTCGAGAGGAAAGGGACTAAGCTTGCTGGAGAGGAGTGGAGGAGAACGAAGTAGAAGAGTTATTTGTATTGTTGTAGTAGTGCTTATTGGGACTTTGTTGTGCCTGTGGGAAATGAGGCGAAGAAAATGAAAGAAGAAAATGAAATAAAACTTTTGTGTTTTATTTTTGTGCCTCTTGCATCTGTCTGTGTTGGGTTAAGTGCTGATATAGCGCCATCTACAGTCACAATATATACAAACATCAACTTTAAGAATATACTTTTCTACAAAAGCAATGGTACTGAGAATGCAGACAGACTTCTTTCTGGGCAAATTGCTTGCATGTTCTTGAAGGACACGCGTGTGGCAGATTCACTGGCAGGATGACACCTGACCTCTTGCTGCATCTAAAACAGTGGCATTTTTTTGCCTTTATGCCTGGTGCAGTTGCGTTGTTCTTATGTGTGAGTGGACATTTCATGCGGGGAGGGCTTCTGTTCTCTTTCTCCGATGTAGAACCCTCATCCTCATTTGAGTTCACCTCTGTTATAGCACGTCTTTATTTGAAAACTGGCAGTGGCAGATTGGGGTAAGCGTGAACGCAACTGAGAATAAAACTGAAGAAAAAAAAACGCTAACCTTTACAAGTACCATAAATTTACACCAGTTGTTAATGACTCAAATAAATCAAATGTATGTTTTTATTCTAGAATAGTAATAATAATAGCCGCTAACTATTTAAAACAGTTACATGTAATGCATGAAGGACCCCGGATTAAACCCGCAATTTCTCGACTTGGACACAGCAGTTCCTAGCAGACATATACTGTATGTGTGTGTGTGTCGTAACATATCCAAATTTCTATACTTTGGTTAAATTATAGAAAAAAGTGTGCTTCTTTTGTTATATCTGTGTCTTTTGTGAAAGTGTATATTTGATATTTGGATTTCAGTTTTCACACATTATACACTTCATGTCACCATTTTGACAATTATTAGTAGAACATGAAAAAAGTTTCTGTTTTAGTTTGGTGTTCAACATTTCTTGCATTTCTCGTATTTCCTGTCATCCTACATTTACGCAGATTGGTGTAGACACGGAACACACATGAAATGACAATATATTATTGACCCTGTACAACTCCAGGCACTTCACACCCTGATAAACAAGACTTGAGCTCTGAAAATTTTCTGTGCAACTTGAGCTACATCAGTGGGGACTGATGGGATAGCAGGCCGCCTGCTGCTTGTGCTGATAGATACATTTGCAAAACAAAAGATGCTGATGAGGAAGTGCGAAGGAATTTAGGTGGCCTGGCATTACTAGTTTTTTCATAAGCTTTAGGGATTCTAGTGTTAACCCCCTTGGTCCTGGTTGGTCCTAATTAACTAGCAGGCTATCTGCTCCTGCAAGTCACTTGCGAAATGGACAGAGATCCTTTGGCAGAACAATGTGAAAATTCTAGTGTGGATGGAGTATGTTTTAATATAAAAATACCATTTCACAATGACAAAGCAGTACTTTAAATGTAGCCTGAAGCACCAGAAGACACACCAGTGGTATCAACCACATGACTTTAAACTTAATTTTTTTCATATCAACTCTTGTCAGGTGGTAGATAAAAGGAGAATTCCCACCTGGGACCGCAACATTTTATATTCCTACATCTTTTCAGCTCTTTTCAAATGTATACTATGGCTCATCTATAACAAACACTGAATGGAGAAGTGGAATAAGTCTCAATATAAAACGAGAGGTGACAAGTGAGAGTTAAAAAGTGACAAGAAGAGTAAAGATTAATTGTTATGGACTGTGTATTCCATTAGTGTTATGCAAAAGTAACATATTACACTGAAGACAAAAATGCAATATCAAGCAGAAATGAAAAAAGTCAGGTCGCGGTAGCAACTCCAAGTCATTTATTGTTAAAAGACAGCAGGAAAAACAAGTAAATCTGAGCAAACCTAAAATCAGTAGTCACTTGGGCTGCCTTTTTTTTGCCTGCTGGTATTAATGTGTAAGTATACAATCTGTGTAATCCTCATTTTTTCTAGGGGGCTGCAGCATAAGCTTGACGGTCTGTAATTAAGCAGGTAATTATGCTGGCTTCTCTGAGGTGAGAGCCATTTAAACTATAAAGGTCACAAAATTCCATTAGCTTGTGCCGATGCCCAGACTATGATATTGCTTAATTCCATTCACACCACACTTCACTGACTCATAGAGGTCTCCAAGCCTTTTCAAATAACTAATAGAATTGTTATAAAACGACAAGAGATAAGTAAAGAATTGCGATTCACATTCAGGAGCTTCTTCAGCCATTTGTTAGCAAAATGTGGGATGAGGTTATTCACTGAAGCATACAAAAGCCAAAGAGTCGTGTAGAAGATCTTTAGAAGGGAAAAGAACTACAGTCCAACAGAATGGAGGGTCAAGTTTCCGCACAAGAAGACTAGTGTAGCATATCGGCTGTAATGATTAATAATTGTTAGAAGAATTGAATGCCATGCTACTCTAATTCAAATAATGTAAGACCATAATGAAGTGTTATTGAAGAGTATCCCTCAAATAAAACTTTTATTAGCAAGGAACAACGGTTCATGGATGAGAAAGTAAAAGTAGTGAAGGTAGACAAATTTTAATATTTGGGTTCAACAGTTCAATACAATGGAGCGTGTGGCAGAAAGGTGAAGAAGGGAGTTAAGGCAGGGTGGACTGGGTGGAGAAGAGTGGCAGGAGTGATTTGTGATAGAAGAGTGAATGCAAGAGTGAAAGGGAAGATCTATAAAATGATAGTGAGACCAGTTATTTTGTAAGGTTTGGAGGTGGTGGCACTGATGAAAAGAAAGGAGGGCAGAGCTGGAAGTGGTGGAGTTGAAGATGCTATGATTTTCGCTTGAAGTAGTGAGGGTAGACGGCATTAGGAATGATGATATAAGAGGGGCAACACAGATACGACAGCTTGGTGACCACGTGACAGAGGCCAGATTGAGATGGTTTGGGCAGTTGCAGAGGAGAGATGAGGGGTACATCGAGAAAAGGATATTGAGGATGGAACCACCAGGTAAAAGGAAAAGAGGAAGGGCAAAGAGGAGGTTTATGGGTGTGGTAAAGGTAGGACATGAACTCAGTCGGTGTGGCAGAAAATTATGTAAAAAGACAGAGATAGATAGAGACAGGAAATCCCTAAATGGGAGCAGCGAAAAGAAGAGGATTACAGACTTGACTGTTGCTGCTAAGAAACATTTGACCCTCTGAATGCTGCACTTCCTAGCATTTCGGCAGCGTTATAACCCTGGAAATTTTCAACAATTTTCACAAATAAAAGTTTTTATTTTTTAAAAGTATAAAAATAGTTTTATTATTTGATTTTATATTATATGATATTATGATAAGCCAAAATGTTATAATGACAGATTAATATTACAGAACTAGCCCTATCACTTTCTCAGTCTCCCAGTTATTATCATTTTGTACCATTCATTGTACAGAGCTAATTCCAAAACTGCACCTTATTTAGCAGTTATTTGCTTCAAAACAGTTTTCAGTGCCAGAAGAGACAGGGAAATTCATAGGAGGTATACCACCTTATGATCAGTCACTCCATGCATCCCCTTCTTTCCTACTGGGCTCTCAATCCTGGTGTCAAATGTCCATCAAGGTGCTATGCAAACTGCTTAGGGGTGGTGGCAAGTGAGGAGTTTGACTCGGGCGTTACACATGTCATATCATAACACGGGTATCCTAAGGCAGGCTCAGGGAGAAAGGAAACCTCCTATGGAGTAGAAGGACAAACGCTCTCTTTTCCTGTTTGTATCTCTGCACACACTAAGCGTCTACTGTTTTGCGTTGCTCCCAAATAAACTGAAATCCTTTCTATTTGCTTAAAACAAAACTGACATGCAGCAATAAAAAACCTGTAGCAGACTTTGCATAAAAAACGTAACAGGATAACTAGACAGTGGTGTATCATGTGCAGAGGCAGGTATTCTGGCCAGCTAGGTTATGATGGCAGAGATGTGTAGCTATATGCTTTAATGGCAGCAGACTGCAAGATTTAGAGAGTAGAGTAACAGATGTGCGTAGGCCGTTGTTCAGGATAGCAGGGTTGTGATAGTAGATACACTCTTAAAAATAATGTTTTTTTAATGGCATTATATGGTTCCTTACTGGATTGTGTGGTACCTCATAGAACAATTGCTTAACAAATCACCATTTCATTCTGGGATGGGTTCTTGGCATAAGAGGTTGGTTCTTTGTTCGTTTAAAAAATGTCCTAATATATTGAAAAAACGTGAAATCTTAATAAAACAAAAATCACTTACCACATTTTCATGATTATTTATTGTATGGTGGGGTGTCCAACTCTGAACCTGAAGGTTCCATCCTGTCACTTTCTTAATCAGTTGCCAGTGTTGACTGCTAACTAAGTTATTTTCTTTCATTTTAGATAGATAGATAGATAGATAGATAGATAGATAGATAGATAGATAGATAGATAGATAGATAGATAGATACTTTATTAATCCCCAAGGGGAAATTCACATAGTCCAGCAGCAGCATACTGATAAAAACAATATTCATTAAAAAGTGATAAAAAAGCAGTGCAAGTTAAAAAAATCCAGGGTGGAGAGTGCAAGGCAGGTATAACAGACAATAACATTGTAATGTTAACTTTTACCTGTGGTGGGTTGGCACCAGCAGACCCCCGTGACCCTGTGTTCGAATTAAGCGGGTTGGAAAATAGATGGATGGATGGATGTTAACGTTTAAGGGGTGGAATTAAAGAGTCACATAGTGTGGGGTCTCCTCAGTCTGTCAGTGGAGCAGAACGGTGACAGCAGTCTGTCGCTGAAGCTGCTACTCTGTCTGGAGATGATCCTGTTCACTGGATGCTGTGGATTCTCAATGATTGACAGGGGCCTTCTCAACGCCCTTCGCTCCGCCACAGATATCAAAATGTCCAGCTCCGTGCCTACAATAGAGCCTGCCTTCCTCACCAGTTTGTCCAGGCGTGAGGCGTGCCTCTTCTTTATGCTGCCACCCCAGCACACCACCGCGTAGAAAAGGGCACTTGTCACAGCCGTCCTCTCTCTTTAATTGACTTCAGTCCTCTGAATTGATTCTATTTTACTTAAATGGAGGCAAAATAAAAATGAGATGTGAAGTGAGCCAAAAGAAGACCAGCTAAGTTTGGGCCTCAGACATTATCCAACTTCAGTCCACCCAGTTTCTTATTGAGAAGCTGATTCTTCTTCTTGTTAATTAAACCCGTTATGCAATTTCATGGCTTGTTGGTGTGCTCTCATTCTGTCACAGCAGTCATCTCCTAAAACTGTTGATTTGTTTTTGTAAGGGCATCGTCAAAACATTTGCATGTGAGTAGATCAACATTACTGAGACCTTCACCTTTCTTTATTTGCAAATATTGCACAATGGACACAAGTTAGCTGGTCACGTGTAGGCTCATTTTATATCTTATAACCATTTAGTGGATAATTATGGACAAAAGAAACAATTAAGAGGTCTAAATCTTAAATTAAATTAAGCCAAAATAAGGTAATTTGCAGCAAAAACAGGTCACTAATTTAGAATGAAAACCTGAAACCACAGCGGCCCTCCAGGGTCAGAGTTCGACACCCCTGCCCTATGGAGTCTGTTACAGATCTAAATAAATGGAGGTTCTTATAGGAATCTTCATGAGGATGGGTCTTTAGAAATAAAAATGATTCCTCTATGGCACCTTTACTTTTAAAGTGTAGGTGGGCCATTTATACTGGCCTTTCATCTACAGTGGCGTGCAAAAATATTCAATTTCTTTGAAAGTCATTATGATTTTCTACATATTTATCCATTCAGTACTTTTTAATGTGAGCTCTTATGCTGTAACAATGCATTTCCAAAGTACAAATAAATCCATTTTCTGTAGATATTTAACTGAAGAACACAAAATTCCAAAGTTTGTGTTTGCCTAAGCATTTTAACCTTTGTGCTTTGGGGGCTCCAGGTTTACACAAATGACGAATCACAAAGGTCACAGTCATTAGACAGACATAATTAAACATAATGAGCTACTACTTGTGAGTCCTTCATATCTCTCTCTGGATATAGAAAGCCCCCTTTGTAAAGGTCATCATCTTTATTGGACAATCACTGCAAAAACAAAGACAAAGAAGAATCCTGCTGACGTGAGAAACAAAGTCATTGAAGTACACAAGACAGGAAATGGCTACAAAAAGTATTGTAGTCTGAATGTCCTGTTAGGTACTGCTAGTTTCATCATCAGAAAGTGGAAGGTTCATCACAGTAACCCAGACTCTTACTAGAACAGGCTGTTCCGTGTGGAATATTAACCCGACCACAGACAGACACAGGGCCAAGCTCACACACTTTTCATTCTCTCTTTTTCTGCCATTTTTCGGCACACAGTGTACAAATCACCCACGAATAACTCAGTTCCCTTTTCTCTCTTCTCTCATTCCTGCTGCCTTCACTCCTCTCCCGCAAGCTCTGTCCTCCACCTCCAGTTCCCTGAATGGAGTGAGATGGACTCTTTAATACTGCACCCAGAAGTGCTCCAGTTGCTCTTTAATTAACTTCCTCTAGCATTCCCGGGTGTGGCAGAAATGCTGCATGGGCATCTGGAAGTACTCCAGGTGCACATGGATCCTCTTCTGGCAGCACTGCTGAGTGTTGTGGAAGTGAAGCATTCCAAGGCTCCAATGCTGTCCAGATGACTCCCGGAGGTGGCCGCGGGCTGTAAGCTATAAGCCAGTTGCCCCGATGCAGTCCAGGGGGTCCGCCCTCTCATGTTCCGGGGTAGGTATTGCTTGGTCCTTCCATAATAAAAGCATCCCGGCGAGTCAAGGGCCCCAGCTGTCTTCCACACCCTCAAAACTAAACTAAAATCAGAGCAAGATGTCGACTGGTGAGAGGCTTCTAAAAATCCAAGTGCAGTGTTTTTTGACTGAAAATGGAGTGAAGGTGCAAGGATCCGCCATTTCAAGAGCTCTCCATAAAAAAGTCCTCTACAGAAGGGTAGCAAGAAAAAAGCCTTAAGAAATCATGTATGGAATTTGCTACAAAGCACGAGAAAGACCACATTAACACGTGAGAGAAGCTTTTATGGTTAGATGAGACCAAAATAGAACATTTTGGCCAGATTTCAAAGATGTATGTGTGGCATAAAACTAATACTGCCCAGGCCTCAAGAAAGACCAGACCTACAGTGAAATATGATGGGGGCAGAATGGGGATGCTTTTCAGGTGCTGAGACTGGGAATCTTGTCAGAGCTGAAGGGACAATGGATGGACACAAATACTGCACAGTATTGCAGAAGAACTTTTTCTAGTCTGCAATGAACCTACTGTGGCTCAGGAGAAGATTCATCACATGACAGTGACTCTAAGCATAAGGACAAAGCAACACTGGAATGGCTCAAAAACAGAATGAATTAAAATGGCTAAGTCAAAGCCCTGATCTTAACCTTGTTGAGATTGTGTGGCACTATTTGAAACACCATCCCACCAACCTCGAGGGTATCTAGAAATTCTGCCAAGAAGAACGGGGAAGAATCCTTCCTAAACAATGTGCAAAACTGAGACATACAGTGGTGTGAAAAACTATTTGCCCCCTTCCTGATTTCTTATTCTTTTGCATGTTTGTCACACAAAATGTTTCTGATCATCAAACACATTTAACCATTAGTCAAATATAACACAAGTAAACACAAAATGCAGTTTTTAAATGATGGTTGTTTTTATTTAGGGAGAAAAAGAATCCAAACCTACATGGCCCTGTGTGAAAAAGTAATTGCCCCCTTGTTAAAAATCACCTAACTGTGGTGTATCACACCTGAGTTCAATTTCCGTAGCCACCCCCAGGCCTGATTACTGCCACACCTGTTTCAGTCAAGAAATCACTTAAATAGGAGCTGCCTGACACAGAGAAGTAGACCAAAAGCACCTCAAAAGCTAGACATCATGCCAAGATCCAAAGAAATTCAGGAACAAATGAGAACAGAAGTAATTGAGATCTATCAGTCTGGTAAAGGTTATAAAGCCATTTCAAAAGCTTTGGGACTCCAGCGAACCACAGTGAGAGCCATTATCCACAAATGGCAAAAACATGGAACAGTGGTGAACCTTCCCAGGAGTGGCCGGCCGACCAAAATTACCCCAAGAGCGCAGAGACGACTCATCCGAGAGGTCACAAAGACCCCAGGACAACGTCTAAAGAACTGCAGGCCTCACTTGCCTCAATTAAGGTCAGTGTTCACGACTCCACCATAAGAAAGAGACTGGGCAAAAATGGCCTGCATGGCAGATTTCCAAGACGCAAACCACTGTTAAGCAAAAGAACATTAGGGCTCATCTCAATTTTGCTAAGAAACATCTCAATGATTGCCAAGACTTTTGGGAAAATACCTTGTGGACTGATGAGACAAAACTTGAACTTTTTGGAAGGCAAATGTCCCGTTACATCTGGCGTAAAAGGAACACAGCATTTCAGAAAAAGAACATCATACCAACAGTAAAATATGGTGGTGGTAGTGTGATGGTCTGGGGTTGTTTTGCTGCTTCAGGACCTGGAAGGCTTGCTGTGATAGATGGAACCATGAATTCTACTGTCTACCAAAAATCCTGAAGGAGAATGTCCGCCATCTGTTTGTCAACTCAAGCTGAAGCGATCTTGGGTGCTGCAACAGGACAATGACCCAAAACACACCAGCAAATCCACCTCTGAATGGCTGAAGAAAAACAAAATGAAGACTTTGGAGTGGCCTAGTCAAAGTCCTGACCTGAATCCAATTGAGATGCTATGGCATGACCTTCAAAAGGCGCTTCATGCTAGAAACCCTCAAATAAAGCTGAGTTACAACAATTCTGCAAAGATGAGTGGGCCAAAATTCCTCCAGAGCGCTGAAAAAGACTCATTGCAAGTTATCGCAAACGCTTGATTGCAGTTATTGCTGCTAAGGGTGGCCCAACCAGTTATTAGGTTCAGGGGCAATTACTTTTTCACACAGGGCCATGTAGGTTTGGATTTTTTTTTTTCCCTAAATAATAAAAACCATCATTTAAAAACTGCATTTTGTGTTTACTTCTGTTATATTTGACTAATGGTTAAATGTGTTTGATGATCAGAAACATTTTGTGTGACAAACATGCAAAAGAATAAGAAATCAGGAAGGGGGCAAATAGTTTTTCACACCGCTGTAGTTACATAGCAGAAAGAATGAAGGCTGTTATTACAGCAAAAGAGTTCTTGATAAAGTAAGAATGTGTAGAGCTTGAATGCTTATGGAAACACAAACTTTGGAGTTGTTCTTTTTCAGTTAAATATCTACAAAAAATGGTTTATTTTGACTGTGGAAATGTATTGTTATAGCATGAGTTCACAATAAAATACTGAATGGATAAATATGTGTACAGATCTTTGGTCATGTTCCCTCAGATCTGTTAAATGAAGGTCATCCATTGGTACCATTACATGAGTGATGTCAGGTGAGAAATTCCCCAACAGTTACCAACTGGAAGGCAAAGAAAACTGTGACCAAACTTAAAATATATTTATTTAGAAATTATTGCATTCTGGGGAGAAGTCTAAAGAATAAAACCTGGCAAATAAAGCAAATATGTGATTCTTCATGTAGACATCTTGGCAGCTTTCTGTACAGGAATTAAATATAAACTCATAAACAATGGGCTTAGTAGCAGTATGAAGCAGCCTAAATCAGTGTCCCTTTGGATGGCAGCACATCCCAGTTGTCTTCAGTAGGCTCTTTTCAATGTTTGCCTCATAACTCTTTGTATAGTTTTGTATGAGTTATTGAATTATCTTCCCCTTTAAGGCAATCTGATTCTATTCCACTTTATTTGGATGTATTGTCCAATAATTATTGACGATACAGTAATGAACTTTTTGATTCTTATTTAGCCATTACTTTTTGGCGATCAATGCATTATAATTACTTGGATGTCAGAGGCTGTTGCTGAGTATTGATAAAAATAAAATTATACTCTTTTCAAGACAATGAAATTTTATTTGCAGGAGGAAGAGTGTCAGGAAAACACACTGACACACACACACACGTGCGCAGCCCCCATTTGACTTCAGACATTCATTGAATCTCGAAAAATGATCTGCACAGCACACAAGTGCCTCCTCTATTGTGCAGCCCTAATTTTTCTGTCTGTGTGGCATCCTGACAATACACATGGCATCTCACCATGTCAACATGCCCACAATGAATATTTATTTCTGCAGCTCTTTTACTACATAAATCTCTCTCTTTCCAGGTCTGTCTGTGGGGTTTCATTAATAATAAGCACCTCCGTTTTGCTCTTTTCCTGTTGTGGTATATTTTTCTTCTTGCTCTTTGCCTGAGTAGAGTTTGCATATTGTTCATGTACCCATGTGGCTCATTGTGATGCATTAACAAGACAAGCATGCATGAACCTTACACAGCTGCTTTCTTTATTATGATTAGCAGGAAAAAAAACAGTCCTCCAGTTTACACATGCATACCTGCCGAAGATTATATCTACTTCAAGCATTTTAGTACAGTATTCAGATATTTACATGAACAAGCGTCATAATAACATTCCATTAACTCTTTTAGGGTGGATGTCAACAGGAGGGGGCATGCCGACAAAAGTCGACATTCAGGTGTAAAGGGCGACAATCAGCTATTAATGGCGACATATCTCACCGTTACATCACAGGCATTCCCTCTCTGCTTAGAGGAATGTTAGACTCATTGACTTGGCATCTAATCCTTGCATGTGCATGAGTTATGAAATGTAAACAAAGGAAAGATGGCATCAACATCTCACAAGGGAGCGAAGCGAGTGCAGGAATGAAAATACTTAGCAGACAATGTTTTGCACATTATCGCTGAGTTGGATCTGATTTTTCAGAATCTGATTTTGTTGACGGTGATCAGGAGATTGAGCAAGAGAGTGAGGAACTGGCATCAGCTGATTGGACACCAGCCGATGCCGCCCCAGCTGATGGGCTGCCAGCTGTGCACCTCACGCAGCCGATGCATCTACGGCAAGGTTCGTGTGGGAGGAATACCCAGAGATTGATCTGTGGGAGCCAAACTGTCTACAGGACTTGTAGAGCACTGTCCCTTGACAAGTCAGATTGTGCTGGAGCTGCTTCAGGGCTATGAACATTTGGGTCATGTGGTGTACATTGGACAATTTTTATACATGCCTATAAATGTTCATGGAGTTACAGAGCAGGGGAATTGGAGCTTGTGGCACAGTGAGGGTGAACAGGAGACACAGGCCTTCACAGGCTGAAGATGAAAAGAGGTGACAATACAGTTTTCATGTAGGCGGAAAACTTGGTGGCAGTGGCATGGCATGGCACAATGTCAAAAGGGTGACTTGTCTCTCTACAGTACACACTAACAATATACAGTATGTGAGAAAGTGCAGCAACAGACAATTGAAAACGAAGCACCAGTGCATTTGGCTGCTTTGAGTGATACCAGACTTTGCAGGACTTTGCTGTGTAACATATATGTGATATGTATGTGAAATCATATAGTATGCAGGCTCATACAACATGCAAGAAAGTAACATTTGTCAAAAGTAAATATTGTCTGTTGATTTGATATGTTAAACAGATTGCTTTGTGTTCTTTTTTTAAAAAAAAAGTTAGTTTCAGCCCTGGGAAAAAAGGAACAAAAACAGTTTAGCCTTAAAAGAGTTAATTACACTGCAATACTTCCCTCTATAAGATACTGGATTGTAATTAATACTAGAATCCCTGAAGCCTACAAAAAGTCATAATCCTGGGTCAACTTAAATTCCTTTGCACCTCTCCCTTAGCATCTTTGTTTTGCAAATGTGTCGATCAGCACAAGCAGCAAGCAGCCTGCTTTCCCATTCCCACAATGGAGCTGAAGTCAGTCGCAAACATCTCCCAGGACAAGTCTCTTTATCGTGGTGTCAGGTGCCTGGAGTTGTATAGGGTAAATAATATATCGTTATCTGGAACATGTGCATTTTCAACTCTAAGTAACTGACACACAGGTAAACAGACTTGAGCTGAGAAAAATGTGTGCATCAGTGGAGTGGATGTGATAGTAGGCTGCTTGCTACTTACTGATACATTTCAAGACAAAAGACGCTGAAGGAGAGGTGCGAAGGGATTTAAGGTGGAACGGATTTACAAGTTTTTTCATAGGCTTTGGTAATTCTAGTCTTAAAGCTGAGATCTGGAAATGAAAAACCGATACATCTGCAACTCCAAACAAGGAGGTTAGGTTGCTTACCCACAATATTAGATGACCGCACAGAAATGTGGTGTTTAATACAGCTACCTAACACTTTGTGGCAGAACAGTATTTAACATCCCTGCTGCGCCACCTAACTATGAAGTGCTCAGGACCCCTGCTGATGTGCTTTTGTCAACTGCTACACGAATGCAATAGAAATGAAGACCACTCAACTGTTTTGAGGAGATGTGTGTCATTTTAAGGAGTTGGAAGTAGTCGCTGGTGACTTCAAAGAGTAGCCACGTAACAACACTGACAAATTACATTAGCCAGGAATGGGTCACCATCAGTATGAGCTGGCATTCTATCATGTAAAGGATCGGCTTTATAGCTAGAGGCAGGGGAGGCTATAAAAATAACAAGTCTGCAACATAGATAGATAGATAGATAGATAGATAGATAGATAGATAGATAGATAGATAGATAGATAGATAGATAGATAGATAGATAGATAGATAGATAGATAGTTTATTAATCCCAAGAGGAAATTCACACATACCAATTAATGTTGAAAATGGTCCTTTTAAAGATATGATAAAAAGAGCCATGTAAAGAGCGAAGAATCCATTCTGCAGCTGTACTACAATAGTATTAAAGATCTCTGGTGAACTTCCGATCTTGTTGAAACAATAATTCCCCCTTGAAGTTCCAATTACATGAAAGTCAGGGGTACCCCCATTAAAGTATAAGTTTGTTTCATGAAATCTACAAAACAGGTTTTCCAGTACTGAAAGTTTGAGTTTGGTACGGATACCAACTTATAGATCTCAGTGCTGGTACCAAAATGGTACTGAAACAAATAACTGATATCTTCAGAATCCTGCACTATGCATTGCTTCCCACTTGAAGTCTCGATCATGCCGAAAAGGGGGTCCTCTGTGATGACTAGATCTTGTTGTAGCAATAATAATTGCCGCATGAAGTGTCAATTGCCGTCAAAGTCATGGAGTCCCGGTCGAGTAGAAGCATACGTTTTTCCACAACTGCAATAACTATGGTCAAGGGTAAGGGAATTAAGAGAAAAGCTGACTTCTGGTACTGAAAATCTTGAAATGCTGGTACTGTACCATTTTACAATTTAGGTTTTTGGGTACTGATATACCATGCAACCCTACTTCCATGATGGATTCTTTCTTTAGGTATATAATGAAATAATCGGAAAAGGAAATGAAAGGTCCCTTTTATGGCTGGTACATGCCTTGTACTTAATTCTTTCACATCAGTTCTGGTTGTCTGCAATCCATAATGATAAAAGAAGGGTCAGGCAATTGATTCATGAATGAGAATAGTTCACTACAGGCATTGTCACACATGTCTGTCTGTGGATCTCCCTGCTCACCCATCTTTGGTATGCAGTCTCACCCCAGGATTAGAGGGGGGCGCTGTCGCTAATGGTATTATCTCTTTCTCTTCGAGCAGCCAGGAGAAAACACCCAGTGAGGGCCATTGACCCACCTCTTCTGGTCAGGGGAGCATAAAAACGAGATGCCCACGGAAGGTGGCATCTCATTTTGGACTCCCACTGCTGACAGAAGGAGCACCCAACCAGGCCTGATTCCTTGCCATTCAAATTTCTGTTTCATTATTGTGCCATCATGCTCCAATTTTGTTTATTACAGAAATTAATGGAGTGACCCAGTTGGTGCCCTAGTATTTCTTTAGTCCAATTGTCGTACCTCACACGATCACAGGCTTCCAGAAACAGAAGCTGATGAATTAAACAATCAATCTTTAGAGCAGCCTTCACAGACTACTCCATCACATGGCGCCTCATAAAGCCCATTAAAATGAACAAGATGAAATACAAAATTGCCCAATATATAACATTACCAAAATACAAATTTAAAATAGTAAAGATGAACTACTGGGAAAGAGCCACCTGAGACTGAACTTATTGCGGAAGGGAAATGGAGAAAGCAGCACCGCTTCACAACTCACTGATCGCTCTCATTTTCCAGTAATGATGTCTGCTGTCTGTGTACAATTTAATTTAGTCAAGCAGTCTGTTTAGAGTTTGGAGTTTGGTTTGGATTGTGGAAATGTTACATCAACTAGTTTCTATAATAAGAGTTTCAAGTCGGGTCCCAGAAGGTTTAGGAGTAATTTATCAGTGGATGAGGGGAAGTGAAATCTTTGGAAAACAAAACTTTTCTTTAAAAATGAAATAATGAGGTTAGCTCTTTTTTTTTTTTAGATGTGCTTTGTTAAAATTATTTCCCAGGGTGATCATAATATATATATATATATATATATATAGAGAGAGAGAGAGAGAGTGAAAGAGAGAGAGAGAGAGAGAGAGAGAAATTCTGCATAGTAACAGGGATGCAAGGACAGTCTGTTCAGTATAAAAATGTAGTCAGGTAGACATCCACCTTTTTTATAGTGTAACTTACACAAATGTTGGTGTTGTCCGAGCAAGTTTTATTCTATGAAAATATTATCACTCTGGTGTATAGAGAATCTTGTTCCTCACATGTAATACATACAGTATATGTCCCAATATACTAAACTACACTCCACATTTGATCCTAGTTAAATTTAAAAAATGTCCCAATCTATTGTTTTCACGACATAAGTAGGACCCTACACCGTAGGTGATTAATGACATGGAATCGAGTGTAATTTTTATACTCTGCAGAACCACAAACAGTCAGTTGAAGAGTTGGAGTCCCGAGGGTTGCCCTGATTCATGTCCTGAATGTCAACAGGGCAAAGGGAATAATATGCAAACAATAAATGGCAAGGTGCAAATGCAGGATGGATTGTTATAAATGACTTTACAAAAGGCTTTAATAAACACCAACTCAAATCCTGATTGTTTTCTCTCTCTTTCTCGCTTGCTTCTCCATTCCTCCTTGGTAAGCTTTGCCCATCCTCTATTCCTGATTCCAACTCGCCTGGATGAGGTTGAGTGGCTCCTTTTATCTCAAACCTGGGAGCACTTTTGGTGCCAGGGCATAGGCCGTTTGACGCACTCTGAAGCTTGTGATGGAAACCAGGGAGCCGGCTAACCCCAGAAACCCTAACACAAACACACACAGAGTCCTGGGTTCAAATAATGGATGGTTTATTCAGCAAATCCTCCACAAGTAGCAAAAGCACAAGTGCTCTCTCTCTCTACAAATCACAATTTCTCTCTACACAATACTTTTACCAACACAACACCCTCCTCCATTTGAGTCTTGCCTTCCTTCCTCCCAGCTCTGACTCACCTGGGTAAGGGAGTGTGGTCGCTTTAATTAGGGACCCTAGTGCCAGGACCACTGCCCAATGGAAGCAGTTCCAGGTCATGTGAAAGTCCATTACAGCAGGGAGCTTCTCTCCCTGCAGTGCCCTCTTGTGGCACCCAGTGACCCGAGCACTACATTTCCTGGCATGCCCTGCTGGCTTCCCACTGGGCACTGATATCTGGGGCTGCTGCCATTTAGTATGGTGGAGGTGTAAAAAACACCCAGCGACATCTTTCCTTTCCAGTGGGCTGTCCGTCCATCTCTTATGGTCCTTCCTTCCAGGTTTGACCCCCTTCTCCTCCCTGGCTGGGATAACTATCTGCCTCTTAGGAGCCTCCCATCCGGATAAGGAACCAACCCCTTTTGTGGTTGGGATGCCCATCTAGCCCATGTGGAATCTACAAGCTGGACTGTGAATGAACACAGATTTCCAGTTGGAACTTTGTTAAAATAACGTTGGGAATGTGATAAGTGGTGATGTGCCACTAGAAAATGAGCTGGGAGAAAAAAATGTGAGTCAGAGTAACAAAACTAAAGTCGACAACTGAGAGATCACAAAATACCTGTGACCCAAACTCAAACTTGAAGATAAAACAGAATGGGTTTCGAGAAGCATGTGCTTAAGGATGAACATGAACAAGCTGTGTTTTATTCTTTCAGCAACCTGCAATTTGAGGGCGGAGTGGTGGCTCTGAGTCTAAGGATCTGCGCCGGTATCCCAAAGATTGCAGGTTCCACTCCCAAAAGAGATTCTACTCTGCTGGGCCCTTGAGCAAGGCCCTTAACCTTCAATTGCTCCAGGGGCACTGTACAATAGCTGGCCCTGCACTCTGACCCCAAGGGGCATGCTAAAACTAACAAATTCCTAAAAGAGAAATTGTATAAGGCGAAATGAAGAACAAAAAAAAAAAAAACTTCAGATGAGGAAGAGACTCCAGAGATCAGCTTTTATAACCTCTGACCCCTGATCTCACTCCATTTGTGACTACTGATGTTGGCAATAGCAACTGCATAGCAAACTGTTACCCTTGGCTTTTTCAGCAAGATGTTTTGAGCAGTAACCCAGAGAAAGGCAAAGTCAAATGTAAAAAAAAATAGTCGAAAACCAAGAAGTTAGCTGCATTGTTGCCAAGGCCAAATTGACAGGGAAAATCAAAGTCAAAAACCACAGGAGAAAAAGTAAATAGAAATGAAGTCACAGAACGGGTTGTTTTGAAAATATAAACTCGGATAAGGAAGCAATTCCAAATACGACCTTTTAACCCATTACGCTGTTAACTGAAGGACATGACCTTTCACACTAGAATCCCTGAAGCCTACGAAAAAAGTCGTAATGCCAGGCCACCTTAAATTCCTTTGCACCTCTCCATTAGCATCTTTTGCTTTGCAAATGTGTCGATCAGCACAAGCAGCAAGCAGCCAGCTATTCTATCTCCCCACCGTGTTTTGATTTACAACCCTGTAGAAGTAGCCAAAATTTACACTGGGTGTTACAGATTCAAATCAAATGTATGTTTTTATTATATTACAGTAATAATAATAGCAGCTCACTACTCAAAATGAGGAGCACCCGAACTCAAACCCGCAAAGTTTTTGTTATAAGTCAGCAGTTCTTACCTCTGCACCATCAAAGAAGACATATCAACTTCTGTTGGTTGCCATTTCAGATTGAGTTTGTAACTCATTGACAGCAACATATAAACTGAATGATTTTTTTTCTTTGTTTATATTCTTGAAAAAAAGCACACATATTTATTTGGTATTTGGATTAAGTCTTCACACATCATACACTTCATGTCATTTTTAGCATATAACAGAACATGTTTCTGTTTTAGTTATGTGTTCAGCATTTCTTGCCTTGCATTTCCTGTCATCCTATATTTACATAAATCATTGTAGACACAGAACACGCATGAAATGTATGTATTCCAATAACGGTATATTATTTACCGCACTGTATGAAACTCCAGGCACCTTACACTACAATAAAGAGACTTGAGCTGGGAGAACTTCAGCTCCATCATTATGCTTGCTGCCTGCACTGATCAACATATTTACAAAACAAAAGATGTGTGAGAAAGGTGTGAAGGAATTTAAGGTGGCCTGGGATTACAACTTGTGATTCTAGTGTTAAGGACACACCACTAACACCACAAGAGGTTGCCCTAACGACAGAAAATCAACATGGCAGTTATTGTGAATAACCAAGAATCACAGTGAAAATGGCTCAAAATAAATAGCAAAAACATAAGTAAGCTTCAATTATATATATATATATATATATATATATATATATTTTATTGTGGAGCCAACCCGGACACAGACAGGCGGACAAATGATATGGTCTCACAGACCCAGTCCAAAGTGCACAAACCCCAATATTCACACAGTCCTGGCCACAAATGCCTTCTTCGGGCCGCCTCCACACCTCTTCTGCCTTGTCCTCCTTCCACCCGACTCTAGCCCTGAATGAATAGAGACGGCCCCTTTTAAACAGTCCCCGGATGAGCCCCAGGTGTTCCCGGCATTCCTCCTCTGGCCACGCCCCAACGTGGCGGAAGTGCCAGCTGTCCTCCCGGCAGCTCTCCAGGTGCCGTCCTAAATTTTCCCCCCAGCACTTCCTGGTGTGGTGGAAGTGCTGGGGTAACAGGTCCCCAAGGCAAAGAGAACAGCAGAGAAGTTGGGATTAGTATGGATTGTGGAACCATGAAAGAAATGATAATTCAATGCATACATAGTTTATCAGGATTGCAATAAAATGTAGCTATGATAAAGGCATGTTAAAAAAATGGGTTTTTAGCAATTTTTTAAAGTGCTCCACCATATTAGCCTGGCAAATTTTTATCGGTAAACTCATATTCCGGATTTTAGGTGCATAACAGCAGAAGGCTGCCTCACCACTTCTTTTGAGTTTAGCTCTTGGAATTATAAGCAGACCCTCATTTGAAGATCTAAGGTTACGATTTGGAATGCAAGGTGGCAGGCATTCCAAAATATAAGATGGAGCGATTTTATTGAAGGCTCTGTAAACCATAAGCAGTATTTTAATGTCAATTCTAAATGGCAAAGGTAACCAGTGTAGTGACATCAAAACTGGTGTGATGGCCTCAGATTTTCTCTTTCTAGTTAAGATTCTCACAGCTGCATTCTGCGCTAGTTACATTCGATTGATGTCTTTTTTGGGTGGTCCTAAGAGCAGTATGTTAACCAGCAATCTAGCACACTGCTCTTACAATACACAGCTATTCTATTATATTACGTTTGCACACTGTGCAGATCTTTTTTTATAATTATAATGCTTATTTGGATCTATACCTTTTTATATACTGTATATTGTATCACTTTAGTTCTACTCGTATAGGCTTCTTTTCACAATGTCTTTTTAATTCCTTAATTTAATTTAGTTTAGTTTAATTTAATCTATTTATTAAATTCACAGTCTCATGGCCGATTCAAAGCACTATTCACTACATGCTGTACTGGTATAACCGTGTATGTGACAAATAAAGAACCTCGAATCTTCTTACCTCCATTTTTGGAAGGTCAAAGGAGTAGACAAACAGTAAGGGGACATGACGACACTGAAGACAACCACAATGTCACACTGTTCCAAAGTGACCCCAGGGATCGACCATATATATTCAATTAGCCCTGATGTTACTCAGTTCATGACCCCCAACAGCAACTGCAAGGTAACTGATACACAAAACTACACAAAATGGCAGTTCCTGTGATAAAACAAAACAGCATCCCAGAAAAATGAAAATAAGTCATGATCACCCATGTCCCACAGATGTTCAAGTTAGCTTTGCTGGACTTGAGCTTGAAGTGGCCCCGGATGACTGAGTGCTGAACACAGGAAATTACTTTGGGAGGTTATCCAGATCATCAGAATTTTCAAAGGCATCAATAAAGTTGATCCAGCACTATTCTTTAATTTAATTAGTGAGTCATCTCTTTGGAGACATTAAGGAGAGAAGCACTGAAATGTGAAATGAGCAGGAACATTTTAATATAAACAGACATTGAAATGTGAAGGAAACTAAGTTATGTACTTGAATTGAAAACATTTTGCCACCTTTAGAAGGTACCTGCATTGGAATGTTCAGAAAATTGAGATATCACTTAACCAGATTATTTTTAGGAATTTCTTATATCATTTTTAAATTCTTATTCTGTAAAATAATCACGGAAAGGCTGTCTCTGGTGTTCTAGCAATGTGTTGTACATAGGTAAGTGTGTTTGGGAAAAGGACATTTCACAATTCCTCAACATTTTTCACTTATCCAGATTTTTTACAAACAAATTTTAAACACCAAAAGTATTAGAATGGTTCCCAACAAATTGCTAACTTTGCAGTAAAGACATTTTATCTTTTGTGATTACCAGATTTCTGTTATTAGATTTAGCCACAAGTACTCAGATAGATAGACAGATAGATAGATAGTGTAGCACTAGAGGTCTGTGTCACTCCTCTAACCCAACAGACTGACAACACGAGTTCAAAGCACCAAGAAGTTGTTTAATTCTTTTCTTCTTCTTGTACAGTGCTCCTCAAGTACCACAGCCACAGTATACAATCAAATAAACACAATAATATTCACAATTCTCTCTTTCTATCTCCTCCACACCTTCCAGCGAGCTTCATCCACCTCCACCCAACTCTGGCTTCTTTGCTAGGTTCACAGCAGTCCTTTATATAGTCCTTGGCCCAGAAGTGCTTCTGCTCTTCTGTCCATGTGGCCTGCCAGCACTTCTGAGTCAGGCAAAGAATTCATGTTTTTAATCAGCCCATAAATACTTCGGGGCTTCCGTCCTTGTAATCTATTAATATGTCTCGGTTAGGTGATAATTTATTTTCCAATGATCTTCTCACAGCATCCCCTGGCAGCACCCACAGTGCCTAGCAGGGCTATGTCTCTGAACTATATGTCCCATAATGCCCTGCGGGAATCCGGGGCACCACTACAGTCCAGGGGAGCTGCCATCTAGCATTTTAGGGGAGGCAGTGTCCAAAAATAGCTGCCTTCCCCCATCCTTCCATCTCAGGGTCGTCCTGGCTGGGTTGAGCTCCCAATCTTCTCTTACACAATTCCCTTGGCAAATTTTAATTTGCACATAAATAGGTCCCTACCCCAATACAACCCTAAACTTCAAGTCAATATACTTGTAGCCCTAATCTTAAAAAATATCTTGGAGCCCAAAGCTTGTAGCAGACTAAAAAACCCAGCTGAGAGTCTCACCACCTTTGATGGTAATTTATTTATTTTTTCAGTGGATATCACAGGAACACACCCAGCCTTGGCCAGACTCACAGACACTTCCTCACAGAGACATACAAGTAATGGTAATAAAACAGAAATTGAAGAATGTGATGAACAATAATAAACAAAATATAACTATAACTATACAAACTAAAATGATCTTACCCAAGTTTTCTTTACTGTGATTTATAATAAACACAAATTCAACAATAACAAACAACAAAAACCACACACGATGAAGTTCATGAAAAATGGCAACTGATGTAATGAAATGATGGAGATAGATAGTCCAGAGACCAGCTCGCTGTATGTGAATGCAAAGATCAGTCCTATCTGTATTTCCTGATGAAGACGTGTGATGGGATCAGGAGAGCTCCTTTCTTCGCAGGTCGACAACAAATCCTAATACAGTCCTCATGCAGCAGGAAGACACCAGACAGTCCGTACACAGAAACAGGAGACGATCCAGGACAAAACCAGAATCCACAGGCGTTGAATGGGAAGGCAGACAGACAGGTAACTCTGAAACGACACGAAACAACAAAAAACTCTTCTCTACTGTATAACTGGCCTCCTTTTAAATCTTGCATTGGACTCCTTGTCCCCAGCAGCCCCTGCACCCTCAGCAGATGACCAATCAAAGCCACTGCTGGAACTGCTGGGAGTTGAAGTTTTCACTCCCCAGTAATGCAGCTATAAGCTTAAACAAATGCTAGGGGCTGACATGCATATAAATATGTCCTTTCCCCATTACAACCCTAAACTTAGTTAGTATACTTTTTAGCCCTAATCTTAAATATTATCCTGGGGCCTTAGCTTAAATATAGGCTAGCGGCTCTTATACTAACCCTAGATTAGTTCCTTTGCGAAAATGAATACCTTGTTGAATACTTTGATTAACATATATTTTTATTGTCTAAATTTAATGCTCATTTTAATTTCTTGGGATGGATGCCCCTTTAAATTGTATTATATAAATAGTATTTTTTATTGTATATTTTATTTGCAATTTTATTACTACCAGTAGGTTTTAAGTATTTGTGCACTGCATTTTTTAAGTTATTGTGTATATTTTTAAAAAAAACTAGTACAGCATTTTAGGATTAAATTATTTTAGAGCACCGTAAAAGAATTTATCTTTTAGTGTAATTTTATTCTTGGTCCAGCAGACCCCGGTGACCCTGTAGTTAGGATATAGCGGTTTGGATAATGGATGGATGGATGGATGGTGGAAGATATTTTAAATTTAAATATTTAAACAAGTGTGCCATTTCCAGCTCCTTGGAACAATAATTCTCTCTTACCTAAACTGAATTTGCTAAC
The DNA here is from genome assembly GCF_016835505.1 of Polypterus senegalus. Classification (NCBI taxonomy): domain Eukaryota; kingdom Metazoa; phylum Chordata; class Cladistia; order Polypteriformes; family Polypteridae; genus Polypterus; species Polypterus senegalus. The sequence goes on along the minus strand of NC_053164.1, from coordinate 5,312,434 downwards.
AGAGAGACCCCAGAAAGACTGTGTCAAAAACACCGCCTCCAGCACCATCACACTGCGTACTATATACTCGCTGATAAGTTCTCCCGCGGATAAGACTTGAATTTACAGTGTCACAGATGTACAGGGACACTGCCTGGCCGGGACGCCTGGACAGTCCCTAACTAGGACAATACTTCTCCTCGGCCACGAGAGGGCAGCTACAAAGACGGAGCTGGGATGCCCGTGAGAAGACATGGCCACCGCCAGGGGGCGCCCGGACAGTTGGAGAATCCTGGATGGCAGCACTTCCGCCACACCAGGAAGTGCTGCCAGAAATAATTCCAAGAAGGACCGGAGTGCTTGCAGGTGCTTTCCTGACACTTCCACCACACCAGGAAGTGACGTCAAGGGGAGCACCTGGGGCTCATCCGGGTCATGATTAAAGGGGCCGCCTCCTTCCAGACATTGAGCCAGAGTTGGGAGGAAGGAGACGAAGCTTGTGAGGAGGAGGAAGGAGGTCAAAGAGAGTTGGTGAGAGAAGGCATTGTGGTGCTCAAGGATAAAATAAAGGAGTGTGTTTTGGACATCCTGGTGTCAGTCTGTCTGTGTTTGGGGGTACAGTTTCCACAACAGTATAATTTCTGGTATTTGATAATTTCGGTCATGTAAGGCTGTAGTACTAGGTTGTTGTACCATGTTAGCCATTATGAATGTAGAGAAAAGCCAAGCAAAATGACACCTTTTATTGGCTAACTAAAAAGATTACAATATGCAAGCTTTCGAGGCAACTCAGGCCCCTTCTTCAGGTCATGTAAGTCAAAAAGCAGAAAACTCATACTATTGGTCCAAGACATTATGATAAGCTTACACCCACCTGAGAGAGTAACCATGGAGTACACTGTCTATTATTTTTATGTGGGTGCTGCAATGCGCTGTATCAACGTGTGCTCCTAACCTCTCTCTCTATCTATTCTACCTATGTGACCACACGGTAATACCTGAACAATTCCGAAGCAATGTTTGCACTGATTTGTGTTTTTTGTAACTCACACCCTCATATACCTTTATCATATGAGCATCCCTTATCTACAACGGAGCGTTCGATCAGAAGAAATTATGAAGCTGTTTTTAAATTAGAAAATAAATTAAATTTAAATAAATCGCTGAAGTAGCGAAAAAATTGGTAACTGCGCTGCTGCAACAAAATTTGATGTGTCTGAGAAACTGATGTGAGATTGGACATCATGAAACTGAAGCCAGGAAGCCCTTCTTTACTCAAAGAGTTGTGGGACTCTGGAACAAACTATCACACTGACCTCCCAGCCAATTATTGTCCCTCGATTTAACCCTTTCGGGACACCAGAGTGCCCAGTTTCAGACTGGCATCTTCGGCTAACTTCCTAGCTTGCTTTCTTCTTGTGCTCCCAAAAGGGCTGGAGTACCATCCAGGTTATAAACCTCACCCCATTCCAGCTGGGACACCAATCCATGGGTGGCATCTTTTGCAGTAGTTAAGAGACTAAAAGGGAAAATAAGGTCACCATTATGCATCATCATGACTGAATACAAAAGCCCTGTGTCTTGTGTTCTGAAATGCACTGCCTGCAGACAATGTAATTACCAAAATTTTCCATTTTTTTAGTTTAGTCTCCCATTATGTTGAGTTATTATTATTATTATTACAATTGCTATTTTTTCTCTTGTCTCTGAAATGTTTTTGCTCCCTGGCAGCTTTTATTACACACATGTAAGGATGCACCTCTGAATCGAGCCATTATTGTAATGAATGAATTTAATTATATTTTTAATAAAGTTTGATAAAGAAGTGATTTCATTTTTTACTATTTGAAAAAATACACAAAAAAGCAATATTTACAGTACTGCAGGTTGCATTACCAGTGAGCCAGCCACATTACAGGCAAATATTTACTTCTTTAAATCTGTACTGGTGTTGTCTCAGAACAAAATAAAACTATTAATGATAAAAGCATTGTTTAAGTGGCTTCTCTGTATCTCTAGGGATTGATCTGAACCTGTGGCGCAAACTTTCTGGAGCTGCAGCTTTTTTCCATGGTAGAAAAAAAAAATAGAAAAAGAAAATCCTCAAGAGGTTTGTGTGCTGTACAAAAGGTAACCATGTGATTTCTTTCTAAATAAAATCTTTATTGACCTCTTGTTGTTTTGGCACATATTGCTCACTTTCTTCAAAATGGACTCCTGCCTCTGAAAACAAAATGCACAAAAATATCTTACTGCTACAGGAAACAATGTGCACAGAATAGAAGTGAAAGAAAATAGAGTGCAACAGCTGTATTGTGTGGTATTTTATTTTATTAAGTAAGAATTCTACCTTCTTTTCAGAAATGAAATAAAATTCAGAGTGTAAACTTTTGTTTATATTTTTCTTACACTTGTCAGTTTTTTGGACGTGCTGTTTTGGGATTTCGGGAACTCAGAGCCTAATCCAGCAGCACCAGGCCCTGTGTTTTTGAACCCCTGCACAGATTAAACCATGGGCATCTTGTAGTTCATGACCAACCAGAAACCAGTAGTGAGGGAGGGACACAGAGAAGAATTAAAGGGCAAAAAATATGGCTGTCGTTGGATTGTGTCATGCATGTGCGTCTGTGGATCACCCTCCGGTCTTGTCTCAAACAGGTAATACCACCCCAGACCAAGAGGGGGCACTCACACTAACATTCTCCTCTTTTTTTCCCTCTGTGGAGGCAAGAAAACACACAAAAGAAGGCAAATGACTCCGCCCCTTCTGGTCTTCCACCTTTAAAATCTACCACTGCCAGTTTTGACATGACTGAGTAGAATGATGTAGTTCCGAGTATCTTAAGAACCATTTGACAGAAAGAATTGGCTTATTTGTTACAATTACTTCTTACAGAGGTGTGCATAGTAACCCTATTTGTTTCATTTGTGGAGATATAATTAAATGGGGATGACTGGGTTGGTGCCCCAGCACTTCTTCTGAGACCTGCAGTACTTTATTTTGACCACAACTGCAATAAAAAAAATCAGTGTCATGCAATATATCTGTCATGATTAGGTTTCAAGTAAATTTATTTGATATTTTCTATGTCCTCAATGCTATTTTTTAGGTGTTCCTATTGTTGTTGTTGGAACCACTTCTCACATTGGCATAGGTGTGGCTTCTAGGTTCATAACCCATAGATAATCAGTGCAACAGGATACAAGGTCAACCGGGTATTCCTTTTGTTATGCAACCTATGGATCCTTCTTCTTCTTCCTCATCACCTTTTCCAATTTCTTTGTAGGGTTAAGGTGCTTGATCAACCTTCTCCAAAACAGCTCAGTCCTTCACCTCCTCATCAGTTACTTTATCCATCCACCTCTGCTTTGGGCTTCTTCACTTTCTCTTCCCCTGGCCTTCCATTCCCATCACTCTTTTGTCCACATCTTCATTGTCTCTCCTCATCACATGTCCGTACCAATTCAACCTCCTTTCCTGTACTTTCTTAGATATCTCTTCCAGTTTTATTGTGCCTCTGTTGTGGGGTGGAAAATCTGTGAATTTTAGTCTTATTTTATTATTTTGTTCAAGACAAAACAGATAAATATACATACAGGTGACTTGCATGGATGGTTAACATCAAAGACAATCTGTTTTCCTGAATTTTACTAGTAATCAAAGCACAGTGACATCTATTGCGCCAGGACTAAATTGGTTTACAGCTTGGGAAAGGAGGACATGCTATGGTTCAAGCTGTATGCGATTATTTTACAACCTGTGAACAGAAAGAAATGTCATGAGACTGGAAATTACAGCTTGAGACAGGAGACTGTTAAAACATTAGAAACTTTATTGCTTGAAAAAACGGACGTATTCAAAAAGATGAAAGAGTTTGAGCAAATTCATTCATCATATTGACAGCCAGCCAATCAGGTGCATGTAGCAATTACATCTTGCAAAACTCCTGTAGCATTTAAATATAAATATGAATAAACAAAGAGAACAGAGCAACAGAATTAGGGGGTGCCAGCCACATGCAACTGTTTTCATCAGTCAGTCAGCAAAGCATCTCATGAACAACTTCAAGTGCTAGATCAAAGCTGCCCTGGGACATTCATCCTTGACATCTTTACATTTTTAGTAAACTTTTTCTAAAGATTATATATATCCAGACTTACTAATCAATCTTATTTTCTGTTACTTTGTTCTATTTGGTATTATTATTCATGTAATAAACACCACACTGCTTTTAGCTTTCTATGCCTTGTCTTCATGTCTAGAGTGACCGAAGCAATAAAGTAGATATATTTAAGAGCACCCGGAGCAGCTGGAAGTCTGCCGTATGATCTGTGCTGTAAAGTTTATTAAGGCTGAGGGTGTGACCTCCACCTAATAGTAGGGAACAGTACATAAAGTAAAGCATTGTGAGTTGATAAATGGCCTATAGCCAAGGATGCTGAGCCTTTGTGTGTTTAATATATTCCTAGAGACTAAAGTAATATTTAGGTCTGAGATATATTTAAAACATCGTATGTTGTTTGTGATGACAATAAGTAAGTCTCTTGAAGTGCCAGAATAGTGACAGGCTGTGTTATTCCTAAGGCAGTTGTGTGGTTTAAACTGCTAGGTGTTTACGGGATGTGTGTGTGTCATTCATGGGGCACTGTTGTGGTTAGGATCTGTGTGTATGTAAGTCTCTTGAATTGATAAGAGAGTGATAAGTTGTGTTATTCCTAAGGCACTTGTGTATTTTAAACTGCTAGAGGTTAACCAGCTGTGTGTGTGACATTCACAGGGCACTGTTGAGTTTCTGCATGTAAGCCTATATCTATGTGTGCGTGTGTTAATCTTAAGGTACTACAGTAGACCACCCCGGTAACAAACCTGATGAACACGCTTACCCCTAGGTAAAGGGTAAGAAGTGGGAAATATCACGATAACACATGTACCCATGTGGCTCTTTGTGATGTATTAACAAGATAGGCACACATTTACCTTACACTGCTGACTTCCTTATTAAACAGTCCTCTAGTTTACACATACATACCTGTGGAATGCATGCATGCATGCAAGAATTTTAGTGCAACATTCAGAAATTTACACGACCAAGCGCCATTGTAAAATCCCATTAAACAATTGCACTGCATTACCTTCCTCTATAAGATACTGGATTGAAATGAAAGGCTTTTTTAACATGAATCTTCCATTCAGGATACTCTTTGCTTCATAATAAAAAGCGAACCTGATGAGTACACTTACCCTTCACCTAGGGGTAAGTACTTAGAAATTTCATGATAACACACCTGTGATTGTCTCAATTCTTATTACAATACAATACAGTTTATTTTTGTATAGCCCAAAATCACACAAGAAGTGCTGCAATGGGCTTTAACAGGCCCTGCCTCTTGACAGCCCCCCAGTCTTGACACTCTAAGAAGACAAGGAAAAACTCCCAAAAAATCCTTGTAGGGAAAAAATGGAAGAAACCTTGGGAAAGGCAGTTCAAATAGAGACCCTTTTCCAGGTAGGTTGGGCGTGCAGTGGGTGTCAAAAAGAATGGGGTCAATACAAACAATACACAGAACAGAACAAAACCTCAGTACAGTATAAAAATAAACATTTACAAGTACAGAGCAGAATTTAACAGTAGATATTATCCCATAATATGATTTGGATTTGTTTAGAGACCTTGGCCATCAAGCTGCCTCCCCCATTTGACCATTCCACAGCTGAAACAGTGCTCCTCTATCAGAAATGACTTCACCTTAGGCAGGCAAAACTACTAGGCAGGTGGGTTGTGGCACCAAGTGCCACATTTGATTGCTGAGAAAAGAAACAGGACAGGTGAGGTTTAGTAAGAAAATAATAACTATCATGTTACTAACAAGGATGAAGTCTGTACAGTTAATTGGCAGCTCTAGTCAGGGTAAGCTAAACTGAAGTAGTGAGTCTTCAGCTGGGATTTAAAAGCTGAGACCGAAGGGGCATCTCTTAGTAGCAGGCAGACCATTACACAGTTTAGGGGCCATGTAACTAAAAGCTCGACCTCCCACTGTTATTTTATTAATCCTTGGAATCCTAAGCAGACCGGCATTTTGAGATCTTAATGTGTGCTCTGGTTTGGAAGTCATGATAAGCTCAGATAAGTAGACCGGACTTTGGCCATTTAATGTTTTAAAGGAGGATTTTGAAATCCGCCCTAAACTTAACCAGGAGCCAGTGTAGGATTGAGGGACTGGAGTTATGTGTTCGAATTTTCTTGTTCTTGTAATAATTCTTACAGCAGCATTTTGGATTAACTGGAGGCTGTATAAAGAACAGTTTGAACATCCAGTGAACACCGCATTACAATAGTCAATCCTACTAGAAATGCGTGAATTAAGTTCTCAGAATCCTGTTTATTTAGAAAGCACCTTAATTTCCCAGCATTTTTTAAATGGAAGGAACTTGATTTGGACAACTTTATAATATGTGCTTTAACCCTGCTCTGGTACCATGGGGTCTCTGTGACCCCACTCCTCTTTGACCTATATATATATTTTTTTTAACTATCACGATTAGTGACCTGCCTTTCAAGTATTTTTTCATAAGGCCTTACTAACAATGTGACACATGTTCACTAGTTTTTGTGTATTACTGTTTATTTTGTATTTATATTTATTTATATTTGGGGTTAAATGGACCCCATAGTACCCCATAGTACCTTCCATTGAATATACGTAGCAAACACCACAAGATGTGAAACAGGTCTTTCACAGTTGCAGAAGTTTACCAGAGGCACCATCATCAGCTCCAAGCACCACCCAGCACCATTCAGGACAGCGCAACAAGAGATTCTCCATTTGTCCTAGATCAAAGGACAAGAAAACCAAATTCATCTGTTATGAGTGCAATACGTTTGTGTGGGAAGAGCACAAAAAATGGTTGTGCAACGTATTCCAGCAGTAAAAGTTAGACATATGTGTACTAGTTGCACATAGTATTGTGCAATATTATTTGAATTTTGTAATACATTTTCTGTATGTGTTTCAGTATAGACTATTTGAACGTTCCTAAAACAAATACACCTCTATTTGTCAATATTTAAGTACAAACGTTTGTTGTATAATATTATTTGGAGAAAAACAAAGTATTGTAATAAACAGTGTTTTTATTCTGGTAATATAGAAAATTTTTTTTACCATGGGGTCAATTTGACCCCATGGTACTGTTAATCTCACTTTTGTTCATGGTAACAGAATAAGGTTAAATGACATGCTAAAGTGAAAGATAACTCCGAGGTTATGGGCTGATTCAGTAAAATTAATGCTGATTCCAACTGCGTTAAATGATGACAAAATATTGTTGTGATCAGCGTCATTCCCTCCAACAATTAACTTCTCTGTTTTATCTGTATTTAAAGACAAGTGGTCCTTATCCATCCACTCCTTTAATTCACTAACACAACTAATTAAAGACAACATTGGAGAAACTTCATTTGATCTAAATGAAAGTTATAACAGGATGTCATCTGCATATGAGTGAAAATTAACATGACATTTCCTAATGACAGATCCCAGTGGAAGCATGTAAAGTGAAAACAGTAAAGGTCCCGGAACTGAGCCATGCGAGACACCATATTGAACTTCTGTGTATATTGGTGGAGTCCTGTCAGCACATTTCTGTACAAATTGGAATTGATTTGATAAATAAGAACTAAAACAAGCGAGGACAGTGTCTGTAAGGCCAACATCATTTTCTAGCATGTGCAGTAAAATAGAATGGTCAATGGTGTCAAATGCTGCACTTACTGTAAGTCTAACAACATAATTTCAGTGAAGTTTCCTTCATCAGAGGATATCAGAATGTCATTTACAACCCATATTAGTGTCATTTCTGTACTGTGACCAGTGCAGAAACCAGACTGAAATTTCTCAAATAAATCGTAATGCTTAAGGTGTTACTGGAGGTGATTGGCGGCTACTTTTTCCAGTATTTTAGAGAGAAAGGGTAAATTTGAAATAGACCTATAATTATTTAGTATGTATGGGTCTAGGTCTGACTTTTTAAGTAATGGTTTCATTATTGACACTTTTAGTATATCAGGTACTGTGCCATGCAATAATGAACTATTGATAATATTTAGAATAGGCGCTGCAAGAACATCCATTGCACTTGTTACTAATTTTGCTGGCACTGGACCTAGAGAACAAGTAGTGGGATTCATTTTAGAAATTAAAGTTAAGACTTCCTGCTCAGTTACAGAATTAAAATTACTAAAGTGCTGAATGCAATGTGAGACAGGGTCTGCTAAGCTAGTATTTGGTTTGTACTGTAATGCTGAGATCTGGGATCTTATATTTTTAATTTTCTCAATGAAGAAGTTCATAAACTTTGTACTGCTAATATCTGTTGGTATTTTGCATTGTACAGCTGAATTCCCATTTGCTAATTTAGTAATTGTTCTAAACAATACCCGAGGATTTTTATTATTGCTATCAATTAGGAGACCTGGGTTTGCTTCCCGGGTCTTCCCTGCATGGAGTTTGCATGTTCTCCCAGTGTCTGGGTGAGTTTCCTCCTACAGTCCAAAGACATGCAGGTTAGGTGCATTGACGATCCTAAATTTTCCCTATTGTGTGTGTGTGTGTGTGTGTGCCCTGCGGTGGGCTGGCACCCTACCCAGGGTTTATTTCCTGCCTTGCACCTTGTGTTGGCTGGGATTGGCTCCAGCAGACCCCCGTGACCCTGTAGTTAGGATATAGCAGGTTGGATTATGGATGGATATCTATTATTGCAGAATAGTAAACTGAGTGAGGTTTAAAGAGAGCTTTTTATATTTTTTAACACTCTCTGTCCATGCAATTTGAAAGACGTAGCTTTGCTGTTCTTTATCTGCGCTCCAGTTTTTGACACTCTAATTTAAGAGCTCAAGTGTTTTAATTAAACCATGGAGAGTTTCTATGTGCTTTGATCACTTTTGTTTTAAGGGGAGCCACTGCCACTAGAGCATCCCTCAAAGTCACATTATAATGTGATGTTAACTGATCTAAATGGTTTCCCACAATTACACTCAACTTACTCAAAGTATCTAGTACTAGGTTGTTGTACCGTGTTAGCCATTATGAATGTAGAGAAAAGCCAAGCAAAATGACTCCTTTTATTGGCTAACTAAAAACATTACAATATGCAAGCTTTCGAGGCAACTCAGGCCCCTTCTTCAGGCAACATCTTACATATGGAAGCTTATTAGGGTACAGAGAAGAGAAAAAAAAAAAAAAACAGGGACACTGTGGGGAAAAAAGCTTAAAATGTCAACTTTAATCTCGAAATTTCACTTTAATTACGTAGTTTATTTTATCATTAAGGTAGAACATCATAAAATTCATCTTAAAATCGTTTAATTTACTAGTTTCTCAAATAGTATTGTAACTAAAGCAGCTCGTTAAATGCTTTGTATTGTATTTGTTCTTCTATGTGTGTGAATTACTACGTGATTCTTAAACGGGCTTTCTCTTCCGCCGACAGAACACTGAATCCATTACATTCGTGATATTAAAGCTCTCTGAATAATTTAAATACTGAGATGTATACTTGATATCATTTTCCTCCTCTCCACATTACTCATTAAATTCACACAAATACACAATAATAAACTCTCCACCACTCCCAAACACGTTACCACCCTTCCACCCAGCTCAGCTCCCATCTGCGATTTCCCATCGTCCTTTTATAGTCCCTGACCCGGAAGTGTTTCCCATCCTTCAGTCCATGATTCCTTATCACTTCCGGGACAGATAAAAAGTCCTTTTCTTCATCCTGGAAGTATGTCCAGGTTATAGGGCACATGTGACTCTCTGAGCCTCCCTGCAGCGTCCTCTGTTGGCCCCTGTGGTATCCAGCATGACTGTAGAGGAAAACACCATTGTCCATGATTCCTTGCGGGTATCCATGCTGCAGGGAGAGCTCCACCTGGTGGCCTGGGGGTAGTGGCCAGGAGGAAAAGCTTGCCGTGGACCACAACATATAAAATATATTGCTGAGATCCTGCTTACTTATCTGAACTTAGTGTTACTTACAAACCAGAGCACAGATTAGGATCACAAAAGATTAATAAAATAACAGTAAGAAGTTGAGCTTTTATTTACAAGGTCCCAAAGGTGTCAAATGATTATGTGTCTGCTTATATAAGAGATGCCACTTCACTCAGGCTGGTGTTAAAGTTCAAATACACCTATACTGTATACTGGAAGCAAGGAAAAATGTGGTGCGTGATGAGGTGATGCAGATACTCAAAATGGGTATAATTTGTGAGAGTAAAACCGAATGGTGGAGTTCGATCATCTCAGTCCCCAAACCGGATGGCTCAGTTTTGTATAGATTTTAGATGATTAAATAAAATTTTTCAAGTTTGATGCGTACCCTATGCCGTGTATTGATGAATTATTGTAGAAGCTCATGGTGTCCACAGAGTCATGTCATGATCAAGATTGTCAGTACTCTAAGTTGAAATTGGAAGGACGCACTGTACCCTGGAGAATAGGGAAGAACGTGCAGTAGACTGTGTCCGGGTATAGTGATTGAACCCATGAAACTTCAAACAACTCGACAAGTTATATTGCTTCCTAAAAGTTTTGTGCTTTTTACATAAACAATCTAAATAGACAGAAAAAAAAAAACAAGCAATACTTACAATCAAGTGTAACATTGAGTCTTTCAGCAAATGCGCAATTCTCAGTACAGTCAAAACTGTGATCAGAATCTGAGTCAGGGTCATATTCCATATCACTAGTATTCTGTATCTTTTCATAGAACTTCTTCAAATAAATCTTTGCTTTTTTCTTTTAAAGAAGACACTCTGCTTAGTAAAAACTTAAACAGTGTCAAACAAACTTGGAGAAGCTTTGTGTGTAACAATGTGCACTACCAAGTTCTCATGCACCCAAATTATTTCATGCCTTTTGTGCACAGCTGTGACATGCAGTATGAATGACCAATCACAGGCCACTATGTATCATTGGAATGGTCTTAACGTCAGATAGCCAATGGTAATGAGCCTTTCACTATATGTGGCTCAACTCAAATGGGACCTTCAATAAAGACAGATTTACCAACCTGTGAGATACTGTTCACGTTGGCATATCTGTGTAAAAATCATAAATTTTACTAATTCAAGAGAACAGGCAACATGGAAATATGTATGATTAATATTAAAAGAAGACACCCTTGGGCATGTAGAATTAACACTATTGGTTTTGATTGACTTGTGAATAATTTAGAATGTATAAATTTAATGATGATCAGAATTCAGAAGTTAGCCTGCAGGGATAGCTATTTAAAAAAGAGGATAAATTTGGCTGCATGAGAGAGAAAGGAGGGCCAGAGAATTACGTGAAGATTGCCCAAGATATGTATGAGGGAGTGAGGACTCGGGTTAAAGGCAATGTTGGGATAACAGACAACACCCCAGTTTGAGTAGGTCTGCACCAGAATAGAACAGAATGAAATAGAAAGCCTTTATTGTCACTGTGAAAAATTACAATGAAATTACGTGCGCCACTCCAGCTGGGTACAAAAAAGCAGATGACACTACTTTTGTGACAAAAAAAAAAAAGCCTACACCACATAGGAGACATGAAGAACAACATAAAGATCAAATATAAAACTAAATGTTATTGCACTAAAGGATATTGTACTTTTAGCCCAGTTTATGGATAACAGTATATTATATGTAAACTATATACTTAAAAAGATTACATTTCTATTTTGCTTTTTCTATATATATCAAAATCCAATGCCTGTCTGTCTGTCCGCTTTTCACGAGAGAACTACTTAAAGGGTTTAGATTGGTTTTTTTTGTATAATTTATTTGAACATTCCGGTTGATTTTGCGACTTCTCTCATTCCGCTAAGTATCATAGTTCGCTTGTGGTACAAATTTAATTGCGTTAATCCAAGAGAGAGACGCAGTCGCCAGGCCCTCCTCTGAGAAAACTACTTAAAGAATTTAAATCTGTTTTTTTTATATAATTTACTTGAACATCCTGGTTGATTTTGTGACTTCTCTCATCATGCTATGAATCATTGTTTGCTTGCGGGAAAGATATATTTAATGGCTGCAGGCTAGGTGGAGGGGGAAGCATGGCATCAGGAGTAGGGAGCCGGGCAGGGCCCTCCTCACTCATGCGCCAGCCTCCGTATGAGTCGCTCTACCTCTGCGTTTTGGAGTGTACCTTGTCTCCGCTTAGCTAGCGATACTTGTTTGTTTATTGATATTTAAAGTTTGTCTTGTTTTTCTACTACGTGGGTGGATTAACAGGGGACGGCTGTAAATAATAACTAACACTTTTTCATTAGGAAGTAGTTGCACGAGGGCTTGAAATTCTTACCTCTTTCATCTGGTTATTGATGTATTGAGTCATGGGAATAGAGACCAGGCTTTTTGCACATGACATTGTGTTATGAGGAATCAGAATAGTTGAAGTGGAAAGGAATTTGGAAGAATGGAGAAGGCAGTTGGAAGCTAAACAGGAAGAAGACAGAATATATGAAGTGCAAGGATGATCAGGATTCAAAAGTTAGCAATTTGTTTAAATATCTAGGATCAGTGGTAGCACAAGACGGACATTTGGATGCATAGAGAGCAGTGTGGATGAAACAATTGGAAGAAGGTATCCGAAGCATTGTGTGATAGAAGAATTAAAATAAAAGTTAAAGGTAAGATTTTTAAGATAGTGGTAACAGCACCAGTGATAAATGGAACTGAGGTATGGGCCATAAAGGGAGCACAGGAGAAGAAGCTGGATGTGGTAGAAATGAGAATGTGGAAATGGATGTGTAGAGTTACGATAAAAGAACAAAATAAGAAATGAGACAACAAAAATGGGAGACAAATCTGAGAAAGTACAGGAAAGGAGGTTGAAGTGGTATGGACATGTGATGAGGAGAGACAATGAATATGTGGGCAAAAGACTGATGGGAATGGAAATACAGAGCAAGAGAAAATGAGGTGGATGCATAAAATAAAAGCAGATCTGAAGGAAAAGGACTTGACTGAAGAGGAGGTGCAGGACTGAGTTGGATGGAGATGATTAATCAAGTACATCAATCCCACATGGAAATGGGAAATGATAAAAGAAGAAGAAGAAGACTGAATGATTGACTTGTGGGTTTATTATAATGTACTCAAGCAACTCTGAAATATGGTGGTGTCCTGCCAGCAGGTCGACGCGTGTTTAAGAAGTTAATGAAATATGTCATCCTCAGCAAATCAGCTTGGAATGAGGATCGTGACTATCCTTTATGCAAAAACTGCAGCATGGCACCTGCTTTGTATAGTATTGCATAGAAGGTGCATATGCATTTTTAACTGAATTAATCAAATTTTGAATAAAATAAGCAAAAGTGCATGAAGTAAAGTTTCAGAATTTTCTACTCTTTTCATATTTTCAAGAAAATATTTTTTTCATTTGAATGACACTTAGACATCTCAGGGGGCTGATTAGACTTTGTAGTTGCATTAAAGCAGCTGGAAAGATCTTTATTTTTTTGGACGATATCTGCAATGCAGATGCAGTAAAAGATGTGATGCCTTCAGTAACATATTAAGTATTCACTACATTATGTTGAAAGCTGGGCGATTCAAATATGTACCCACTTGCCATACCTTGGCAGTCTCCATGGCATTAGAACTAGAGGTTGTTGAAGGAAATGAACAGGAAGGAAAAACAAAATTCTGTTAATTGAATCAAACCACTACACACAGGTGGAGTTCACAAATCGGGCTGGGAGTATAGTGGCTCTTTACGATGAGCCTCACATGTGGCTTTCATATTCTTGCATGACCTTGTCTGGCAAAATCGAGCCAAAATATCTCTTGTCAAACGTGAAAATTGCCTACAGTGGGCCTGCAGGATGCCAAGGAAACTAAAGAAGATCTGATTGCTTTTTGCACATGGTCCATCTAATTTCATTTTATTTGTGCCAGCTTGCAGATGTGGGGTTGTTTTTTAGTGAGATATGTGATGACCTTATGAAATGAGCCATCCTGGAGCCACTTTTCTGTAAAAATGTCATCTGCAGTTTCATTATGATTGATCAATGTAGCCAGTGTCCTGCCAATGCCCTTTGCTTGGGGATGTGTCTAAAAAACTTAGAAGTTTGTTTCCATCCTACCCATCTTCCACTTCACCTCCCAGCTATCTTTTCCTAACGCAGCCCACAATACTCCACTACACTTACAGTAATATATCTTTCATTTCTTGTTACTCAGCTCTTCATGGAGGTGCCCTTGAGGTGTATCACGCTGTGGTATCTGTTTAGTTTTTTTGAGTGTAGCTATAGACTTTTTAATTTGTTTAAATAGTTACAAAGAGTGCTTACCTTTGGGAGAGAATGAGACAACAAGGATGGGGGTACCAGTGTTTACACACCATATAATGGGATTGCAAAAACAAAGAAAAACACACAATAATTGTGGAGACATCTTTACAGAGTTCACAACTGAATTGACAAAGATGGCGGAACTTGCAGTTTTGAGAGCAGCTGTCAGGAAGAGGTGGGACGTCATAGATGTTATAGCAATCAATCACACAGACATACAATTACTAGATGCCGCATGACCAGCAGCATCGTATTTCAACTTCGCCGCCATATTGTGAGTGGCACTGCGGTGGTGTGAAGTAATGGATAAAGATGCCTCACACATGTGCTGCTTGGGATTGTACAAACCACTGTACGCTCCAAACCAGATCCTGGTGGATAACATTTCATAAGTAAAGCTGAACAATTGTTTTGGTTATATTTGGCAATTAGGATATCCTGTTTTATAATCTTAACTTTATCTACACCAGGCTAAGCTAGTAAAGCTATGCATTTATGTGCTCGTGAGCCTCCAAACAACGTTTTGGCTAAACGTATTTAGTCACTAGCTATGTAGATTGTTGTTAGCTGTTAACATTTCTCAAACTTTGAAGGTTTCCCAAAGAAATCCACCTCAGGAAGCAGTGGGAGGTAATCGTTAGACAGGATTTTGAGAAAGCTGTCCTGTGATGTGTGCCGTTCTAGTTTGGAAACAGATGCTGTTCTGGCATCATATGATCAAAGCTACCTCTTGCTCACATTAAAAAACAAAGGAGGTTTGATGATTCCATCTGAGGGTCCAGTCAAGGTGGTCAAAGTAGCTGAGCGTGTTATTCGACAGTCGACATGAGGGCAAGCTGTCAGTGTATCTTTGATCAATCAGTTTGTTCGGGCTGAGATTGGTTCAGATGATGTGTTTTTTCTCAAGGAGCACATCGAGGAAATACAGTTTGAAATTGACAACCATCATTTTATGCTCATGTCTTTAGTTTTGTATGTCTTCCACAAACTAAGGCTGCACCATATTGCCAGACTGAATACTCTCAAATGACAGGATATGAGTGAGCGAGAGGGAGTGTAAGTCTGTAGGAGATCAGTGAGGTTGTGGGGAGATTTAAATGTTCAGAGCGGTATTGTGTATTGTATTCAGTAGTGAACAGGGAGCCAGTGAAGTTGAGAGAGAGAATAGGTGTAATATGTTCAATGGATTTAGAACAGCAGGTTATGATCCTGGCAGCAGAATTTTGAAGAAGTTGTAAGTGATGGATACATTTTTGTGGGATGCCAGATAGAATAGCATTACAATAATTTATATGTGAGGTGACTCGGGCATTAACCAATACTTCAGTACTGTGTTGCGTAAGAACAAGACCAAGTCTAGAAATGTTTCAGAGACTGAAGAAGGCAGTCCGAGAAATGTTACTTATATGGGAGGAATAATTTAATAATAATGATAATTATTATTATTTAATAATTGCCATTATTAGTATATAAATGGATATAAATAATTGCATTTAAACGATTTGGCAAAATCTGTTGTATGTAAACAATACTGTTTTAAACGTTACTAATTTTTCATCAGAAAACTTGGTTTCCACGTTAACCTGTATTAGTTTAAATGGCTCTTTTGCCACTCACAATATGGCGGATGCGCTGATGTATCGTGTCGACTGGGCAACACAGTGAATGCGGCGTCTATCTATATATGTCTGTGGTCAATCATCTCGTCTGCAGAAAGGAGGAAGAGAAAAGGCTTTAGGATACAGTGGTGATTTGTGTTTTTTTTTAATAAATTTTGTTCATTTTTATTTTTTACATTTTTGGCATCATGTGACTACAAAATTCATGGACAAGCAACTGGCACATTACGTGATGTTGTTATTTTTAATTTCTCTTTCTCGCTTACTTACTGTATATTTTATCCTGTGTATTCTTCTTATTTGTAGACTGCACTGGGACATTGGGTGATTTTGCACTTTAAATAAAATTGTTGATTGACTGATTAACATGACCCATCTTTGTCTTGCGGGGACAGTGGTGCCTCGGTGCTTTGTGCTTATTGATTGCTGGAAACCTTCACATGGCAGTGAGGTCAAAACTAATTACCTCCAGTTAGACTGATGTGGGGTATGTGGTAGGTTGCCAAACGTCACAGGACTGTCTCGAGTTTAACAGACAAATCCCAAGTCCCACATTGCCTGTGAAAATCCCAAATTAACAAAAATTGTATGTAGAAAAATAAATCTTTATTCAATTTTTATATCGCCCGCCCACGTAGTAGTGAAACAGGACAAACTTTAAAAATCAATAAACAAACAGGAATCGCTAGCTAAGCAGAGGCAAAGTTCAGTCCAACATGTGGCCAGAGGTAGAGTGATTCGAATGGAAGCTGGCGTGTGAGTGAGGAGGGCCCTGCCCAGCTCCCCACTCTTGACGTCACACTTCTCCATGAGGTGCTTCACTATTACACACCATCACTTCTGTCCCTCAGCCTCACAAACTGCTCTTTATTAGTCAGGTAGTCCAGGATCCAACATATTGTGGGAGCTTCAAGATGCAAAGCTTTGAGCTTTTTCCCCAGTCAATGAGGTAGAAAAGCAAATGGGAGCTTCAACTCAGTATTAGAAAGATGGACTTACTTAAGTGCCCATTGATCATTTACATATTTACAAAATACGTATTTAAGCATCATTCTAGGCACAAATTCTAGCCATATATTCAAGTCACTTTCCTTCAGTTTTCAACTTAACAGACATCTTATTTAATATGTATAATCCACCATTATCTATAAGAGACACAGTATAGGGGAAGAACCATTAGACACTTTGGAAGGGTGCTAATGAAAATTGTTTATAAAAGTATTGACGTTTCCACATAAAGGTTATGCTTTTGAGAGGGCCAGTGCAGTGGGAGTTAATTTCTACCAGATGTGACATTTTACATGTATTAAACATTGATTTCTCATTTGAATCCAGCCCCTCACAATAACAATAGAAATAGACAAAATCAATAGGAATGGATTTTTGCCAGTACTTCCTGAGACTTTCTGTCGCATCGTAACATATTAAGGCTTCAGGGTGACCAATTGTCAGCAAGAAAACCTTCAGACGGCACCCGGTCAATATGCTTGATCACAACAAACAGCCCTATTCAATAGGTAAACGGCAAGAGCCGGGGAATGTGTCTGTGCTAAAACAAGAATGTCTCGTTCTAAGCCAACATGTCATTGACTCACAGACTGAAGCCAGCTGCTATTTATGAAATCAGTTCTGAATTGCTTTCTTTGTGAAAAGAAAAAAAAAATTAGGAAATGAAATTAGAGCAGAAATAAAATGAGCACAACAGGTCATCAGACATTGATAAGCTGAAGTTCAAATCAATTCTCCATTGCAATGAAATATATGTATGAGCTACAGAAGTATCTCCTATAGTTGCTCAGACCCTATGAACAAGTAATCAATCAACTTTAATTTTACTTTATGCCTTTTATAGAGTACATCATCCTGATGCATTTTACAAAGCATGAAAATGTCCCACACAAGCAGCTTATAACTGGAGATAGAAAGGACAGTACAATGTAAAAGGGTTGGGGTCTCTCAGAGAATCCCATTTAAGAGCAACAGAACCAAGAAACGTGGAGAAAAACGAACAAAACAAAAAACAGTTTGATCTAAACAGTGCAGTTCTAGGCTTCCCATAGCTGCTTCCATTAGGTTATGTTGTACTGACTGGAGGTAGTCAGTCAACGTTTTTTTAGGAGACAAGAAGAGGAGAATAGATAGATAGATAGATAGATAGATAGATAGATAGATAGATAGATAGATAGATAGATAGATAGATAGATAGATAGATAGATAGATAGATACTTTATTAATCCCAAGGGGAAATTCACATAATTCAGTTCAGGGAATGACAAGTAGGACAAAACTGGAAATCATAAAAATGATCAACCAGAATCTGAAATCCAAAAAGTAAAATGCTAAATTAGATCATTAGAACAAAAGCCAGAGGAGAACAGGCCATTCAGCCCTAACAAGCTTGTTAGTCATATCCACTTAATTCTCCTACTGTCTACTACACTACTTGGTCAAATATTCCACACATCTTTGGTTCTCTTTGTAAAGAAAAACTTCCTAATGTCTGTATGTAGTTTACCCTTAACAAGTTTCCAACTCTGTCCCTGTGTTCTTGACAAACTCATGTTAAAGTCACTGTCTCGATACACTGGACTAATTCCATTCATAATTTTAAATACCTCAGTCATGTCTTCGCTTAATCTTCTTTTGCGTAAACTCAAAAGACTTAGCTCTTTTAATCTTTCCTTATAAATCATCCCCTGTAGCCCTGGAATCGGCCTAGTCGCTCTTCTCTGGACCTTTTCTAGTGCTTCTATGTACATTTTGTAGCCTGGAGACCAAAACTGCACCCAGGACTCCAGATAAGGCCTCACCAGTGAGTTATAAAGCTTGAGCAGAACCTCCTGTGACTTGTACTCCACACATCAAGGCGCTATATAACCTGACCTTCTGTTAGCCTTCTTAATGGCTTCTGAACACTGTCTAGCAATTGATAGTGTTGAGTCCAACTAATTCCTTCTCATATGGTGTACGTTCGATTTTTAGACCTCCCATTATGTATTCAGACCTCACATTTTTACTTCCTATGTGTAATTTTTTACATTTACTGACATTAAACTTCATCTGCCGCAAATTTTCCCAAGCCTGTCTGCTGTCCAAGTCACTCTGTAATGATTTACCGGATTCCAGATTTTATCCCAATCCACCTATCTTGGTATCATCTGCAAATCTGATGAAGGGGCCTTAGCTGCCTCGAAAGCTTGCATTTGTAATCTTGGGCTAATCTCTGGCTAACACAGTAAAACACTCTACTGCTATCCAAATCATTTACAGATAATAAAAATAGTAGCTGCCCCAACACTGACCCCTGCTGTGCACCACTTTTAACATCGGCCAATTCTGATGAGGTTCCATGCACCATCACCCTCTGTTTCCGGTGTCTGATTCAGTTCAATAACCATCTACCTTGAACTCCCAGTTCTTTTAGTTTAATAGCCAAGCTCTCATGTGGCACCTTATCATATGTTTTGTAAAAATCAAAATAAATAATATCATCTGCTCCACTATAATCAATTCCTTTTGTTGCTTCCTCATAAAATTCCAGCATGTTAGTAAAACATGAGTTCCCTCTTCTGAGCGCATGCTGACTGTTCATTTAAACTCCTGTTCTTGCCATTTGTTGCTCAATATTTTCCTTAATAGTTAATTTCCATGAATTTACCTGTAATGCACATTAATCTTAACTGGCCTATAGTTGCTTTGATCTGCTTGGTCACTCTTTATATATAAAAGGATAATATTTTCAATTTTCCAGTCCTTCTGAATTTCCCCAGTGAGCAGTGACTTCCTAAAAATATACGTCAAGGGTTTAAATCTGTACTCGCTAACCTCCTTAACAACATAAATATAAGATAAATATTTTCTGATCTTGGTGATTTGTTTGATTTCAGCCTTTTTAATCTGAGAAACGCTTCACCCTTTATGATTTCCAAATCACTCAGTACCTCCTTAGTATTCCCTTTTTATTGCTGGGATGTTATCCACTTCCTCACATTGAAAGACCTCAGAAAAATGCGAGTTCAGAGTATCCACTATTTCACTGTCTGTATTTTTTAATTACCCTTCACTATTCCGGATGCGCTTCACCTACTCCTTGAATGTGCTTTTACTATGAAAATGCTGAAAGAGTCTCTTTGAGTCGTTGTTTGCCTTGTTTTCCACCGGGGGAGTAAATGCTAACATTACTTAAAGTTATTGTCTGCTTTTACATGCATTTTTATTACTATTTAATTTAATATTGGTTTTTGTATCAGTATACTGCTGCTGGAGTATGTGAATTTCCCCTTGGGATTAATAAAGTATCTATCTATCTATCTATCTATCTATCTATCTATCTATCTATCTATCTATCTATCTATCTATCTATCTATCTATATTCCTCTCTGCCTTTCAGCCCCCCTAATGTCCTGCTTAATGGCTGTCTCATGTTCTCATAGACCCTACGATTCAAATTGGAGTTATTAAACTTTTAGCTGTTTTTACCTTTGCAGTTTCTTTTTCAACTCCCTCTTTTAGTTGTTGTTGCCCATCTTTCATCATTCATTCTTGCAACATGTCCAAACCATTTTCCTTGTATCTTGCCTATGGTTTGTACGACGACTATTTCAATCTGTCCCATAAAGTTTTCTGAATAAAGTTTCAAATAAAAATAATTACATTAGAAATGGATTATCTGTGTACGTAAACTCCATAAACATGTATAACTTGATTTAAAAATTCATATGCAATCCATAAAAATTACAGAAGTTGTAAATCCAATCAAACGTGGCTCAAGCAGATGTAGGTCTGATGATGAATGCAGATGACCAGCTCGTTCTGTTTATTTACACGTTTAGGACCAGAAGAGACAGAACTTCCAAAACAAGCAGGTAAAAAAGTAACTACATGAATATTAGATGGTAAGGCCAGCAGAGGGCATTGAGGAAACCAAAACGCTATATGCTGCTAAAATGTTCAGAAATCAAGTTCTAGTTTCATCTCGAGTTCAAATTTAATGTCATATGTTCATGCTTACATGTCAGAGTGACTTGTAACAAGCACCGCAATCAAGCCTCTGCGGCACTACAATCATCAAGAAACCTGCACCATGCAAGAAAATGTGTTTTCCAGCTATTCAACAACCTTGAGTATAAAGCCAAAGCTACTTATGAATGGCTTCAAAAGAACAATGTTAATGTTCTGGAGTGAAGAAGTCAGAGTCCAATACAACAACAACAACAACATTTATTTATATAGCACATTTTCATACAAACAGTAGCTCAAAGTGCTTTACATATTAAAGAATAGAAAAATGAAAGACACAATTATAAAACAAAATAAATCAACTTTAATTAACATCGAATAAGAGTAAGGTTCAATGGCCAGGGGACAGAAAAACAAAAACTCCAGACGGCTGGAGAAAAATAAAATCTGTAGGGATTCCAGACCATGAGACCCCCAGTCCCTCTGGGCATTCTACCTAACATAAATGAAACAGTCCTCTTTGGATTTAGGGTTCTCACGGAAGGGCTTGATGATGATGATGGTCACGTAGACTTCTTCCTTTTAATCCGTCCATCATTGTTGGAGCATCATGAAGCTTTGAGTAGGTGGAGGTGGCGCAGGCCACCACCACAAAGAAACCGGAAAAAGAAACAGAAAAGAGAGTAGGGGTCAGTACCGATTTTAGAGCCACCATGAATAGTTATTATGATGAATTGAACATACAGAGTATCAGGATTAAGTTAAATTAAGATTAAAATGAAGTTATAAAAGGCCATGTTAAAGTAATGTGTTTTCAGCAGTGTTTTAAAGTGCTCTACTGTATCAGCCTGGCGAATTCCTATTGGCAGGCTATTCCAGATTTTAGGTGCATAACAGCAGAAGGCCGCCTCACCACTTCTTTTAAGTTTTGTTCTTGGAATTCTAAGGAGACACTCATTTGAGGATCTGAGGTTACGATTTGGAATATAAGGTGTCAGACATTCCGATATATAAGATGGGGCGAGATTATTTAAGGCTTTATAAACCATAAGCAGAATTTTAAAGTCAATTCTGAATGACACAGGTAACCAGTGTAGTGACATCAAAACTGGAGAAATGTGTTCTGATTTTCTTTTCCTAGTTAGGATTCTAGCAGCTGCATTCTGCACTAGTTGCAAACGATTTATATCTTTTTTGGGTAGTCCTGAGAGGAGTGCGTTACAGTAATCTAGTCGACTGAAAACAAACGCGTGAACTAATTTCTCAGCATCTTTCAGTGATATAAGAGGTCTAACTTTACTTATGTTTCTTAAGTGAAAAATGCTGTCCTAATGATCTGATTAATATGTGATTTAAAATTCAGATTACAGTCAACAATCACCCCTAAGCTTTTTACCTCCGTCTTGACTTTTAATCCTAATGTATCCAGTTTATTTCTAATAGCCTCATTGTATCCATTATTGCTGATCACTAAAATTTCAGTTTTCTCTTTATTTAACTTGAGAAAATTACTATTCATCCATTCTGAGATACTAGTCAGACATTGTGTTAGTGAATCAATAGAATCAGGGTCATCAGGTGCTATTGATAAGTACAGCTGTGTGTCATCAGCATAGCTGTGGTAGCTCACGTTGTGCCCTGAGATAATCTGACCTAACGGAAGCATGTAGATTGAGAATAACAGCGGACCCAGGATAGAGCCTTGTGGAACACCATATTGGATATCATGTGTCTTGAGTTGTAATTCCCACAACTAACAAAATATTTTCTCCCTGTCAGGTAGGATTCAAACCAATTTAAGACACTGCCAGAGAGGCCCACCCATTGACTAAGGCGATTTCTAAGAATGTTGTGATCAATGGTGTCAAATGCAGCACTCAGATCTAAGAGGATGAGAACAGATAAATGGCCTCTGTCTGCATTTACCCGCAAGTCATTTACTACTTTAACGAGTGCAGTTTCTGTGCTGTGATTTGTTCTAAAACCTGACTGAAATTTATCAAGAATAGCATGTTTATTTAGGTGGTCATTTAACTGCATAATGACTGCCTTCTCTAGAACTTTACTTAAGAAGGCAGGTTAGAGATGGGTCTAAAATTTTCAAGAGCTGAGGGTCAAGATTATGTTTCTTAAGTAGGGGTTTAACTACAGCAGTCTTAAGACAGTCTGGGAAGACCCCAGTATCTAGTGACGAATTTACTATGTCAAGAACATTATCAATTAGCACGCCTGATACTTCTTTGAAAAACCTTGTTGGTATCGGGTCAAGGACTAGGTGGAGGGTTTTAATTGAGATATTATTTTTTGTAAATCAGGTAAATCTATCCTAGTGAAAGAGTTTAATTTGTTTATAACAGGATGCTGGGGTTTAGGAGGATCCTTAGTGTTGGGGAGATATACTATGTTATTTCTAATATCATTAATTTTTTGATTGAAAATACAGCGACAGCCTCACAGGTTTCACTGGAAGCACTTAGGAGGCATTCCTTTGAGCTACCTGGGTTTAGTAGGCGATCAATTGTTGAAAATAAGACTCTGGGATTACTAGCATTGTTATTTATAATCTTGAGAAATAGCAGCGTCTCTCAAGACGGACAGTGTTATTGTATTCTGTTATTTTGACTTTTAATATTTCATGGTGGATAGTAAGTTTAGTCTTCCTCCATTGACGCTCAGCTCTACGGCATGTTCTCTTTAAATCAGACACTCTTTGGGTCTTCCATGGTATAACAATGCTAGAAGATTTTTTCACTGTCTTTTCAGGTGCAACTATGTCAACAGCAGCTCTCACTTTAGAATTAAATCTTTCCACCTTACTATTTACATTGTCCTCGCTATTATAGCTGGCACTATAAACGGACTGATTGCTTAAAATGTTTGTAAGTTTTAAAGCTGCTGCAATCAAAGAAGCGTTTTTAACAATATGCTTCTCATGAGTGTTTTTATCATTATTTCTATATTAAAAAGTAGAAGAAAATGGTCTGATAGACCAATATCAATGATCTGTTTTATATCAACTTTCAGTCCTTTAGTAATCACTAAGTCTAATGTATGACCTGCTTTATGTGTAGGCTGATTTATGAGTTGTCTCAAATCAAAAGAATCCAGGAGGTTCATAAATTCTTTTACTTTTAGATCACACTGATTATCTATATGAAAATTAAAGTCGCCAACTATTAGGAGTGTGTCATAGTTAGTAATTAAAATTGACATTAAGTCAGAGAATTCCTCAAAAAACGACGCGTTATATTTAGGAGGTCTATACACGGATAGTACTAGAACTTGAGAATCTCCATGAATAACAACGGCGAGATACTCAAAGGACTTGAACTTACCAAAACTGACATCTTTACATTTTAATCGCTCGAGTAAATGTTAGCCAATCCGCCCCCTTTTCCCTGGCGGTTTGCATGAGTAAAACTGTAATCCGGAGGCAGATTC
Organism: Polypterus senegalus; assembly: GCF_016835505.1. Classification (NCBI taxonomy): domain Eukaryota; kingdom Metazoa; phylum Chordata; class Cladistia; order Polypteriformes; family Polypteridae; genus Polypterus; species Polypterus senegalus. The sequence goes on along the minus strand of NC_053164.1, from coordinate 5,288,092 downwards.
GATTAAAACTGCGCGCATCTGAATTCAGCCATGTTTCATTTAGTGCAATAAGATCTATTTTTATCACTAATAAGATCGTTGATAAAAACGTTTTGTTAGTTAAAGCTCTAACATTTAATAGTGCCATATTTAATGTTTCGAGGTGCAGAGATGAGTACTATGTGCGTATTGTTATTTGGAATAGGAACTAAATTATTATTATTAGCGCTCTGTGTGTATTTTTGTTTAATCTGTGATCTGTTTTATAGTTTTAATACATTGTTCCTCTAAAATAGTGATTTTAATTAGATTATTGGAGTTTATGCCGTATTTCCTAGGTTTTCTACGTGCATTGAGATTGCTTATTACAGTATTAATGGTGTGCACTTTAACGGAAGACTCTATTAAACATTCATCATGTCCTGGCACAGCAGTATTATTTCGGAAGGGGTTAAGAGCAGAGATAGATAGTCAAGAAAACGAATTACCTTCGATATGTTTTCGGAGAGGACCCGGGCCAAACTGTTCGGATGCAGGCCATCACGCTTGAAGAGACGCGCCTTTCCAAAAGAGATTCCAATTGTTGATGAAACCGACATCCTTCTTCTTGCAGAAACCCTGTAGCCAGTTGTTCAACCCTAGCAGACGACTGTAGTACTCGTTGGATCGTCTGACGAGAGGTAGTGGACCCGAAACGAAGATCTTTGCCGATGGGGTCCTCTCCTTCGTGTCTTTAATCAAAGCTGCGAAGTCAGCCTTCAGGATTTCTGATTGTCGGTGCCTTATATCGTTTACGCCGGCATGCAAGACGATTGCTCCGACTGCCCTCTCCTTGTGTTTCTCATAGACTGCTGGCGCACGCTTTCATTACATCTCGGACACGAGCACCGGGAAAACAAGAAACAAACGATTTTGCATTAGGGCATGTGACATTAAGGTTTCTAACGATAGAATCACCTACCACTAATACATCACCAGGTGCTGAAGGCGAAATGGGGACGCGGAGAGGGTCAAACCGGTTCTGAGATAAAATGCTTGCCTGTGCCGATGGAGGTGCTCTGGCCTTGAACCCCCGCCTGCATAGCTGAAATCCACCGAGGTGAGCAACGGCGTCGCTCCTACGAGACGCTGGGTGAGGTCGGCACAACCCGGGGTTGATGTTTCGCCGGTTCCAGATGGCAAGGACGGTTTATCCAACAGCCGGGCCTTCAGATTTCTCAGGTATCTCTGTCAGGACAGGAGTTTCTGAATCTGTTCATCAAGTGCTTGGAGTTCCTCAACTACGATTTCAACACGAGTTACCCCACTGTCGGCGATTTTCTGCTTCGTGCCCTAGGAGAAATGAGAGAGAGAGAGGTTAGCCAATGAGCCTGCCGAATAAACTTCCCGTATACCCGTATCTCAGGATAGGAAATCGGTCCTAACTGCCTCAAAAACCCCAGAGTGATGCAAATTTGGCACTACTCTTAGGATTGGGAGTAAATCTTATCAATTATCCTCATTTAGGAAACTACTCCCGATTTCACCAAATTTTATGAGAGCTTGTGAGCTGTCCTAACTCACCAGGGGCCTCATGTACTGTATAAACAGTGTGTATGCACAAAAATGTTACGTAAGCCTGTTTCCACATTCAAATTGCGATGTATAAAACCTAAACTTGGTATAAAGCCATGCACATTTCCACAGTAGCTCATACAATGTCGTACGCAAGTGTTCCAGTGTGGTTACCGTTTCTTTTTTAGATTCCTGAGGCGACTTTATAAATACACTGAAATTAACCGCTTATTGTTTATTAGTTTAATGCATCTGATTGTAATTAACCTGTAAAAATATAATGGTCCATGGAATGGCCAAACTATTAGTTGCTTTAGCGTTGTTACTTTCATTGCACCTTCTTTTTCTTCTTTCAGCTGCTCCCGTTAGGGGTTGTCACAGCGGATCATCTTTTTCCATATTACTCTCACTGCACCACTTGGAGCAGCTAATCAGAAAGAGAATTATTGGTATACAGCATCAAGCATACACTGCCTCAGTCATGCTGTCTATTGAACTGCTCTCAAATGGCAAACGCTTCAAAACCTTTCCTGTACGGACCTCGCAGTTCAGAAACAGTTTCATCCCAAGAGCTCTAAACGCACTCAATCAGTCCATCAAGTGCTCCTTGTAGAACTGTTTGTACTTATAAGTACAATCACCTCACTGTAAACTTGCAGTACAGTTATAATATAGCACAACCTGAGGCACTTTATAAAGCGCGTATTTACATATGATGACAATATAATTTTTAAGATGAAATGCAGCAAAATGTGTTTATTATATTATACAGATAAAACTTTAACTTCATTTAAAAAATCTATATTGTTAATAATTAAACATGAGGACACGATGTTGCAGCGCTAGCAAGGATCTGGTGCTCCGTTCACAGATTGTTCCTGCCTCGCGCTGTATGCTTGCTGGGACTGGCGTGAAGGATAGAATTATTAAACATGTACTACGAAGATATTTCAATGTTCCTTAAAAGTTTTGAAGAATCGGCATTCTAAGCTTACAGATGGCTTAACGTCTATTACAGAGCTGATCGTGTGGCGATTGGGTATGTGGAGAAAGAAAAGCAAGGACAGGAATTGGGGGTTTGAAAGATACAGTATTGCTACAATAAAGTATTTCATCGAAGGTCACGCACAATCACTGTGCCACCGTGTTCCCATGTTTAATAACATGCTTTAACTCTTATCATCATGAAAATGCAAAACAAAGCATTTAATGTGCTACTTTAGTTACAATGGGATTTGAGAAACTAGTAAATTAAACGATTTTAAGATGGTTTATGATGTTCTACTTTAAAGACAAAATAAACTACGTGATCAAAATGGAAATTTCGAGACTAAAGTTGACATTTCGTGCTTTTTTCCCAGTGTGCGTCTATTTTTTTTTCTCTATACCCTAATAAGCTTTCTGAAACTCAGACGGTGGGCTACGACTCACCTTTTCACGGTGACTTTGATATCTGACAACTTCTTTTTAATTTCGGGTACTGTAAGACTTTGTGAACTTGAGCTTTCGAGTTTCTCCGACACACTATGTCACTCGATCAACTGCCTTTTGTTGTTTATATCACTGTTTAAACCAAATAATACAGTATGTTTTTATTTTCCTCCACTCAGTATTCGCTGAACTTCTATTTCCCCCCATGCTTTTGCCATTGCTTTTTAACAGCTGAGCTTAAGGGTTATTTATATTGATTTGCATATTCAAAGAGGCATAATTCTGGGAGGAGACGGGGTGGGACAGCAGGCGTGTGCATGTGCGTTTCTTTTCACGCTCACCAGGATTTATGTAACAGAAGAACATGGAAGTGGGCGAACGCACAGATTTATGTATCTGGATTTTTTTGTGCATAAGCACATTTCCGCTTTTGTGCTTACGTCATGTTATAGTGTGAATTCTACACACACCGTTATGCATGAGATCCCAGAAGACAACATTCAGGTAGAGATTAGCATGCATGTTTTGCAACAGAATGAGTCTGTTAAGAAATACCATAAGACAAAGAACTCATGAAATGATTTCGATCATACAGAGATGGAACAATAGTCATTACAAATCTTATACGTTATGTGATCGATCATTCTATGTGGAGAAGCCTTGCCCAGTCTCCCAATATTAAATTAGTTAGCTTTTGAAATGTCACAAACATGCATTTCTCTAATTTTACACCAAATTTTGAACGCTGTTACAACACATGATGTAATATGCAGGACACCAGGTGAACTGGCATCCCAGCCGGATCAGAGTATATTTCATTACCCGGATGGGAGGCCATGTGCAATGAGGCAAGCGGATTGGCTGGCAGGGAAAGGGAATACATTTGTACTCGGCTGATATGATTTAATGGACAGACAGAAAATAGCCAAGGATCAGGAGTGGTTATATCCCCCATACACTAGGTTACAGTGGTCCTCATATGGTAGCCCAATCGGGACACCTGCAGGGGTGCTTGAGACTTGCAATCTGGCAGTGCAGCCCTGTCGGGGATCCTGGAGATCAATAGGGGGTACTATTGACCTCCTGTGGTAGAAATTGAACATCTTATTAAAGAAAGAAACATCCTCTAACAGGACAAATCAGTTATCAGACAGGAGAAAAGCTGTTTGTAGTATCTTTTACGACATTAGAACACTCTAGACGAGAACAGGCCTTTTAATTTTTTTAATTACTCCTCGGCAAAATTCTTCTTCAAAAGCAGTTGGTTACAACATGGTCAGAATGATCAGAATGGTCAGAGTAAACAAAGAATAGAGGTTCATTTTATGTTGAATTTACATACAGTGTTAATCAGTGCATACATTTTACTCTGGTTGGTTTACAACCAAAAGATTTATAGAAAATAAAATTATATTGTATTATTCTTCTGATACCTTTGAGTTGAGCCACCACCCTTGAAATTTCTGTGCATATAACATCAATTGTCCATTCTGGTTCTTTACAGGACATCTGCTGACTTCTTGATGTTTTCTTGGAGGAAACAAGTGGATAGGACTGGCGAGCTTTGTTGGGCTGAATGGCCTGTTCTCCTCTAGATTGTTCTAATGTTCTAAAGTACAAGATACATTTATTTATTGATTGGTGGACTGGCTGATTGCATTATTTATCCTATGAGTATGTATACTTGTGACCCATGACCAAACTGAAAGTAAAATTCTGGAAGGTCAGTTCAGGTCATTTCAGAAACATGCTAGTGACCTAACTCTGTTGAAGACTAGTATAAGGTATCTTTAACTGGAAACAAAAGAGACACACCTCTGCTATCTAGGGTACAAGCTTCTTGAAAACTGGTTTGTTTATCTTAAAGAGAAAAACTGGTAACTGGAAGGGGTCAAGAACTTTGGCGAAAGACTACTCTTGTTACTTTTTTTTGCTATAATGAGTCATATAAATAAAGGTCAGTCCAAAGAGTAGAATAGAAATCCCTAACTGCTTCTTGTCCTTGTTAAAAAAATATCTTTCAGTAGATTTTGTTGTTCACTTGGCTTTTATCTAATTTCTGACATTTATTAACCTTTTATGGTATTTTGTTAAGATGAATGCTCTGTTACCCTAAAATTATTCTTCCACGCTCCCTAATTTTTTTATGGCCTAGAAGTGCTTCTGTAAGAACTCAGCGTGGCACCAGAAGCATTCCTGAGTCCAACTTACAAAGTGTCTGCTGCCTCACTTCAATTGAATCAGAGTTGGGAGGCAGTGAGCAACACTCAGAGGAGGTAGAAGGGAGCAAGAATTGTTTCTGTTTGTGTATTATTGGCTTGCCAATGGAAGGAGGATTTTAAAGAGGTGCTGTTGGAAGAGCAAATGCATTTTATTATATTCTAAACCCTGTGTTGTATTATTGTGTATTGGGTTTTAGGCTCAGCAGATGATACATTTGACCACAATTTGAGGAGAGGTAATGTTTAATCAAGCTGCATTCTGTAAATCAGCACACAGATAAAGATCATTGCCCCAGTGATGGAAAAATTGCAAGTGATATCACAGTATTAAAACACAGGTGGACATGAGTGCAAACAGTTTTGTAGTAGTCGTTGTATTACTCTAAAAAAATGTGGGGCTAGATGGGTGATTGGCAGTGAAATGTCACACAGGTTCTGAGCAGCAGAAAAAAAATTCTGAAATTCCAATCATGCTTGAGTAACATATGAGACCGAGCAAAAATGCCCTTAGATGATCAGGGCTGCACACATGCTGCGATGTACAGATCAACGTGGCACCGACAGGTGTGCGTAATTAATTGAGCTCCATTCTTGATGGTGACCAAGGTATCACTCTGTGGATGAGTCACCAACAATGAGAGTTGGCATTCCATCATATAAATGAGCAACGTCAGAGCCAGCTTGTAGGGGAGCTCATACAAACGGCACAAATTAATTCTATTTAGTGTGACAACCGTGAGTTGGCTAAAAGAGGGATCTAAAGACCAAGGAATCCACTTTGGTATTACAGTATTTTCTGATAATTTGTAAACCAGATCAGACAGAAAATGAAAGTGTAAGTGCTTGTTGTAATTTGCAAATCAAAAGAGTAAATGCAGTGAATCTGTATTAATTCAAAAACTGAAGGGAATCAAACTGGTAACTGGGAGATCAAACAGGATATAAGCCATGAGCTCCCTTTGGTAAGCCATCAAGACCCATACGGTACTGTATCTTCAGTCTCAGTCCTCTGTGTCAACCAGTTAATCAGCCTCTTTGTGTTTATTTTTTTGTTTTGTTTTTTACATATGTTGGCATATAATGTAAAGAGCACCTATTGTGATAGCCCATGTCAGTCTGTCTTTCACTCAGTCTAACGTCATGAAATAACTTGTAATGGGTCCCCTATGGACCAATTTTTTTTAAATGTGGTATGCTTACTCTTTAACAAAATTTAACAAGACTGCTCTTTTTTTTTATCACACAGTACACAGTTTACAATTTCAAAATTTCCCTTTGAAAAGCATCAGCGAATTTGTGAACTTGCCCATCTTAAAACAAAGAAACATTCTCCCCGACTTCAGCTACAAATTAGTTTACTGCATCAATTTTATCTTGACAGCTGTTATACCTACTTGTATATTTTGAATATTATGCTGTCTTTCACCTCTGATAGCTGATATGATACTGATTACTAAGGAGCAAAAGGATCTCCTGAATGAGAAAAAGAAAGTATTCAAATTTAGTGATAAAAAGGCTCTGAAAGACATACATCATATGCTAAGGAAAAAGCTGAGTGAAGGAAAGGAACTTACAAAGCTAAAATAGAAAGCAAACTCACTCAGAATAACACAAAGAATGTCTTGAACGGACTGCCTATAATTACTGGACTCAAGCAATCCAGGACTCAGGTGCTACAAGGAGATGTGGACAAATTTAATGCTCTGGACCAATTTTTTTATATATTTTACTTTCTATTGCCACCTTCTTCCAAAGACCAGCCTCCCCACACCATCTCTACTACATCAACAACTCCTAATATATCAACTAGAATGGCCAGTGATGAGTCCACGTCTGACCATCAGTGTGGACTGTCAATAACTGAAGACAATGCAAGGAGACAACTGAGGAAGCTACACACAGAAAGTACTGTGGGACTAGAAGGGGACAATCCTTGAGTTCTCAAGGCCTGTGCTGACCAACCTAGTATCCTCTGTCACCTGATCAGTCCATTCCTAAGGCTCCTGTTTCAAAGAAGGCAGGCTCCTCTTCACCTAATGGCTACTGACCAGTGGCACTTTAATCTCACATCATAAAAGACATCCTGTGGTAGACCACCTGGACCCACTGCAGTTTGTCTAAATTGGAGTGGAGGATGCAATTATCTGTCTGCTCACCAAGGCCTTTTCTCACCTGAACAAAGCTAGCATCACTGTTAGGATTGAGTATTTGTATTTCTCCAGTTCCTTCAGTACCATCCTTCCATCCCTGTTAAGGGGTAAACTCAGAGATATACAGGTGGATGAGCCTGTGGTGTCCTGGATGATGGGCTATCTGTCAGGCAGACTACAGTTTGTGAGACTCAAGGAATGTGTGAGAAACATTGGAGCACCACAAGAAACTGACCTGTCTGCTTTACCCTTCACTCTGTACACCTCCGACTAGAAATATAAGAGCAGGTCAGGTCACTTGCAGAAATTCTCAGATGATTTTGCACTTATGGGGTGTATTGATAAGGAGGATGAGATAGAGAAGATGTATCGGGGGAGAACTTTCTTGGTGCCAAGAGAATTGCCTGCACCTTAACATCAGTAAAACCAAGGAACTGTTTATTGTCATTCACCAAATAGCCTCTCAGTGACAGTCTGGTCACTATTCAGGGAGTTGGATGTACTGTAGTAGTGGTCCACTCCTACTTGTACTTGGTGGTCCACATCAATGACAGTTTGCACTGATCTCATAACACAGAGGAACTGGAAACTGCAGAGTAGGCACTTTTTTCTTAAGAGACTGTGTTCCTTTAATGTGGGAATTGTCATCCTTCACATCATCACAACTCTGTGACAGCCAGTGGAATTTTCTATGCTATAATGTGCTGGGCTGGTTACATCACTTCATAAAAAGCCCACTGAATCAACAACCTAATTATACGGGTAGACTTAGTTATAGGATGTACTCTGGACCCTATGGAGGTGGTAGAGGAGGTGAGAATGTATACAAAACTGAGTACCATTATGAACAAAGCAGCACATCCTCTCTGTGACACACTAACATTGATGACTTTCAGCCAACAAATTATTCAGCAAAAGTGTTTCAACAAACATGACTGGTAATGCAATAAAGCAATATGTCTGCCTAATGCCTCACTGTGACTGTGACATCTATCTATCTATCTATCTATCTATCTATCTATCTATCTATCTATCTATCTATCTATCTATCTATCTATCTATCTATCTATCTATCTATCTATCTATCTATCTATCTATCTATCTACTAACTGCAAAAAGACCACAGTACAAGTTAAAGAAAGAAATATGCCACCTCATCTCATTTGGAGAGATGGAGTTGGGAGGTGATGAGCAAGGCTTGTCAAGGACCAGCAGATGGAGAGAAAGAGGATAGAATTATTGATTTGGATTGTGCTGTATTGCACTGTGCAGCTTCAAAAGGTAGCCTATCAAGGTTCTCTGGGAAACAAAAGTCTCCACATCTGCCATCCTTCCATTATGGCCTCATGGCTGGGCAAGAAATCATCCTTCATCCAGCCAATGATGCCTGTCCATCCTCCATGCCACTTACAATATAGGTAGAACTAGGTGGGTCACGGTCACAAGGCATAAGGTAAAGGGTGCACACTGTCCGGGGGCATCAACCCCAGAATTAGAAGTGTCAAACCATTATCATGTCCTTGTAGAGCTGGGCGGTGTCTCTGTTAATTCTGAGGTAGCAGGCAGGGATGAGGAGCCCCAATGGGCCACCTCAAAACCAGTTCCCAAAAAGAGAGAGGTAGTAATAGTTAGGGATTCAATCAATTGGGGGATTGAAGCGCAGGTGTGCTCCAGAGAGAGAGAGTCTTGCACGGAGTGTTGCCAAACACTGGAAGGGTGGATAAGCTCTTGGCCAGACGGCGGAGGATCCATTTGTCATTGTCCATGTTGGAATAAATGACATTCATAAGGGTATGCTATCAATTCTGTGATCCAAATTCAAAGAGTTAGGTACCAAGCTGAGGAGCAGAACTGACAGGGTAGTCTTCTCTGAAGTTTTGCTTGTGCCACGTGCCAGTCCAGGTAAGATTGAGGAGATTAGAAGACTTAACGCGTGGCTCAAATCTTGGTGCAGGGTAGAAGTGTATAGGTTTATGGGGCATTGAGACTCCTTTTGGAAAAGATGGGACCTGTTCCGCCGTGACGGGTTACATCTGAACTGAGGGGCACCAATGTATTGTGGAGGCGTATGTGTAGGCTAGTCGAGGATTGTTTAAACTACTTAAAGGGGGACAGGGAGTTTAGGACAGGCCAGGTTTAGATCTATACATGGAGGAACAAACAATGGTGTAGAAATAAAAATGCATAGTAATGTAAATTCTAAGCAAACTTTAAATGTAGAGGGAGTAACACATTAAAAATAGCTTGTCTTAATGATAGAAGTATCAAAAATAAGGTAAGTGAGTTGGAGTTGTATGTAGCAGAGCATAATTATGATATTATAGCAATAACAGAAACCTGGCTAAATAACAAAGATGGGGATGAGTGTAACATAGAGGGATGCACAATTTTAGGAAGGATAGACAGAATAGAAAAGGTGGTGGGGTTGCTGTTTATGCCAAACAGAATTTAAATGTTAGTCCTTTTCAGTTGGATGATGAGCCCCATCTTAGTGAGGACTTGTGGCTTCGGCTGGAAACTATTAGGGAAAGAGGTCTTATTTTAGGAGTGTGTTATAGACCACCCAATTCAGACAGTAATTTCAACACACATCTTTTTAGTAATATCAAAAAGGCAAGTTTACAGGGAGATATTATAGTCATGAGGGACTTTAATTATCCAAATATTAACTGCTGATAACCTTGCAGATGAAGGAGCACAAGAGGAGTTTTTAGAAGTCATCAGTAACTGTTTGTTAACTCAGCATGTTAAAGCACCAGCACAGGGTGAAGCCTGTCTGGATTTAGTATTTTGTAATAATCAAGACAGAATTGAGGGTGTCGAGGTGATTGAACCACTAGGGTCACGTGACCATAATATAATACAATTCTCAGTATTTTGTAAGAGTGCAGATGCAAAGACTAAAATTGTTAAGTTGACTTTGGTAGAGCAAATTTTGAGCAGATGTGACAAAGTCTAAGGAGGGTGGGCTGGGAAGAGCCTTTAAGTGTGGAGATAGTCAAGGAGCAGTGGAACAGGTTAAAAAATGTTTTACATGTAATACAGGACAGATACATACGTACATTTGGAATTAATAGAAAATTAAAAAAAAACTCCACACTGGATTAATAAAGATTTAAAAAAGAAGTTGCAAAGGAAAAAACTGCTTCATAAGGCATATACTGTAAGACTAATGACTGCAAAGTGAATCGTAGAGCATATGGGAACATGAGGGCAATCATTAAGAAGGATATCAGGGAGGCTAAAAGACAGTAGGAGAGGAATATAGCAGCTAGACCCTAAGAGATTATTTTAGTATTTTAGTAGTAAAAGAACAGTCAAGGAGGAGGTCAAGTTCATCAGGAATAGTAAAGGGGAAATAGCGGATGTGCTAAACTTACATTTTTCTGAGGTGTTCACAAGTGAGGAAGTGCATAACCTCCCAAAGGTAAACGTGACTACTAAGGAGGTACTGAGGAATTTGGAAATTGTAGAGGGAGAAGTGCTGCTGAGATTAAATAAGCTGAAACCAAACAAATCACCAGAAATAGATCATAATTATTTATGTTCTTAAGGAGGCTAGTGAGTTCAGATATAAACCCATGACACATATTTTTAGGAAATCACTGCGCACTGGAGATTCCAAAGGACTGGAAAATGGCAAATACAATCCCATTATATAATAAATGTGACCGGGCAGATCCAAGCAACTATAAGAGAGAGGCTGGACTCTCTACCACTCTGGAGTTGCCCCCGGTGAGAGGTGCCAAGTGGGTGTGGGCATACTTATTGCCCCCCGACTTGGAGCCTGTTCATTGGGGTTTACCCCGGTAGACGAAAGGGTAGCCTCCTTTCACCTTCAGGTCGGGGAATGGGTCCTAACTGTTGTTTGTGCGTATGCGCCGAATAGCAGTCTGGAGTACCCACCCTTTTTGGAGTCCCTGGAGGGTGCTAGAGGGCATACCTACTGTGGACTCCCTCGTTCTGCTGAGAGACTTCAATGCTCATGTGGGCAATGACAGTGAGACCTGGAGGGGCATGATTGGGAGGAATGGCCCCACTCTGATCTGAACCCAAGTGGTGTTTTGTTATTGGACTTCTGTGCTCATCATGGATTGTCCATAACGAACACCATGCTCAAGCATAGGGGTGTTCAAATGTGCACTTGGCACCAGGACAACCTAGGCCTCATTTCAATGATCGACTTTGTGGTTGTGTTGTTGGACTTGCGGCCACATGTCTTGGACATTCGGGTGAAGAGAGGGGCGGAGCTATCAACTGATCACCACCTGGTGGTAAGTTGGCTTCGATGGTGGGGGAGGATGCCGGACAGGCCTGGTAGGCCCAAACATATTGTGAGGGTCTGCTGGGAACATCTGGCAGAGTCCCCTGTCAGAAGTAGCTTCAACTCCCACCTCTGGCAGAACTTTGACCATGTCCCGAGGGACGTAGGGGACATTGAGTCAGAATGGGCCATGTTCCGTGCCTCTATTGTCAGGTCGGTGCCTGTCGTGTTGGCAATCCCCAAACCCGTTGGTGGACACCGGTGGTAAGGGATGCCATCAAGCTGAAGAACCCTTTTGTCCTGTGAGACTCTGGAGGCAGCTAATAGGTACCGGCAGGCCAAGTGGAATGCGGCTTCGGTGATTGCTGAGGCAAAAACTCGGGTGTGGGAGGAGTTTGGTGAGGCCATGGAGAACGACTTTCGGATGGCTTCGAGGAGATTCTGGTCCACCATCTGGCGTCTCAGGAGGGGGAAGCAGTGCAGTGTCAACACTGTATATGGTGGGGATTGTACGCTACTGACCTCGACTCGGGACATTGTGGGTCGGTGGGTGGAGTACTTCGAAGACCTCCTCAATCCCACTAACATGCCTTCCAATGAGGAAGCACAGCCTGAGGACTCAGAGCTGGGCTCCCCGATCTCTGGAACTGAGGTCACCGAGGTGGTCAAAAAACTCCTTGGTGGCAGGGCCCCGGGGGTGGATGAGATATGTCCGGAGTTCCTCAAGGCTCTGGATGTTGTAGGACTATCTTGGTTGACAAGCCACTGCAACATCGCATGGACATCGGGGATAGCGCCTCTGGATTGGAAGACCAGGGTGGTGGTCCCCCCTTTAAGAAGGAGGACCAGAGGATGTGTTCCAACTACAGAGGGATCACCCTCCTCAGCCTCCCTGGAAAAGTATATTCGGGGGTCCTGAAGAGGAGGGTCCGTCAGAGAGTCGAACCTCAGATTCAGGAGGAACAGTGTGGTTTTCGTCCTGGTCATGAAACAGTGGACCAGCTCTACACCCTTAAAAGGGTCTTGGAGGGTGCATGGGAGTTTGCTCAACCAGTCTACATGTGTTTTGTTGACTTGGAAAAGGAGTTCGACCGTGTCCCTCAGGGAATCCTGTGGAGGGTGCTCCAGGAATATGGGGTACCGGACCCCCTGATAAGGGGTGTTCGGTCCCTGTACAACTGGTGTCAGAGCTTGGTCCGCATTGCCAGCAGTAAGTCAAGCTCATTTCCAGTGAGAGTTGGACTCCGCCAGGGCTGCCCTTTGTCACCGATTATGTTCGTAACTTTTATGGACAGAATTTCTAGGTGCAACCAGGGCATTGAGGGGTTCCGATTTGGTGGATTCAGGATTGGGTCACTGCTTTTTGCAGATGATGTAGTCCTGTTTGCTTCATCAGGCCATGATCTTCAGTTCTCTCTGGATTGGTTCGCAGCTGAGTGTGAAGTGACCGGGATGGGAATCAGCACCTCCAAATCCGAGACCATGGTCCTTAGCCGAAAAAGGGTGGAGTGCCCTCTCAGGGTTGGTAGCGAGATCCTGCCCCAATTGAAGGAGTTGAAGTATCTCAGGGTCTTGTTCACGAGTGAAAGAAGAATGAAGCGTGAGATTGCCAGGCACATTGGTGCAGCGTCCACAGTGATGCGGGCTCTGCATTGGTCAGTCATGGTGAAAAAGGAGCTGAGCCGTAAGGCAAAGCTCTCAATTTACCAGTCGATCTATGTTCCTACCCTCACCTATGGTCATGAGCTATGGATAGTGACCGAAAGAATGAGATCGCGAATACAAGCGGCTGAAATGAGTTTCCTCTACAGGGTGTCTGGGCTTTCCCTTAAAGATAAGGTAAGAAGCTCAGTCATCCGGGAGGGGCTCAGAGTAGAGCCGCTGCTCCTTCGCATCCAGAGAAGTCAGATGAGGTGATCAGGGTGCCTTATGGACGCCTCTCTGGCGAGGTGTTCCGGGCACATCCAACTGTGAGGTGGCCCCAGGGAAGACCCAGGACACGCTGGAGGGACTATGTCTCCCGGCTGCACTGGGAACGCCTTGGGATTCCCCTGGAAGAGCTAGAAGAAGTGGGGCTGGGGAGAGGGAAGTCTGGGCCTGTCTGCTCAAGCTGCTGCCCCCGTGACCCAACCTCGGATAAGCGGAAGAGGATGGATAGATGGCAACAAAAGGATAAAATCAAAGTGGAGCAGATGAGATTATTAATCATGACTTTGAGAAAGCATTTGATAAGGTGACACATGAGAGGGTGGGCATCAAATTAAAAAAAAACTTGGAGTTCAGGGTGATGTTTTTAGATGGGTGCAGAATTTACTCAGATACAAGAAGCAGAGGGTGATGGTGTGAAGACCCTTATCAGAATTGGCCAATGATAAGAGTTGTGTTTCACAGGTGTCAGTGCTAGGGCCGTTGCTGTTTTTAATACTGTATATATAAATGATTTAGACAGGAATATAAGTTACAAGCTGGTTAAGTTTGCATATGATACCAAGATAGGTGGTGTGAAGGACAGCCGGGTCCCATGCCCGACAGGGACACCCCTGCCACTCACGTTCCGGGGGAGCCACCATGGGCAGTCCAATATGTCCCCCGGGATGCTTGGTGGCAGCTTCCTTGGCAGACGGTGATTCCCCAACCACCCGCAGGGCTCCATGGGAGATGGAGTACTCCACAGCTTGGTTAGGGCCCGGGGTGGCCGCTAGGGGGCCTGTCTGCTTCCAACAGCCCGGCTGGAAAAGTCTTCAGCTCCACCCGGAAGTGCAATCAGGACCAGGTGGTCAATCACCTGGAATGCTTCCGGGTGGGCTATAAAAGGGCCCGGCCACCACCACTCGAGGAGCCAGAGTTGGGAGGAAGGAGACAAAGCTTGAGGAGGAGGAGTGGTGGTGGAGAGAAAGGAAGAGAATTGTTTTGTGTTTGTGCTTGTGATTTGGGACTGTGTCTGGGCTGTGTGGCACGGGGAAGATATGTCCCACAGCTGAAGAAAAAGAAAGTCTTTGTGTTTTTTATACGTGCCTCTGTATACATCTGTGTCGGGTAAGGTGCCTATATAGCACCTTTGTTACAGTGGATTGTAGATAATTTGGAATCCGTTATATCATTACAGAAGGACTTGGACAGCATGCAAGCTTGGGCAGATTTGTGGCAGATGAAATTTAATGTCAGTAAATTTAAAATATTACACATAGGAAGTAAAAATGTTAGGTTTGAATACACAATGGGAGGTCAGAAAATCGAGAGTACACCTTATGAGAAGGATTTAGGAGTCGTAGCTATCGATTTCCTGACAGTGTTCAGAAGCCCTAAGAAGGCTAACAGAATGTCAGGTTATATAGCACCTTGATGTGTGGAGTACAAGTCACAGGAAGTTCTGCTCAACCTTTATAATTCACTGGTGAGACCTCATCTTGATTACTGTGTGCAGTTTTGGTCTCCAGGCTACAAAAAGGACATAGCAGCGCTAGAAAAGGTCCAGAGAAGATCAACTAGGCTGATTCCAGGGCTACACGGCTTGAATTATGAGGAAAAATTAAAAGACCTGAGCCTATACAGTTTAAGCAAAAGCAGATTAAGAGATGACATGACTGAAGTGTTTAAAATTATGAAGGGAATTAGTCCAGTGGATCGAGACTGATACTTTAAAATTAGTTCATCAAGAACACGGGGACACAGTTGGAAAGGGTAAATTTTGCACAAACATTAGGAAATTTTACTTTACACAAAGAATGATATATACTTGGAATAAGCTACCAAGTAGTGTGGTAGACAGTAAGATGTTAGGGACTGGTGAGCTTTGATGGGCTGAATGGCCTGTTCTCGTCCAGAGTGTTCTAATGTTCTAATATACACAGGAAAATTCTGATCAATTATTCAAACCACAAATGTACTTGCTCTCAGTAAATGTAATTATGACTTTAATAGCATAACATCTAGATTAGTTCTTCTGGAAATCCTGTGAATAATTTCCTGTGTCTCCCTCAGTGCATAAACATGTTATTTCCCCATCCTGTATTTGGTAGTTGTGTTTGGTGTTTGATGCTTTGCTATCTATCTATCTATCTATCTATCTATCTATCTATCTATCTATCTATCTATCTATCTATCTATCTATCTATCTATCTATCTATCTATCTATCTATCTATCTATCTATCGACTGCTAAATGACCCCAGCATGCTCAAGGGACGCTGCCTGAGACTTGCAGTGCATCAGCACCTCATTCCTTCCCCTACATATATGGCTGTAGCTACATTAGGGCTGGCATCCTAATAAACACTTAACAACAACAGCATCCGATCTGGCAGCCCACATTATGGATGTCTGCAGGACAGCATTGGAGTTGTGGCCCCTTGGGCCTGCCCTGTCAGAATTCTGTGGGTGCCACTAGGGGGAGCTCTCAGATACTGACAATGCAAAGGCCATTTTGGTCTTGCATAAGCCAAAGTGCTTCCAGGAGGCAATAACTTATGCACCAGAAGTACTCCCGGGTCCAGAGTTAAATGAGAGCTCTCCACTCGACTAAGGAAGAGGAATTTGACAACACTTTCATGGGTTTTCTGGAGGAGATGAGACTAATAATAGAAGGACAGAAAGGTTTGCTGCGTTGTACTGCCGGGTGCTGTAACTCTTTATGACAGTGTGGAGAAGAACCCTTGTTGTAAATGAAGAAACTTGTTTTGAATTCAGGACTGTGTCAGCATTAGTTGTGTCTGGGGGTGTTGGGGTTCAGTATGTTCCCTGCCGGCCACAATATTTATATATAAATAAAGGAAACTGTGGCATGTAAACCATTATGCACAGAGAAAATAAACATTTACTCAGTATTTACTTTAGACTAAACCAACCTAACACCTCATTCAACTGAACATTATACTTAATAACTGTTTCACTGACACTATAATTTACTAGTGTGACCAGAAGTCTCAGTGACAGAGAAAGTCCCGATTTCATGTTATGCATCCCGATGAATAACCAAAAAATTTCAGAATATCCTAATTTTAACAGGTTACCCATCTCATAAAGTTTCTTAGTGCCACAAATGTCATCACAATACATTTACAATAGTGCGCACAAAACTGCAAGGGGGAACCCTACTTGATTAGGAACTGCTGTTAAAGTTGGTTTCAGTGATGGCCTAGAGGCCTGTCCACTCTTGTTTTCATCTTTTTGCTCAATCCTGAAGAGTTAACCTTTGGCCCCTGCAACCTAGAAATGGATTGAGAAGGTTCTAGAACCCACCTACAGAACTCGGCACATTGAGGGCTACAGTGCCTGCACGGCCCTCAGATGCACCCGAATGTAACACCATGCGGACATTTTCGAACTTGTTTTGCTTTGTTGTTTTCATGTGAGCAATATCTTTAGCTGCCTTCCGTTCCCCCTCTTGTGAAGCAGTCATGTTGAGCTGAAGAGTTTTTATTTTTGAATTGAATATATTATTCTCTGCTGAAGTGATCCAGGGGATTCATTGCCTCTATTCATCATTTTACAAGCGCCGCTAGCTTCTTTCAGAGAAATGGTTGGGGAAATAACATGTTTATGCACTGAGGGAGACACAGGAAATTTTTCACGGGATTTCCAGAAGAAATAATCAACATGTGGTGCTATTAAACTCATAATTATGTTTACCAATAGCAGGTACATTTGTGGTTTGAATACTTGTTCAGAGTTTTTCTATGTATATTGTAAGCGGCTTGGAGGAAGGACAGGCTTCCTGGGCTGGATGAAGGACAATTTCTTGGCCAGTCATGATGCCATACTGGAAGGACAGCAGATGTGGAAACTTAATCAAGCCAGAATGCCTGACAATCATCATCCTAGCTGGGACAGAAGAATAATTGATGAACTGGGTGAACATGGGTGCCAGGAGCAGTTCATTCTGGAAAGGCATTATATAAATAAAGTGTATTATTATTATTATTATTATTATTATTATTATTATTATTATTATTATTCCCCCACACTGTAGATGGCAGTGTTCCTCTGGGCTGAACCAAGTTAGGGGTCCGCAGGAGGAGGAGGTTTGGTGCATGACTGATACAGCAGGTTGCCACTCGCAAAATATGAAAAACCACCTCAGGATCCAAATACAGCCAAGCAATGGGTGACACCTCAGCACCACACTAGTTCTAATGGGAACAGTCAGTCAATCGGTCATTTTTCATCCCGCTATATCCTAACACAGCATCACGGGGGTCTTCTGGAGCCAATCCCAGCCAGCACAGGGTGCAAGGCAGAAACAAACCCTAGGCAGGGTGCCAGCCCACCGCAGGACACACACACACACCCAGAGGAAACCCACACAGATATGGGGAGAACATGCAAACTCCACGCAGGCAGGAGCTGGGAAGCAACCCCATGTTTCCTTACTGCGAGGCAGCAGCACTATCACTGAGCCACTGTGCCGCCCGGATAACCAGTCTGGAGTCACCAATTAATCTACCATGCATGTCTTTAGGGAGTGTTTTGTCATTGTAAGATCTTAGAGTGACCTTCTTCGGCTTTACACTTTATTACGTAGACAATAGAATGACCCAAATCTGTTACTCTCACCACACAGTTAGGGTTGACTGCTATTGTAGTTCCACACGTCCTCCTTTTTTCATATCTGTAACCCAGACATTTCGATAGAGAAATACATTATAGATAATATACCCTAAATAGCAATGTACAATGAGTCAGTCAGTTAATCAGTCAGTCATTATCCAACCTGCTGTATCCTAACACAGGGCTACGAGGGTCTACCACTGCACCACCGTGCTGCCCCAATGGGAACAGTGTGAGGTTGTTTTACGGTGGCTGGAATGACAATCCTGCCCCAAACCCTGACAGTTTTCCTGCAAGTTGGAGGACTTGCTTACAGGGCTGAATGCAGATTAACATCACAGCCATGACAGAGCAATTGCAGGTTAAGGGCTCAACAGAGTGGAATCACTTCAGGCAGTTACAGGATTTGAACCAGTAACCTTCCAATTGATGGCGCAGATCCCTAGCCTCAGAACCACCACCCCACATTACATCTGCAGGGTGATATGGAGTCTGGAAACGCAGCCCTATTGGGGTTCTGGAGTGGACTGAAAACAAGGTGTAGAAACATCTCAACAGTCATCAGTAGAATGAGAAGCACCTGAGACAAATTTAAGAGTCTGAACAACCTTACTAATGTGATGTTTCAGTTTTTAATATTTAATAAACTAAGGGGCTGCTTCGGCCGCCAACCCCCGTGTTTGGTTTTCCGGATACACACTTGTAAGATTTTTTTTTCTTTGAATTGTTGCTATTTCATTAGTTTCAGTTTTATTTCAGAACTTCTTTAAAACCAATATTTAGAATCTTTCCTGTCCCAATATGCTGAATCTTTTAAATGAGGTCTGTGAGACTTGTGTTTAATGACTTTGTACCATAATTTAGGAGAGGTTTCTCTGTTTGGAATTTTAGCACAGACAAAATGATCCATATAATTAGCAGTTAATATTTTTTTTGCAAAGTAACCAATAAATGCATGTGAGTTAAACCCCATTTTTGAAATTCTCTGACTTAAACTAATTTCCTTTTTTTTGCGTCAATGCGATCTGTGCTATCTTTTTTTGATACTGTGGCGACTGACGTAATAAAGTGTCACAAAAGTTCTACTTTAACAATCGCTGACTGCGTAACCGCAAACACAACTTTCTAGCCCCCTCTCCAACCCCTCCTCCCACGGGTCTCGCCTCCCCCTTACTGCATCAATCATTACCCCGCTATCCCATTGCTATTTCATTAGTTTCACTTTTATTTCTTTTTTTTTTATTTTTATTAATTTTATTACAATCCATACAAAGCAATCAACTTTTTACAAAAAGAAAAATTGAGTTAAGAACTGATCGAACCCCACCCATGAGCGAGAGAGCAAGCCAAACGGCGTTAAATTTAAGGCTTGTAAACATACCTAAATTAATAAATTCTCTGTGCTTCATGCACTTATTTTACAATATTACTGATTAGATCCTGCCATGTTTTGAAAAAAGTCTGTACAGATCCTCTAACGGAGTATTTGATTTTTTCCAATTTCAAATAATATAACACATCGGTTTCTCACTGACTTAAAAGAGGAGAGTTTGGGTTCTTCCAGTTTATCAGAATAAGTCTGCGTGCCAAGAGTGTAGTGAATGCAATCACAGTTTGTTTGTCTTTCTCCACTTTAAGCCCCTGTGGAAGAACCCCAAACACAGCTGTTAATGGGTTAGGAGGGATTGTGAGTCCAAGGCTGTCTGAAAGGTAATTAAAAATGTTTGTCTAGAATAATGTTAATTTGGTGCAGGCCCTGAACATGTGACCCAGTGAGGCTGGATCTTGGTTGCAACGTTCACAGGTTGGATCTCGCTCTGGAAACATTTTGGAGAGTTTTAGTTGAAACAGATGTGCTCGATATATAATTTTGAGTTGTATAATTATATGCTTTGCACATATGAAGCTCGAGTGAATTCTCTGCATTGCTGCTTTCCACTCCTTTTCTGATATATTAATTGAGAGATCTTTTTCCCAGTGTCCTCTTGGATCTTTGAAAGGGGGGAGGGGTTGTAAAATGATTTTATATATTGCCGAGATGGTGTCTAAATCCTTAAGATTGAGCAATATTTTTTCCAGCATGGATGAGGGTGCAAGATGAGGAAAATCTGGAAGGTTCTGTTTAACAAAGTTTCTGATTTGAAGATAGTGAAAGAAATGTGCAGCATGAATGTTAAATTTGGAATGTAATTGTTCATAGGATGCAAAGACATTGTCTATTTAAAAATCTCTAAGCAAGTTAATTCCAAATTTTTTCCAGATATTAAAAACTGCATATGTTTGTGAAGGTTGAAAGAGGTGGTTTTCTTGCAGAGATGCCACAGATAAAAGATTCTCCATCTTAAAATGCTTTGTACATTGGTGCCAGATTCTAAGTGAGTGGAGCACAATTGGGTTATTAGTATATTGCTGATAACGTGTGTTTATTGAAGCACAGAGCAAGGAATACAAAGAAGTACTGCAGGATTTTACTTCTATTGCGGTCCAAGCCTGTGTATGTTCTTCTATTTGTGTCCAGGTTCTTATCGTCTGTATATTTGCTGCCCAGAAATAAAACTGGAAGTTAGGTAGAGCCATGCCGCCTTTTGCCTTTTGTCTTTGTAGGGTCGCTCTTTTGATGCGTGGATGTTTTGAATTCCAAATAAATGAGGTTATTGTTGAATCTAATTGCCTTAAGAATGATTTATTAATGTATATCGGAATGTTTTGAAATAAAAAAAGGAGTTTAGGAAGAATATTTATCTTAACAGTGTTAATTCTTCCAGCTAGTGTGAGATGAAGAGTTGACCATCTATGCAAGTCTTGTTTAATTTTTTCCATGCAGACGGGGAAATTTTGTTGATAAAGAGCTTTATGTTTACTTTTAATGTTTACCTCGAGGTATTTAAACTGTTCTGCAATGATAAAAGGTAGGGTATCTAATCTAATATTATATGCTTGAGAGTTCACTGGAAAGAGTACACTTTTATTCAGATTAATTCTGAGACCAGAGATCTTTTGAAATTCTGTGAGTGCTGCTAAGACTGCAGGCACAGAATTTTCTGGGTCCGATATATACAATACCATATCATCTGCATATAATGAGATTTTCTGTTCCAGTCCTTCTCTGCTAATTTTATCTGATCAGTATTTCGACAATGTATTGCCAGTGGTTCAATGGCAATCACAAACAGCAGCGGTGACAAGTGGCATCCTTGTCTAGTGCCACGTTTTAGTTTAAAGTAGTCTGAGCAAATGTTGTTGATGCAAACTGAAGCTTCACTTTTATTTCAGAACTTCTGTAAAAACAATATTTGGAATCTTTCGTGTCCCACTATGCTGAATCTTTTAAATGAGGTCTGTGAGACATGTGTTTAATGACGTTGTACCATAATTTAGGAGAGGTTTCTCTGTTTGCTATTTCAGCACAGACAAAACAATCCACATCATTAGCAGATATTAATTTTTTTGCAAAGTAACCAATAGATACATTTGAGTTAAACCCCTTTTTTTTGATACTGTAGTGACTGACGTAATAAAGTGCCACAAAAGTTGTACTAACAATCGCCAACTGCGTAACCCCAAACACAACTTTCTAGCACCCTCTCCAACCCCTCCTCCCACGGGTCTCACCACCCCCTTACTGCATCAATCTGTACCCAGCTATCAGTATGCCGTGCTGTACTCTGCCCTCCCTCGAACGGACCTAACCGTCACTTAAAACAAAAAAGGCTTCAGCTTGGCTGGGATGCTACAATACTTTCGCCTGTTACTGCTTTCACATTCTGTACTTTTCTCTGTATATGTATCGCGCCTTGGGTGTCTTTTCTCCACGTTGCTCTTACTTCTTTGCTAAAGGCACAGGATATGTGTGTGCCACATGACTTCACATGACTGAATATTTTGCTGGCGGTTCGTGGTCTTATTTGATAAGAAGGGCGTGTCTTGCAAGAATCTTATGTTCTATGGCCCCGCGAAACACTCCATTCTCAGTCTTTTTTGTCTCGCAGGTCTTTAAAATGTCTTTCGAGAAATTCTGAGAAGATCACGTCTCGTCTCCTGGCTTTTACATTCCAGGATTTTCTTTTATACTGTATATAAAGAGATGTGCAAAAATGTTGTCTGCATATTGATTTGCCAAAATTTTATACCCGATGCCCTTCATGACGTAACCCTCCCCATTTATTCAGGCTTGTGACCGGCATGAAGAAACACACTGGTTTGTGCATCCCCTGTGGCTGGGTTAAGATATGGGAGAAGATGATCCACTGTGGCAACCCCTAACGGGAGCAGCCGAAAGAAGAAGAAGAAGAAGACATGTCTAATATTGTTTTTTGTTCTTTATCATTCTGGAGTACGGAGTGTTGCTTGATGAAGGATAAAATGAATTTAAATGATTATAGCCCAAGGCTGCAACATTGCAAAACGTACAAAAAAAAAAATGAAGGATGAATACTTTCTAAATCTAAAGAGCAGAGCTTTTTACACTTTCTAGTTAAGCTAATTATGAAAATATTCAGGCAATTCTAAAGCAAACACGAAAGCATTATCTGAGAAAGCACATTTTTTCAGTAACTAAGTAACATAATGTACTGTTTTAACACAGAAAAGGAATAAAGTGTCCTTGTAAAAGTGCACTCTTTAAATGTTAAAAGGAAAGTTCTGTCCCTTCCAGAGGAGTTCTGCTCTTTCTTTCTACACTGTTGTTGTAGCTAACACACTTCACCATGTCCTTCTCAACTTCAAGAGCGATAAGTCATTTTCTATAATTAAGGGCACCAATTTTACTTACATTAGAAAAAAGTCAGGTTCATTTTAAGAGGAGCTTTTCTAAATCTTGGTAGAATATGAAGATTGTTTATCAATGACATTCTCAAATGGAATACATTTTTTGAAACCAGAGACTATCCTGGCAACACTAGGCACAAGGCAGGAAATATCTCTGTACAGGGTCCTAGTCCACCAGAGCGCCCACCCTTGAATATGTATATATACTTTAACTGCTGGTAAAAGCTCCACGCAACTGTTGTTACAGTTCTGCCTTTGCCCAGAAACAGTTTTATAAGCTTTATGACCACAGACTCTGAAAGTCTTTCTTCCGTGGGGCGACTGGGATATTTTCTCGAATAAAATCAAACACAGTAGCGCAGGGTGCGACAGGAGCTTCCACCTGCAGCTGAAGTCACTTAAGTACACATGTACTGTGTCAGCGTGCCCATGTCAATCAAACAGAGGAAGCTCTGCATTCTATTTGTGACTTAACACTGCAGGAAGATAAGTAAATAACATTCAATCTGAATTTTATATTAGTAACATGTAAATGTTTTTATATAATGACCATCTGTGGAGGAATAATTTTAGGGTAACATAGCATTCATCTTGAAGAAATAGCATAAAAGGTTAATCAACGTGGGAAACCAAATAAAGGTCAAGTGAACAATAAAATGTACACTAAAATATAAGATTTGGTTTAGGAGAAACACTGCAGATGGTCAAGTAAATAAAGAATGTACCAGAAGAAAGGTTGATATAATATACAAAATGAACTGAAGGATGACTATCAGCAGATATCCTATAAACTAGAATGGACAATTGTTAAATGGAGAGAAACTTCAAGGGTGGTGGCTCATCTCTAAATGTATAAGAAGAACCAGAATATAACATAATAGACCTTTATTTTATATAAATCATTTGGGTGTAAACCAATGAACCACCCAGAGTAAAATGTATTCATTGATTAACACATTGTATGTAAATTCAACAGCTTATAAATTGAACCTCTATCCTTTGTTTCTCTAACCATTCTGTAACAGATTGCTTTTGAAGAATGCTCTTTCCAAGGCATTTTTCAGAGTAGTCAATAAAAGATAGGTAGATACATAGATAGATACTTTATTAATCCCAAGGGGAAATTCACATAATCCAGCAGCAGTATACTGATACAAAAAAAATATTAAAGAGTAATAAAAATGCATGTAAAAATAGACAATAACTTTGAATAATGTTAGCATTTTACCCCCCTGGCTGGAATTGAAGAGTCACATAGTGTGGGGGAGGAACGATCTCCTCAGTCTGTCACTGAAGCTGCTCCTTTGTCTGGAGATGATCCTGTTCAGTGGATGCAGTGGATTCTTCATGATTGACAGGAGTTTGTTTAGTGCCAGTCACTCTGCCACAGATGTTAAACTGTCCAACTTTACTCCTACAATAGAGCCTGCCTTCTTAACAAGTTTGTCCAGGCGTGAAGCATCCTTCATCTTTATGCTGCCTCCCCAGCACACCACCGCGTAGAAGAGGGCACTCGCCACAACCGTCTGGTAGAACATCTGTAGCATCTTATTGCAGATGCTGAGGAACACCAACCTTCTAAGGAAGTATAGTCGGCTCTGTCCTCTCTTACACAGAGCATCAGTATTAGCAGTCCAGTCCAATTTGTAATCCAGCTGCACTCCCAAGTATTTATAGGTCTGTACCCTCTGCACAGTCACCTCTGATGATCACGGGGTCCATGAGGGGCCTGGGCCTCCTAAAATCCACTACCAGTTCCTTGGTCTTGCTGGTGTTAAGGTGTAAGTGGTTTGAGTCGCACCATTTAACAAAGTCTTTGATTAGGTTTCTATACTCCTCCTCCTGCCCACTCCTGATGCACCCCCACAATAGCAGTGTCATCAGCGAACTTTTGCATGTGGCAGGACTCCGAATCGTATTGGAAGTCTGATGTATGTTGGCTGAACAGGACCGGAGAAAGTACAGTGCCCTGCGGCGCTCCTGTGCTGCTGACCACAATGTCAGACCTGCAGTTCCCGAGACGCACATACTAAGGTCTGTCTGTAAGATAGTCCACGATCCATGCCACAAGGTATAAATCTACTCCCATCTCTGTCAGCTTGTCCCTAAGGAGCTGGGGTTGGATGGTGTTGAAGGCACTAGAGAAGTCCAAAAACATAATTCTTACAGTACCACTGTCTCTGTTCAAGTGGGAGAGGGATCGGTGTAGCATATAGATGATGGCATCCTCTGTGCCCACCTTCTCCTGGTATGCGAACTGTAGAGGATCGAGTGCGTGGCGGACCTGTGGCCTCAGGTGGTGAAGCAGCTGCTGCTCCATGGTCTTCATCACATGTGACATCAGAGTGACAGGCCGGAAGTCATTCAGCTCACTAGGACGTGATACCTTTGGGACTGGGGTGATACAAGATGTTTTCCAAAGCCTCAGGACTCCCTGTTCCAGGCTGAGGTTGAAGATGCGCTGTAGAGGACTCCCCAGTTCCAACGCACAGGCCTTCAGCAGTCGTGGTGATACTCCATCTGGACCTGCTGCTTTGCTGGCATGAAGTCTCCTCAGCTCTCTGGTCACCTGCTCTTCTGTGATTGTGAATGGGGATGTCCCTCCTATGCTGGTATCAGCAGAAGGATGGTTGGAGGGTGCAGTACTCTGAGGTGAGCGTGGGTTAGGGTTGTCAAATCTGTTAAAAAAGTTGTTCATCTGGTTTACTCTCTCTATATCTCTCTCAATGGTGGCACCCCACTTCAAGCTGCAGCCAGTGATGATCTTAATCCCATCCCACACTTCCTTCATGCTGTTATTCTGCAACTTCTGCTCCAGCTTTCTCCTGTACTGCTCTTTCGCCGCCCTGAGCTGGACTCGGAGTTCCTTCTGTACGCGCTTGAGCTCATGCTGATCACAGCCTTTAAAAGCCCTTTTCTTCAGGTTCAAAAGGCCCTTGATGTCACTTGTAATCCATGGCTTGTTGTTAGCATAGCAGCGTACTGTTTTTTACTGGAACTACAATGTCCATAAAAGATGCAATGAACAGCTTTTCAACAGCTTGATTACTGAATTGTCCTGTTAGAGTATGTTTCTTTATTTAATAAGATGTTAAATTTTGACCACACATCACAAAACATAATCACAAACTGGACTTTGCAGGATACCTTGGTGAGCTCTGTAAGCCATGCTGTTTTGTTTGACTGACTGGCAGGATGAGGCTTAACCTCTTGCTGCATCAAAACGGTGCCAACTTTGGCCTTTACGCATGGTGCAGCTGCATTGTTCTTATGTGCAAGTGAATGTTTTTCGTGTGGAGGGCTTCTGTTCTCTTTTTCCGATCGGGGTGAGTGTGACTCAGAGAATAAAACTGAATAAAAAAAGCTAAACTTTACAAGTACTATACATTTAAACCAGCTGCTACAGACTCAAATCAAATATATGTTTATGTATTGTACTAACAATAAGAGCAGCTCATTACTCAAAACATTTATTTTGAGATGCAGGGAGGCTCAAACCCATGTCCTTTTGAATAGAAGTCAGCAGTTCTTACCACTGTCCTACCAAAGAAGTCGCAACAACAAGCCACACTAACCCTATTTCTTTTTCTTTGGATTTAGTCTTGAATAAAAGCACACTTTTTCTGTTATATTTGTACCTTTTGTGAAAGTGCTTATTTGATATTTGGACTTCAGTCTTCACACATTATACACTTCATGTCAAAATTTTGTCATTAATACTAAAACATGAAAAAAGTGTTCAACATTTCTGTCATCCTACACTTACATAGATCTTTGTAGACACGGACCACACATGAAATGAATGTGTTCCAAATAACGATATATTATTTACACTATTCAGCTCTAGGTACCTCACTAACAGATAAACAAGGCTTGAACTGGGAGATAGATTTTTGCCATTTCTGTGGGAGGATGGGATAGCAGGCTGCTTGCGCTTATCGACACATTTACAACACAAAAGACGCTGAAAGGAGAGATGCAAGCGGATTTAAGGTGGGCCAGGTTTATGAGTTTTTTCGTAGGCTTTGGTAATTCTAGTGTTAAGAAGGCTAACAGAGTGTCAGGTTATATAGCACCCAGATATGCGGAGTACAAGTCCAAGGAGGTTCTGCTCAAGCTGTATACCACACTGGTGAGGCCTCATCTGGAGTCCTACGTGCAGTTCTGGTCTCCAAGTTACAAAAAATAGCACAAGAAAAACTCCAAAGAATAGTGACTAGGCTGATTCCAGAGCTACAGAGGTTGAATTATGAGGAAAGATTAAAAAAGCTGAGCCTTTACAGTTTAAGCAAAAGGAGATTAAGAGGAGATATGACTGAAGTGTTTAAAATTATGAAGTGGATCGAGACTGTGACTTTAAAATGAGTTCATCAAGAAAAACGGGGACATAGCTGGAAATTTGTTAAGG
The DNA here is from genome assembly GCF_016835505.1 of Polypterus senegalus. Taxonomy (NCBI): domain Eukaryota; kingdom Metazoa; phylum Chordata; class Cladistia; order Polypteriformes; family Polypteridae; genus Polypterus; species Polypterus senegalus. Next base: position 5,260,772 of record NC_053164.1, on the reverse strand, counting down.
GTAAATTTCACATGAACATTAGGAGGTTTTTCTTTACACAAAGAACGATAGACACTTGGAATAAGTGACCAAGTAGTGTAGTAGACAGTAAGACTTTAGGGACTTTCAAAACTTGACATGATATTATTTTAGAAGAATTAAGTGGATAGAACTGGCAAGCTTTGTTTGGCTGATGGCCTGATCTCTTCCAGATTTTTCTAATATAAATAATAATGGACTGGATATTTTGCATGGAACCCTTGAATTTTTTCTTCTTTATATGAGGGGAGCTGATAATGTTGGAGCTGAGCTGAATGCATAATGTGTCTGTTTGAGTTGCATTTCATTTGTTTTAATACAATTTCCATGAAGTTAAGTCCAAAATGACTCTTTTGTTTGGGTTGGCTGTACAGCTTTACCCACACACATTTGGAAAACTGGTACAACTGTGGTCACAGTGATAAAGTGTCGACATTCGTCAACTGAAGTGTGTAACATTATGAAGGGAATTAGTCCAGTGGACTGAGACTATGACTTTCAAATGTGTTCATCAAGAACACGGGGACACAGTTGGAAACTTGTTTAAGGTTAAATTTCACACAAACATTAGGAAGCTTTTCTATACACAAAAAACTGTAGACATGTGGAATAAGTGACCAAGTAGTGTGGTGGACTGTAGGACTTTAGGGACATTCCAAACTGAACTTGATGTTATTTTAGAATTTAGTGGCTAAGACCAAATGACCTGATTCTGTGCCTTGTTTAGTATTTGTGATTTAATTTTAAGTCATTTGTTATTGCAACTTTAGTTGTTATAACTTGTTAGGGATTTCTTGTGGTTGTGAAGTGGGATTATGAAAGTTCTGGTGGACGGCTTGGGATCCTGCCCAGCCAGGACACCTGGAAGGACTGGGAGAGAGACAATGCCTCTCCTGGACCATGAGAGGGCAGCCACCCTAGTCTGCATCGGGGCCATGGGAAAATTATGGAGCCCTGGACTGCAGCACTTCCACCACAACCGGAAGTGCTGCCTGAAGAAATTCCAGGCATACCTGGAGTGCTTCTGCCACCAGAAGATCAGTGTGAAGCACCTGGAGCACATCTGGGGTGTTATAAAAGGGACCGCCTCACTCCAATAGGGTGGGCTGGAGTCGGGAGGAAGAAGACAGAGCTTGTGAGAGGAGGAGTAAGGACGACAGAGGAGAAGAAGAAGAAAGAGAAAGAAAGGGACTGGGTGTGTAGAGAACGGCGTTGTGAGTGCTGTATATACTGAAAAAACTTGTGTTTCTTCAACATTTGGTGTCTGTCTGTCTGTGTACTGAGGCTGAAATACCACAAGGTCAAGAATTGGAAATCAATTTATGTCAAGGTAAACGTTTTCTTGAAGTGTCATTTTGCTGTCTGAGTTCACAGATTAACTTGCACCTTTGTGATTTTATTCCTCTTTTTCCTTATTCCTAATTCCTCTTTTAGTATTTTATCTAACATCTTGGTTTTCTCCATAGTAATAACAATTTAACGCTTTTTGACTTTTTCTCAGTATTCTGACTGTTTTGACATTTTCTCCTGATCTGCTTCATTAAATATCTGCTCTTTGAAAGCAGAATAGTTAACAGCATTTGGGAGATAGAAGATAGTTCTTCCATTATAGGCCTTGTCAGGCTGAAGCTGGCAGGTAGTGGCTGGGGTCAGGGGTGTCAAGTTCGTCAGGGGTGAACTTCTCCAAGGCTCTCCAGTGAAAGATCTGGCCTTCCTTATTGTGACACTTTTGGAGGCCTCTGACATGTTTCTGACTCATAATCACAACAGCTCCATGATCCAGCAATGTCTATAATATAGCACATTTTCATCCAAAGAATGGAGCTCAAAGTGCCTTACAAGAGGTCAAAGAAGTGAGACGTCAAGCAAAATGACACATTTTATTGGCTAACTAGAAAGATTACAATATGCAAGCTTTCGAGACAACTCAGGTCCCTTCTCCAGGCAAGATATAATCCTGAAGAAGGGGCCTGAGTTACCTCAGAAGCTTGCATATTGTAATCTTTCTAGTTACCCAATAAAAGGTGTCACTTTGCTTAACTTCTCACTATATTCATAATGGCTAACACAATAAGATTAGGTAAGAGTATTAATGAATACAAAGAAAAAAAATAAATCCATACAAATATATAAAACACAGATATATAATTAATACAGGAAGCGTCCTTATATATAACATCACAATGTAAGTTTCTAAAGATTAGTCCAGTGATAAGGTTAGATGGTAGGGAGGACACAAAAAACAAAACACTGGTAAAGTGAATTTAAAGTCCATCCCGGGTTCACTTCTGGCCCTGCTTCAAACCTTTTTGAGGTCAGAGAGTGCCATAAAGTTTCCACAGGACCACTGAACTAGCATTTTATTTACAGGATGCCTGTATCCCTGCACCCGTCTTGTCTCCTGTGTGCTTCCTAACAGGTCACAGTGCTCCTGGAGATGTCCAACTACCCACTATGGGTTAACATATGTCACCCATGCTACCGTGTTTCCCCGAAAATAATACCGGCTCTTATATTAATTTTTGCTCCAAAAGATGCACTAGGGCTTATTTTCAGGGGATATCTTATATTTATTTATGTACAACAATATACATTTATCCAAATACAGTCATGTCATCTTCTTTGGAATATTGTCATAACTCTCCACATTCAAACCCTGAATTTCTTGCCACTCCAGCTGCTTTGCAGATCGATGTGTGTGCTTCGACGTTTGTTTGAATGGTTCAATGTGGTGAAGCAAAATGCCGACATACAAATGTATTCATGTTGCTTTGATATTTGAGCGCTGCATATTAATAATAATAATAATAATAATAATAATAATAATAATATAATAATAATACATTTTATTTATATAGCCTATGCTCAAGGCACTTACAGAATATAAGAAAGAATGGCAGAGTATACAGTATATAGCATAGTACAAAGCAAATAAATAAATAAAGAAGATTAAGACAGTAAATTCAGAGAAAGCCTAACAGACAACATTATTGATGGTCTAGCACACACACATACAGGTTACATGAGGATCTTGACATGGAGGTAAACTGAAAGAAGGGGAATGAAGTCAAGCAGAGCTAAAAGCCTTCCTGAACAGATGATTTTTGAGTTGTTTTTTAAAAGAATTCATGGAGTCAGCTGACCTGATTAATTTCGGTAGGTCATTCCAGAGTCTGGGCGCTATACAGCTGAAGGCCCTGCTGACACCCATGATGTGTAGATTAGTGTGGGGCACAACAAGATTACCAAAATCAGAGGACCTTAGTGGGCGGGCAGGCACATAGTGATGGAGAAGTTCACTAATGTAGTTTGGCGCAAGGTTATTTAAGGCTTTGTAGGTTATTAGTAGGATTTTATATTAGATTCTGTAAGACACAGGGAGCCAGTGAAGATGGAGCAGGATGGGTGTGATGTGCTCGCTGCTGCTGGTCCGAGTCAGGACTCTTGCAGCTGAGTTTTGAATAAGCTGGAGCTGTGATATAAGATTAGAAGGGGCACCTGCCAGCAGCGAGTTACAATAATCAATGCGGGATGTGATAAAAGCAGGGACAAGTTTCTCAGCATTAGAAAAGGAGAGGAAGAAGCGAACACGGGATATGTTACGGAGGTGAAAGTAAGAAAGTTTCTTAATGTGATTTATGTGGGCAAAATAAGAAAGGGAGGAATCAAAAATGACACCAAGATTCTTTGCAGTAGAGGCAAGGGCTGATGAGATCACCATCAAGATGGACTGGGAAGGAGCTCATTTTATTAGGTTGCATTTTAGTCCCAATTTGCAGGAGTTCAGTTTTGTTGCAGTTTAATTTTAAAGAGTTCTGCTCCATCCAGGTTTTAATTTCACTAAGGCAGGTTGTGAGCTGAGAAAGCTCTGATGAAGTTCCATTTTTAGTATTGAAGTAGAGTTGAGTATCATCTGAATAAAAATGATAACCCAGTCCATAGCTACGAATAATATGGCCAAGGGGTAGCATATAAATACAGAAGAGAAGAGGGCCGAGGACAGAGCCCTGAGGAGCTCCTTGTGTGACTGGCGCCAAGCTGGATCTGCTGTTGCCAAGACTAACAAACTCTTGCCTATCAGTCAGATAGGACTTGAACCACTGGAAGGCAGTGCCAGAGATACCCAGCATGTTCTCCATTCTGGACAGTAGAATGTCATGTCTGACCTGAGTGTCAAATGCTGCACTGAGGTCTAACAGAATTAATATGCTGGTTTGTCCAGAGTCTGCTGCCATAAGCAAATCATTGGTTACCCGTAGCAGAGCAGTTTCACAGGAGTGCTGTGCCCTGAAACCAGACTGAAAGGATTCTATCAAGTTATTAGTGGTTAAGTAATTGGCGAACTGGGAAGCTACAACACGCTCAAGAGCTTTTGACAGGAAAGGTAAGTGGGAAATAGGCGGAAAATTGTTAAGATTGTCAGCATCAAGACCAGACGTTTTTAACATTGGGGTTACAGAAGCGATTTTAAAAGTGAGTGGCACAGAGCCAGTGTCAAGGGATGAGTTTATTATTGTTGTGACAGTTGGGACTATGGCATGAAGGCAGGATTTAAGTAGTGTGCTGGGGATGGGGTCCAGTACACAAGTAGTCGGCCTCATCTTACATAGCAGGTTATTAACAAATGCAGATGTGACTGGTGAGAACTTAGAGAAGGAGCTGAATGGAGTGGGAAGACAGGGAGAGATATAAACAGATGATGGATTTATGTTAGTTGAATTATTTAGATCTTTAATTTTGTTACGGAAAAAGTGGAGGAAATCCGCACTTTCTATTATTCTGCCATAGTGGGTGTTCTTAGCAGCAGTTGGTGCTTCTCTGTAAGCTCTTTGGTGGTCAAAGAAAGCCTGGATGTGCACGGCGAGGCCAGTCTTACGTGACATTCTCTCAAGGCGTCGGCCAGCTGCCTTCATAGATCGCAATTCTGAATTATACCAAGGAGCTGAACGTTTAAAGGAGCTGTTTTATCTAATGCTGAATGAAGAGCTGAGTTATAGTGGTCAACAAGACTATCTAGTGTTGACGGAATAGGTGAAGACAGTAAAAGATCAGAAATGGATCCAGAAAGGATAGAGGGACAGATATTTTTAAGGTTTCTGTAAGAAATTTGTCGCTTACAGGTAAGAGGAGGGAAAGGCAGTGAGACAGTGAAAAATACTGCTTTATGGTCAGAAAGTCACAAATCAGTGCTGTGAGTGTTTATTTATTTATTTATTTATTTATTTTGCACCTTTACAATACCATCAGAATGTACAGCAGCTTACTTGAGCCACAGAGAAAAAAAAAGAACATAATGAAAATATCTATACTGTGATTAAAGTGGAAATTTTGGCTTTAAGCTCAAAATGTCCACTTTAACCTTGTAGTTTATATATAGTAGATATATAAAACATTCCTGCTGAATCACAATCTGATTATTAGGTGATTACCTACCAAGTAATACTTGTGGTTGGTCAGCCTGTCTCCAAAAATCCGCCATGTCCTCTTGGTTGCGAGAAGCAGCTCATAGACATGTGATCTGTCACAAGTATCTGCCAAACAATACAAAGAAAACACAACACGTGTTTCATCCTTACTGGGGCTCGCCAGGCGTACACACTTTTCCATCCTCTCACGGGGTTTACACCTTGGACATCAACACCCGAGGTGATACTTTTGACGCTAAGCCGTGATGGCTGGTTCGCTAATTTGGCAGGGTGAGGATTGGCGGATTACATTGTTTTTTAAGTCTGAATCGCAATCTCATTAATAGGTGGTGTATACTGTGTACTGTGTATACCAGAAAAAAAAGTACCGCTGCTGGTCGTGTGAAGTGGCCCAAAAGTTGATAGGATTTCTTATTTCTGATATTAAGCAGGTGTACAAAATCTTATTGACTGAGTTCAAAGCATTTTCAAGTTTTGGTTTGGTTTTTACACACAGACACTGAGACGGACGTTATTTCAAAAATGGTATATTCGGTCTAAAATGTCAAGATTCATCAAAATCTTGAAGTCTGATTTTTTCACGATTCCAATACTTTCTCCATACTATGTATTGTATAAAAGAAACAAAATACTCATAAAGGTTTGGGGTTTTCTGGCCTGGTATACTATAAACAATGAGCCAAAGTAGATTTTTACAGATGTAGTTCATCTAACAGAGACTGCTAGAATGGCTAAATGGGGAACATTTATGGTGAGGGACCAGAAATGAAGAGAGATGAATGCTGGGAAGGAACCGAGATGGATTCTGGGATTTATTATGTTATCAGGAATCGACAGAGGGAAGGCGGAAGTGGTGAAGTGTGGTCAGGTAAACATGGCAGGTTCATGGCGGTGGCGTGTCTTTCTTCCTGCAGAATAAAAGAGAGAGAGGTTAGTACCCCGCCAATCCCTTCTGGCATGCGCTTTCACGCTACAGTTTAGGTCCTTAAGCGGCCCCCTTAATCGCACCTGCGTGACAGTATACAAGAAAGTAATAAAATGAAGTGACTTGCTCATGGTCACACTGTGTCAGTAGCAGCCTTAGGGTTTGAAGTCCAAAGCCTTAACTACTACACCACACTAGCTGTTTTATGTGGAATGACACAGGAAGGACTTAAAAACTCTACAGAGATGGCCCAAAGACACAAACCAAAGTTTGACAAGCCGTGAGGCAGTAGTGCTAACCATTGTGCCACCCAATAGCCGTGAGCCATTAAAAGTGCAACACCAGAGGTGAATTTACAGCTTGAAACTCAATGTTTAATTCAAAGACACAAGATTCATGAAGAGATTTACAGTAAGAACAACGCTTTATCTTAAACTTAAGTGACAGTATTTCAAGTGTCAAATTAAACACTAATATGTTTTTGAATATATCTCACAAAATATGCCATTTGTTTACTATTTTGCATATAAATTTAATTTGTGAAGCAAAGGAAAGTCAGGGCTGGCGTAAGAAAAGCACTTTAGAAGCCCAACTAAAATTACTGCTGATCATAAATCAGAATATAGCTACAAAACAAAGAATTCCAATTAGTGATAATTGCATTTCAAGAGGACAAGGAGAATCAAAACAAAAGACAAGGAAATAGCAGTCTGCTCAAAGACACAGGACTGGAAATCAAACCGCATGCATTATGATACTGTGCAACATCAGTGACTCTGTTCAAAAGTAATAAAAATTGGTTTACTTCATATGAAGAATTACATGATAATCCTCACCAGGTGCTTGCATATTTAATAGACAAAAACAAGCTGCTCCTGTCGAGTTCAATTGAAAGGTTCCTGTATTTCCAATTTCCAACAATGAAATTCATAATAAACTAGGAAAAAACAGAATTTGTTTTAATGTTTTTGAGTTTTACAACAGAAGTTGAATAGAAAGGTTGGGATGCTGTGATGGCAAAGTGATTATGTCCAGGAGACTGGGTTTAAAACTCAGTCTGTATGAAGTTTGCAGGCTCTTCCTAGGTCTGCGTGGGCTCTTCTGCCTCTGACAGACATGAAGGATTTGGTGGTTGTGGGCTCTAAATTAACCTGGTGTGTGTGCATGTGTGTGTGTGCGTGTGTGTGTGTGCGTGTCCATCAACAGGTTTTGTTCCTGTACATTGGTATCAAAAGACAGATAGATAGATAGATAGATAGATAGATAGATAGATAGATAGATAGATAGATAGATAGATAGATAGATAGATAGATAGATAGATAGATAGATCTGAAAGGCACTATATAACTCTTACCATCGCACTGCCCTTCTCCAGTTAAGTGTTGCCTTTCTTCCTCCCAGTTCCAATTCACCTGGGTTAGGGAGTGCAGTGCAGAGGGGACTGGGCGGTCTCATGGTCTGGAATCCCTACAGATTTTATTTTTCTCCAGCCGTCTGGAGTTTTTGTTTTTCTGTCCCCTGGCCATTGAACCTTACTCTTATTCGATGTTAATTAATGTTGATTTATTTTGTTTTATAATTGTGTCTTTCATTTTTCTATTCTTTAATATGTAAAGCACTTTGAGCTACTGTTTGTATGAAAATGTGCTACAGTATATAAATAAATGTTGTTGTTAAGGACCTGGGAGTACTTCCCATGCCAGGGCCACTGCCCAATAGAAGCACTTCCGGGTCATATGAAAGTTCATCACAGTAGGAAACTTGTACAAAGTGCACTGTGTCTCTGTGCAAATCTGTGACCCAAGCGTGACAAGTGGTACCAGGAGTGGTTGCACAGATGGATGCCGCCGAAGACTTATTTCACAGGTCTAAAACTTATGCACTTAAAGACTGAAAACTAAACATGGATGACCCAATCCGTGCGCAAATTCAAGATTTGATACATAAAGTGCACTGCTGGTTTGAAGGAGACGTGATGGAAACAGTTGTCGTGAATATATTACTGGCCGGCATACCTGAAGTTCTTCGAGATGAATTTCAACGTCATGAAAATAAATCATTAACGATTATGTCCAGACGATTAGAGGGTTCACAGTCCGTTTGGAGAAAGAGAGGTGGATTTCGTGCTGCTTCGCAACCTGTGAACGAACGTCCAGGACATTCTTGTCACTTCGATCGACAAGCTGCAGGACCTAAAAATCTAATGGGGTCAGGTAGGACCCCGGGAAATCCAGTCGTAGATGAGACGCCTGTTTCTGGGGAGACAGTGGCAACAGCGGGCCGAGGAAACCGTGGACACTACAGAGCACGTCGACGTGGAGGTCGCAGAGGATATTTCGGAAATGGAGCCGACCATAGATGTTTCCGATGTGATCAACTCAGCCATTTGGCAAGAGAATGTCGCTTGTCTCCAGCTCATTCAATGGAGATTGGACTAGCCAAGGTTTGTTGCTCAACTATTACATATCCTTCGGATGTAAAAGATGGCTTGTTGATCCCGGTGAAATTGGGGGGCAGAGAAATCTCAGCATTGTTAGACTCGGGAAGTGACCTTTGTATTGTGAGACGAGACTGTCTTAATGAACAATGCCTTAGAGACTGTGAGACTGTAAAAATACGCTGTGTACATGGTGATGTTAAAGATTATCAGACTTTACTTCTTCCTTTAACTTATAGGGGTTGCCACTTTAAGGTTTGGTCTGCCATTTCAGACTCGTGCCCTTGGCCATTACTCATAGGACGGAGAAATGCCATTTTCTGAAACTGATTAATAAATGTAAGGGACCAGTAGTCCAGTCCACTAATGAACTTAGTGGGGGAGAAGAAGAAGAAAACTAAGACGAAGAACTGGTAGCGGCCGGGGAAAATCTAGAGCCCAACTTAGATATTGAACCCGATCTCTCCAGCGAGACGGAGGAGGTCACCCCCGACAATCTTCCAGAATGGGCTGGTCCTTCTACATCTTCCCAGATTGCAAACGCCTCCGTACACAAACCGAGCATTAACGAACAATCAGATTTTGTGCGTTTGCAGCATACTGATATCTCATTAGAATATGCATTTAAACAGGCTCGCCCTGCTAATGACTCATTACCCAGAGCGTAATTCCAGGGGGTGTGAAAACCCCACACTTTCTAGAAAAGGACGGTTGCCTTTGCAGAGTGATCTCAGATCATTTGGAGGGGGAATTTATTGAACAACTGGTGGTACCTGAAGCACATAGGGAAACTGTTTTGCATCTGGCACATTCACACATCTTGGGGGGGCACCTCTTTGTCGACAAAACTAGAGACCGGTTATCAAAACGATTTTATTGGCTTAATATGGGAAAAGATGTTGAACGGCTTTGTACTTCATGTCCAGACTGCCAGATCGTCTCTGCTTATAAGCCTCCTCGGGCTCCCCTTTGTCCTATGCCCATATTGGAAGTTCCTTTTCAGATTCAGATCCTACGTCCTCATTCTGAATATTCTGGGGCATACCTTGACGATGTTGTGATTTTTAGCAATGATTGGAAAACACGCTTAGAGCGGCTTCAAGCCGTTCTTGAAAGCTTGAGACAGGCTGGCCTTACTGCTAACCCTAAGAAATGTAAACTGGGCATGTCCGAGACTCATTACTTAGGCTATTCTATGGGCAAGGGTTTACTTAGGCCACAGTTAAGGAAAATAGAAGAAATGCTTGTTTACCTGAGACCTGAGACACAGAAACAAGTACGCGCTTTTCTGGAGCTTGCTGGTTACTACAGAAAATTCATTCCAAATTTTGCACATAGATCTGCTCCTCTTACAGAACTTACTAGAGGCAGAAAAAAACGACCTATCTTGTGGACAGAAAATTGCGAACGTTCTTTCAGCGATTTAAAAAAAGCATTGTCTTCTTACCCGGTTCTAAGGAACCTGGATTTCACAAAAGATTTGGTGTGGGCGCAGTCCTGTCACAAATTTTTGATGGAGAAGAACATCCAATCACATATTTGAGTAGGAAATTACTTCCTAGGGAACGTAATTATTTTACAATTGAGAAAGAATGCTTGGCAATTAGGTGGCTGTGGAAGCGCTTCGCTATTACTTGTGGGGACGAAACTTCACTTTGGTAACTGATCATACTCCACTTCAGTGGTTGTACCGACAGAAAGATACAAACTCTAGTCAAATGAGATGGTTTCTGGGTTTACAACCTTACAGTTTCATAGTAAAGCACCGACCAGGTTCTGAACATGTCAACGCAGACGTATTATCCCGACTACATGAACTTGGTACAGAGAGTCGCTTGATTCACAGGGATGTGAATAAAGCTGAGGGGGAGGGTGTAAGCCAGAGGGCTGATCGCACCCCAAATAGATACAGACGCCCCTGGGAAAACCACAAACCCTGAAACACTGACTACACATTGCTCCTTATCCTTGCACTATAACGCATAATACAAGCCTTGCGCGGTACTCTGCCGACTTATAAGTCTTGCGCAGCGCCTGTCAGTTTTGGAATTGATTGTTTGCTTTTATCTCTCTCTGCTCCTAGCGGAACTGTCATCTCTGACTTGTCATGGAGCACGTTTAAACTCATGTGTTTGCGGTGTTTGAATAAAAATCCTTCTTGTTTCTACGACCTCCTGTGTCTCTGTGCAAATCTGTGACCCAAGCGTGACAATAGATAGATAGATAGATAGATAGATAGATAGATAGATAGATAGATAGATAGATAGATAGATAGATAGATAGATAGATAGATAGCAAACACCAAGCACAACTACCAAATACAGATCCCGGGTTTAGATTGGAGGGGGTCAGATTGGGGAGAGTTTGAACATGACTAAGAGAATAAACCTGAAAAAAGAAAACACTACCTGTAATACAGTAATCCCTCGCTATAACACGCTTCGACTTTCACGGCTTCACTCTATTGCGGATTTTATATGTAAGCATAACTAAGTATATAACGCAGATTTTTTGCTGCTTCGCGGGTTCTGCGGACAATGTGTCTTTTTACTTCCTGTACATGCTTCCTCAGTTGGTTTGCCCAGTTGATTTCATACAAGGGACGCTATTGGTGGATGACTGAGAAGCTAACCAATCAGAGCACGCAGTTAAGTTCTCCTGACTGAGAAGCTAACTAATCAGAGCACGCAGTTAAGTTCCTGTGTGCTGAATGCAGTGTTAACCAGGAAGTCTCATCTTGCTCATTCCGCATCAACGTGTTTCGCTGTGTAAAGAGTTAACTTTTGTGCTCTTTTGTATTTATCTTTGTGCATAGTCAAGCCCTTCATTATGGCTCCAAAACGATCTGCTCCTGCTTCAGGGTCTGAGCCCAAGCGCCAACGGAAGATGTTAATGATTGCCGAAAAGGTAAACGTTTTGCATTTGTTGAAGGAAGGGAAAAGCGACACTGCTGTAGGACGCCATTACAGCATCAATGAGGCTACGATTCTTTTTATTTAAAAAGTAGGAAAGGAATATAAGATCTATGGCCGCAGTGTCCTTTTAACCAGGGTGCAAAACGAGTTGTAAGTGGATGTAATAAGGCAGTAGTCTGGATGGAATCTGCTTTAGGGATTTGGATTTAAGACTGCCAGAAGAAGAACAACGGCGATGCTATACAGTCGCCTGAAGGGGCTCCTTTAGTAGGGCAGTAACGCTCTCCCTTGTTGTGCAGTAAAACTAAACTCATTGTTATCGGACAAGTCATCATGTCATTGTTGGTGAGTAACCATAATTAATTTTCTACTTACAGTATTTAGTACATGTACGTACCTTTAGTGTCACTGTGTACACATATACTGTGTACTATTTTTCTTGCATTGTACGTATTTATTGCTGGTGGCCTGTCTTTCGTAATGGCTGTAACTTATGTGATATCGGAGACACTCGATATCTTTAAAATAATATTTAGGTTTTACTGTATATAAACAGTGTGTTTATATACATAATTTCAATTAATCTTACCTAATATCTAAGAGAATACAAAGGGATTATGCTGTATAACTCTGCGGGGAATATTTATAAACAGTGTGGGAGAGTTTATAAGGGCTTAAAATACAAATGTATATAAAAATAACCATACAAACATATGGTTTCTACGTCACGGATTTTCATTTATCACGGGGGGTCTGGAACGCATCCCCCGCGATCGAGGAGGGATTACTGTAATTACTTTGACCGCATATTGGATGCCATTTTTGAGTTCACTTCAAATGGGCAGCTGGTGGTGGTGGTGTTGATCACAGTGCTACCTGTTAAGTACATGAATATTTAATAAAAAGGAATATTTAATATATCCAACATTACGTTCCTTAGAGTATCTTACATTTAATTTAGAGTTTTACATAGTACTACTGTTTTCATTTATTGTTTCATTTATCTTAATCTGTAAAGCACCTAGGGATGATAATTCCAATGAAGTGTGCTATATAAATAAAATCTTATTATCCTCTTATAGTAAAATATTATGATTATTTTTACATGGTGTAAATCCAAGCACTTTGCTCTGCGTGCTGACCCTTTTGATAGGAGTCACAGGCACCCCTATGCAATCCCTCGACCTTCATGTCCTCTACTTGTCCCCAGAAATTCTGCACACCCCAAGCCGCTTCTTCAGTTTCAGCAGGCCACCAAGGTAACTTCAAGGGTTGTCTTCTACTGGAATTGACAACAGGACCCTGGGGTGTCAATTAGTAGGAATTCAATTGGCTTCTGTCCAGTTGCCAGAGGAATTCTTTTATTTTTTACAAGATTGAAATGATATTGGGTGTTATATTTTTGGTAAGCAGCTCATACACAGGTATGAGTAATAGGCTGGAGTCATATCCTGCAGACTTGTGCCAAGGAAGAGCTTTTTCACAAATCAGTGTACTGCAATCAATAACCCTCTGGCATTCGCTTTATTGCACGCAATCCTTTAATTCCAGTCATACGACATTGATTTCCATGAAGCATTGGTTTGATACAGAATGCTTTGTGTTCCATAGAAAAAGAACAAGAATGACTGTAAAGAGGGAAGGGTTGGGAGGACCATCTGTACCACCTGCATACTCACAGCTTTTTATCTATGAGATATACAGTTCCCTCCAGAATGTTTGGGTCAAAGATACATTTTTTATTTAATTGGCCCTCTCCTCTACATTTTAAATTTACAAATCAAACCATACTGTTTGGGACACAGCGACGGCATGTCTATTAAATCCATCAGTCATATTTAGGACTTTCTTGTGTATCCCTTTTATGTAATGTCTGCTTGAAGTCTTCATGGACATCACCAGGTGCTGAGGATCTTCTATGGTGATGCTCTGCCAAGCCTCTAATGCAGCCATCTTCAGCTAATGCTAGTTTCGGGGGGCTTGTCCCCTTAAGTTTTCTCTTCAGCATATAGAAGTACTCATCAGTTGGGTTTAATCGGGTGACTGGCTTAGCCATTCAACAATTTTCCATTTTTACTTTCTCGTATACAAAGTACTATAGGGAAAGTATTGTAATCGTCCAAAAATATGATTTAGAGATTTTGATGAATCTTAACATTTTAGATCTCCCTGAGTCCGAAAATACCATTTTTGGAATTATATCTGTGTGTGTGTGTGTGTGTGTGTATGTAAACACAATAACTTGAGTTCATTTTCACTTAGGTCAACCAAACTTACAAGTATTAGGCACAAAATGTAGATTTTTCTATCAACTTTTCAGCTATTTCCAATAAACAGGAGTGGTACTTTACCTTTTATTTATGCAGCTGCAGAGTCTGATTTATTCAATTTTACTTTTATACTAATTGTTCAATACATTATTACTTTGATTTGATTATTTGTTGATGGTTCTTTAAAGTACATCTCTCTATTATGAAAAAAAATCTTTTGATCTTTTGAAGAGAGACAGAGAGACACTTTCATGTTTGAAGCACCGTGCGAGACGCAGAGCAGCAGCAGCAAGCCAGCAAATGATCGAGAAAAGAGGAGGCAATAAAAAACTTATTTGTTTCCCATTATATCACCATTTAAGAGGGGTTTCAGAGCAGTGAATGCGTCTCCTTGGAATGTGTTCAGCACACCTCTTCACAACAGTACTAGCACTGGCAGGGGTGGGGGGTAAAAGATGTAAGTGACCGAAGTGCAGATCACACGGCAAGGCAGCAGCAGCAACCCAGCATCTGATTGAGCAAAGAAGAGGTAAAAAAAAGTGTTTGTTTCCCATTGTATCACCGTTTAAGAGGGGTTTGAGAGGAGCATCCGCATCTCCTTGGGGTGCGTTCAGCCCTCCTCTTCACAATGGCGCATAGTGCTGGTTTGTGGGAGGGAGGGGTTGGTAAGCAAAGCAAGCAGGCCTAGTAATACAAAACTATAATAAGTTTTCTTGAGGCTTACTCCTCAAATATCAATCCCCATATCTGAGTATATGACAAAGTCTAGGGGAGACCTGTCCTGATTTTTTTAGCTTTGACAAACTCCTGTGTTGCCTCAGCAGTATGTTTGGATCATTGTCTTGTTGTAGGATGAAGTGTCGTTCAATGAGTTTGGAGGCATTTACTGGAACATGAGCAGATGAGATGTTTCTACACATCTGAGAAATCATTGTGCCACTGCTGTCAGCAGTTCCATCTTCATTTAACTCTTTTAGGGCAGAAGTCGACTTTTGTTGACAGGAGGGGTTGAGGGCGCATGTCGACTAAAGTCGACATCCAGGGATAGAGGGTGATAATCAGCTGTTAATGGTGACAAATCAGTGTGGCCCCTTTTATTAACACTAGAATTACCAGAGAGTACGAAAAAACTCAAACATCTGGCCCACCTTAAATCCGTTCTCACCTCTCCATCAGCGTCTTTTGTCCTGTAAATGTGCCGATAAAGACAAGCAGTAAGCAGCCTGCTATTCCATCCCCCCACCACCACAGAACGTTCAGAAAGTTCTCCCAGCTCTTGACTTGATTGATTATCTGAGAGTGAAGTGCTGGAGTTCTAGAGTGGAAATAATAGATCATTATTTGGGAAACATGCATTTCATGTGTGTTCCATTTCTACAATAATCTATGTAAACACGTTAAAACAGAAACATTTTTCATATTTTAGTAATAAATGACAAAATGTAGGCATAAACTATATAATGTATGAATCCTGAAGTCCAAAGATTAAATAAACACTTTCACAAAAAGTTCAAGGACGATACAACAACTTCCATGGTGTAGCGGTAAGATTTGCTGACTTGTAATCAAGAGTCCTTGGTTTGATCCCGACTGCCTCCTATATTTACTGTTTTCAGTAGTGAGCTGCTCTTATTGTTAATATTATACAATAAACACATACATTTGGTTTGTGTCTGTAACAGCCGGTGTACATTTATAGGACTTGTTATCATTTTTTTTTTATTTTTATTTTATTCTCTCAGTCACGCTCACGATGCATACTACCGCCCCCCCACTCAGGGATCTGATGCTGTTACTTTTTATCTGTAACTGGGAACAACTGTACGTAGATGTGAGTGGTGTTCTGAGGCAATGGAACTGGACATTCTCTGATCTGGATGAATAAAAGACATAGGTATATATGATATTTGGAATAACTCATTTTATGACCTGTATAGTACATTTCGGAAAACATTGTGGCACGGATGCAACATTATTCATATTGTTCATATTCATTCGCATGACATCTTGAGGTTGTAATCACTGACCGCGTGTTTTGCGTGTTTTCTTTTTTTTCCCGTTTTTCTCCACGTTGCTGTATGGTGCTGTTTCTTTTGTACTCTAGGACATGCAGAGGAAAAAATAGTACAGTGAGATCGATTCAGCGCTATATGCAATCATCATATTTAAATGTTTACAGTTTACACACACACAAGGACCGTCCTTCCTACATTTACGACATGTGTACCTGTGGCAATGCACACTCCGTGACTAGTGACTGGTGTGACAGATAAGGGGGTGCTATCGCTCCCTTAAACCCCTGTCCAAGACGCCAGACACCAGATAAAAGTCCAAATAGTTGACTTTTTATTAACACAACGTGCACAAAGCCCCGTCTCCTCCACAATACTCATAAAGTCACCAATCACAAATACAATAAACAATCCTCCACTCCCAGACGTGTTGCCACCCTTCCATCCAGCTCAGCTCAACGCTCTGGTGTTTTCAGGGTCCTTTTATATTCCCTGACCCAGAAGTGCTTCTCATCCTTCAGTCCATGATTCCTTATCACTTAGATAAAAAGTCCTTTTTTTTACCCCGGAAGCACGTCATTCCCTCTGTCGCCTTGACTAAGACATACTTCCGGGTTATAGGTGAAACCCCAGTCTCTGTGCCTTCCTGCAGTGTCCCCTGGAGGTCCCCATGGTATCCAGCAGGGCTGTGATGAAAAATTCCATTGTCCATGATGCCCTGCTGGAACTCGGGACACCTCTGTGTTGCTTGCATGGCTCCACCTGGCGGCCTGGGGGTATTGGCCGAGATGAAAGGCAGGCCATATCCCACACTGGATACAGAGGCTTTTTGGTGCATTGAAAGTCAGTGACCAGTTCCATGGTTTTGCTGATGTTAAGATGCAGGCAGTTCTCTCTGTATCAACTAATAAAGTTCTCTTCTTGACTCCTGTCCTCTGCTTCATCCCCCTTATCGATACTCCCCATAAGTCCAGAATCATCTGAAAATTACTGTAAGTGACATGGCATGCTCTTATATTCATAGTCTGAGGTGTACAGAGTGAGGGCAAAAGCAGACAGGCCTGTTCCTTCTGGTGATCCAGTGTTGCTCACACAGATCTTGGATCTCACAAACTGCAGTCTGTCAGACAGATAGTTCATTATTGAGGACACCATAGGCTCATCCACCTACATATCACTAAGTTGACCCCTTAATAGGTCCATTGCAGTGGTTAGCACAGGTTTGTGGCACAACCAAGGCAACTAAAATTTTACAGCCTCCCTGCGTGACACGTCTGTCACAGGATGGTTGATGTGGGGAACATTCTAACCCAGCCACTGACTTGGCTCCATCACTGCTTGTTTGCTGAGTCTATGTGCATTGAAGTGGTAGCTCGTGTTTGAATAAATACTCTGACTGTTCATGTTTTGAGTGGGATAAAGTTGGTTTTCTTGAAGCCTTTGGTCTCATTCTTTTTGCACCATATTTCTCTAATCTGATTATGTCTGCCATGGTTACCGAAGGGGTATACAGTATATACAGCTTCAAGTACGTTATGCATTTCTATAATGTTCAATTCATCATAATAACTATTCATGGTGGCTCTAAAATCCGTACTGACCCCTACTCTCTCTTCTGTTTCTTTTTTCCGGTTTCTTTGTGGTGGTGGCCTGCGCCATCTCCACCTACTCAAAGCTTTATGATGATCCAACAATGATGGATGGATTAAAAGGCAGAAGTCTACGTGACCATCATCATCATCAAGTCCTTACTTGAGAACCCTAAATCCAAAGAGGGCTGTTTCATTTATGTTAGGTAGATTGCCCAGAGGGGACTGGGCGGTCTCATGGTCTGGAATCCCTACAGATTTTATTTTTTTCTCCAGCCGTCTGGATTTTTTTTGTTTTTCTGTCCCCTGGCCATTGGACCTTACTCTTATTCGATGTTAATTAATGTTGATTTACTTTGTTTTCTTATTGTGTCTTTTATTTTTCTATTCTTTATTATTATAAAGCACTTTGAGCTACTGTTTGTATGAAAATGTGCTATATAAATAAATGTTGTTGTTGTTGTATAAAGAACACAATCCCAAGGAGCAAATGCCGCTGCAGCCATCTGTGCCTACACTTGGTGAGGAGTGTTGTGCAAGAATAAAGTCATTTGTACTGCTGTATTGTATTTCTGAGGTGACCGTGATACATTGGCCATCTAACTCTGTGAAGAGGATAATATAATTTACCCCATTTTTGTCACCCTTTGCATGCCCAACCAACCTGGAAGAGGGCCTCTCTCTGAAGTCAAAAAACCCTTTAAGGCTTTTCTTTTGGGCTCTACAAGAAGTAAATTGTTGTTGCTGTTATTTTGTCTTTTCAATTCTTTAGTATTGTAAAACGTTTGGGGAATCCACCCCTTATAATGACAGGCAACAACTGCATCTGTAAAAAAATGTTGCTGAAATGTTTTGAAGATATGAAATATTGGATGGCACAAAAGTTCTTACAATTAAATGAAAATAAATTACAGGTCATTATTTTTGGTCCTACCACATCTGCATTTGAAATCGGCCCTAAGTTAGGCTCCTGGACAGCAATGATTCATAATGATGTCAGAAACCGAGGTATCGTCTTCAAGTTGTCACTAAGTTTTGAAAAACAAATCCCCAAGGTAGAAAGGTCCAATTGAGGCAAATTTCTAATCTAAAATCCTTCCTTTCACAGAAGGACTTGTAAATAGTCATATATACCTTTATTACATCTCGGTTAAATTATTGTAATTCCTTATATGTGGGACTGCCGAAAATCTGCTCTGTCGCACCTTCAGCTGGCTCAAAATGCTGTAGCGAGATTCTTCATTGGGTCTAGAAAAAAGATCACATCTCCTCCACTTTAGCCACTCTCCATTGGCTACCAGCAAGGTGTCGCATTGATTATAAAATCTTGTTGTTTGTTGTTAAAGCCTTGTCCGGTCTCAACTACATCTGTGACCTCCATCCCCACTATGTGGCACCGAGAGCACTGAGGTCATCTGGACAACGACTCTTGGCTGAAGTTGAGGGGAGACGGAGCTTTCTCAGTAGTTGCTCCAAGGCTTTGAAATGACTTGCCTTTCCACATCAGGTCTTCATCCTTTATCGATGTTTTTAAAAGTAGGCTTAAGACCTCTTTGTTTTCTTTTCTTTTTATTGTAGTGGATGTTATAATTGGTTGTTTTATTGATCTGCGTCTGCATGAATGGTTGCATTGTGTTTATTTTAATGCTTCTTTGCACAGCACTTTGGCACAACCTCTGTTGTTTTAAATGTGCTTTTATGAATAAATAATTTAATCTAAATCTAAAATTAAATGCAATGAGTAATCAGCAAAGACCGAGCCCCAAAAAGACTAACTGAGAAAGGAGGATGTGGGCTTTTATAGTTGTAGAGGAAGAGGTGGGTCCATGTGGGAGGGCATGGTCTGGACAGGATGGTGGAAGCTGGCACTGGTTAAAATGGGTTTTCCTTCTGCACATCTGTAGAAGAGGAAGAAGAGGGGTTAGTGCACTTTATCAAGCCTCAAGCTGACATCTTACCCTCAGTTAAGCCCCTTGACTTTCTCCCATGCACACATGTGTGAAAGTATCTTCTTTCAACTTCTTTCATCTGCTCTAACAGAGGATTGCCAGGACAGCTTGTTTCATTACCGTCCTGTAGACCTTCCCTTTCACTCTTGCTGATACCCATCTATCACAAATCACTCCTGAAACTCTTCTCCACCCACTCCACCCTGCCTGCACTCTCTTTTACACCTCTCTTCCACACTCTCCATTACTCAGTACTGTTAATCCCAGGTATTTAAACTCATCCACCTTCACCAACTCTACTCCCTGCATCCTCACCATTCCACTGACCTCCCTCTCATTTACATATATGTATTCTTTCTTTGTGGTCCTACTGACCTTCATTCTTCTCCTCTCCAGAGCATATGTCCACCTCCCCAGGGTCACCTCAACCTGCTCCCAACTCTCGCTACAGTTTGAAATGTCATCAGCAAACATCATAGTCCGGGGACTCCTGTCTAATCTCGTCTGTCAACCTGTCTATCACCATTGCAAATAAGAAAGGACTCAGAGCCGATCCCTGATGTAATCCCACCTCCATGTTGAATGCATCCATCACTCCTACCGCAGACCTCGCCACTGTCACACTTCCCTCGTACATACCCTGTACAACTCTTATGTACTTCTCTGCCACTCCTGACTTCCTCATACATGTGTGACAGTATGCAGGAGAAAAGTGTTCCTTTGACTGGGTTAAGTAAAGTAAAGCAGCCACCAAAAACATTAAAGAAATGGCTGACAATAAGCTCTTTACAATAACGGGCGCTAGAACAGTAGTGCATAAACATTAGTAGGAACAGTCTATATTAAATGGCAAGAGACCTTGTATGTGGCTGTAATATGCGTCACTGTATTGTGTGTCTTTAATTTTCTCTCGCAGTAATACTGGTTTGTATTTCCGTAAAATGCCTGTACTTTTCTCTGACAGTAATACAGTTGAAACTCGGTTCACGACCATAATTCGTTACAAAACTCTGGTCGAAACCCGATTTGGTCGTAATTTCCCCCACAGGATTGTATGTACAGTAAATACAATTAATCCGTTCCAGACCGTACGAACTTTATGTAAGTATATATTTTTTTAAGTTTTTAAGCACAAATATAGTTAATTACACCATAGAATGCACAGCGTAATAGTAAACTAAATGTAAAAACATTGAATAACACTGAGAAAACCTTGAACAACAGAGGAAACTAACACTGCAAGAGTTTGCGCTATAGTGCTAGGAACTGACGGCTAACAGCACTTTTTAAATGAGTTTTAAGCACAGGAAAAAAAATCAAAATTTGAAAAAATCCGTAATTTAATAAACAACCAAGAAAAGTAACATTGCAACAATGTGTGTGTGTGTGTGTGTCTCTCTGTTGTGTGCCTGTGTTTGTGCGTCTCTCTCTCTGCGAACTTGTGTGTGTGTGTGTGTGTGTGTGTGTGTGTCTCTCTCGCACGCCTGTGTGTCTCCCTCTCGCGTGTCTGTATGTGGGTGTGCGCGCCTGTGTGTGTGTCTCTCTCTCTCTCCCTCTGCACAGGGAATTCACAGGGAGAGACTGAACACGTGTGGCCAGGCGCATGCACACTTCACCAGAAGACACACACACATGGACACCTGGACGCACACAGGGGTTTTATTAAAGAGGATATAAACTGATGAGCCATCTAGGGTGTCAAGCAACCGACATTTGGGTCACGACTTACGAGTTGAGAAACACTGGGTTAGAGGGCAAATCAGACCTCTTTATTAGTCAGGCATTTAACTTGTATCAGGAAGTTTCAGGGTAGGATTACTGTGTCATTTTTTTGGTTGGTTCACCATGTCAACAATTTTGTATCCCTTCTTTCTGACATTTTTCTAATACACCTCTTAATTTGGTCATCTGTCCTTGGCATTTCTCTGGCTTCAAAGATGACCTAGGAGTGTCCCTATCTTCTACACTATCCATGCATACTTATGTAAATATACAGGGTGGTGCAGGGAAAGTTTGGAACTAGGTTTTGGTGACCCTGTGGCATCAGCAGTTATTTGAGACCAATGCAACCTCCTTTAGAACCCCTTGCCATTAGTTATAATGGAGCAGGAGTATTGCACAATGAATGTTTGCTGTGAAAGCCTTTTATAAGAATGGTGATAGAGTGACTACTGCATAAAGGGAATTTCGGTGTCATTACCAGTAAGGACATCATGATCGTGTTCAGTCATCTGATGAGGTTACAACATGGGTGTGTAATTTTAAAGAAATGGGTTCAGCCTTAAAAAGAAGTCCCCAGGTGGAGCCCCTTCACATTCTGCCCGACAATTGATGGCAGCTATTCAACAATTGTTTGTAAGGTGCGTTATTTCACGCAATGGTGACATTCCATGGCCTCCGAGATCCCCAGATCTCACTGTTGGTGATTTTTTACCACACACGTCCTGCAACCATTGCTGAACTAAAAGGACGACTGAAGAAGAAATCGCTGGCATTCCTCTTGACATGTGACATCGAGCAATGCAGAATTTCCATAACAGGCTGTCAGAATGTATACAGAGAAATCGACAACACCATAAAATGAATATTAAATACCATCATTAATTGCATATCCTGTACAATAAATTTCATTATTAATTGTATTTTGTAAAGTGTTTATTTGTGCATTGAACGTCAATTGAAAATTTCCCATTTCCCTGCACTACGTGAGTATCTCTTCCCTTGACGTTTCATATCCAAGGACTTACAAAGAACAAATCTACAAGAGGTCAATCATACCTCTGCCCGCAATCTCCATACAAGTGAGGTAAGCAACAATGAGATAATTTCTTTGCATTGTAGATAATAAAGGAACATTTAATAGCTTGTTTCCTCAAGGGACTGACTATTAATGTTATAAAATATGTGCTTTATTTGCTACCTGCCTACTTCAAGTCCACACTCTTGACGGGAGTACCATATATCATCTACAGTAGCGTAGCTGAACTTCCACCTCTGGTTATCTAAATGAGTCTGTCTGCACAGGATAAAGAGCTCTCGGCGGCGGCCGCACTACAAGTGCGAATCAGAATGAGATTAAATTTTGATGCATTGAGAGTCAGTGAGTGATGGATGGAATCCTGCAAGTATTGCATTCCTGGTATTAGGTATTACCCGTAGTCTTAATGGAGAACTCACTTAATTGTCATCAAAGGAGAAAAAAAAAATAAGTTAAAATAAATTAAAGAAATATGTAGTTATAAAAATGTAACTGTTACTGAAAGACCACATTTGGCAATTTCCTTTAAAAGCATTATCCTTTAAAGATGTGCAATAGACTTGTGAAAGAAAAATGAAAATGAAGACGGCATCCATTTAGAAGCGAAACTTGAGAAAGGTGACTTTCAAACTGAGACTGCGGCACAGTTTATGGTCACTTCATCTCCATCTTGCTGGGGCCGATTCCCGCACATGTGCACTGCAGTAACAATTCCATCTGGTGGCATTAGGAAAAATTTGAGATTAAACGCATTTCAGTAAATAAAAAAATGGTTATATCATTAACTGTACACTGTCCTTTGTGTCAAATTAAACAAAAAAGCACAAACTGCAGATGAACAAACACCTGACAATCCTGACGTTCTGGGCTCTCTGATCCAGTCTGTCTTGTATTTTGGAATGGGTGGGGAGCATACACTGGAACAGCACGTTGCTGCACCCACCACACAAAGAAAGCGTTCAGTATCCTGGTTGACACGCGGTCCAGTCCCCCAAAAATTACCATCTATCAATTGCAACCACTGTGTTACATGAGATTCCTTTTAGCCTGGTCCAGCCGCTCAAGTCCTCAACATTCAGTATCCCATGAGCTGGATCACCCTCGGGGAATTGTGCCACATGGCTGTAGTGCCATAATTGATACTCTCTTACAACGCAGGTAATGTGCCTCATTCGGGAGTCTGTGAGCAACCACTCATTCAACTCCAAGTCAAACCAGCAGTACCCTAGGATTCACTGAAGAGACACAGTACCAAAGGAGTCCAGCCTTCATCTCATGTCACTGGATAGCATCGTCCTTTTGCAACGATATTGGGAGAGCACCACACACCCCTCTCCATTTGGAATGGATGAGTAGTAATTTCCTCAAACTAAATAAAGAAAAAAAATAACTGAAATCTTAGATACAAAATGGAAATATAAGGGTATTAGTAATAAACTTGACCCCTTAACGTTAAAAGTCAAGGTGAAATTAAGGAATCTTATATATAAATATCTACGCATGGAAGTGTGCGTGTCTGTCTGTCCAGAATTGTGATGCTACAGCTTGAAGCTTATAGAGCCGACAATGCGGCCTCAAGTTAACGAGTCAGAAGAAGAAATAAGTGTGAGGCTACAGCATGAAGCTGAAAGAAAGCGACTCTGTCACCAAAGTGCAACCGCTAAGGAAAGACAAACTAGAGACAAGACAAACTCACTTAGCCGCTGATAGACAACGGAGGCGAGCACATCCACAAAACAAAACTGCCGACTCTGCATTTCAGTTTTTTTTCTGATGATTCCAATAGTTTCTAGGACATTACAGAATTTAGACCTCTTAAAACACTGCAAGACACTGAGAAATTTTAGTTTTTACTCTGTTACATTACCGTAATACACTTCAGACTGGTCTAAGAAAGACATCAAGTGGTTACTTTAAGTGCAGAATGCAGCAGCAAGAATCTTAACCAGAAAAAGAAAATCTAAGCACACTACACCAGTCTTAGCATCATTACATTGGTTACTCATGTCCTTTAGAATTGACTTTAAAATAATACTAATGGGAGTGGCACAGTGGGGCAGTGGGTAGTGCTGCTGCCTCGCAGTTAGGAGACCTGGGTTCGCATCCCAGGTGGGTCCTCCCTGTGTGGAGTTGGCATGTTCTCCCCATGTCTGCATAGGTTTCCTCCAGGTACTCCGGTTTCCTCCCACAGTCCAAAGACATGCAGGCTAGGTGCATTGGCGATCCTAAATTGTCCCTAGTGTGTGATTGGCATATGGGCGTGTGTGTGTGTGCGTGCCCTGTGGTGGGCTGGTGCCCTGCCCAGGGTTTGTTTCCTGCCTTGTGCCCTGTGTTGGCTGGGATTGGCTCCAGCAGACCCCCATGACCCTGTGGTTAGGATGTAGCGGGTTGCATAACGGATGGATGGATATTATAATCTTCAGTGAATCTGCAACTTTTATTAATCTTTACTTTTCTCTGTGTTAAAGAATTTCATTATTAACAGCCGTGACTGAGCATTTAATTTTGTATTGTGAAGAGGCGCTATATAGGCGCTCGACCCGACACAGACTGGACACAGAGGCACATGTAACGTAAATAAACTATTTATTTTTCTTCACCTGTGGGGTAAATCTTCCCCGTAATCCCCTACAGGCACATCATAGTCCCAAGCATAAATACCAAGCAAATACCAAGTAAAGCACTCTTTTTCTTCCTCCACTCCTCCCAGGCAACCTCGTCCCCCTCCTCCCGATTATCTGGCTCCCGGAGTGGTGGCTACTGGCCCCTTTTATAATTCACCCGGAAGTGCTCCAGATGCTTGATTGTTGAGATTGTTGAGTTCCGGCCGCACTTCCGGTTATGGTGAAAACACTGCACACAAGGGCTCAGGAGTTCCAGCTGCAGTTCCCCCTCACAAGGCTGCCCCCAACTCCAATTCCCATGGAGCCCTGTGGGAAACCGATGCACCACTCCAACCCAGGGGGCGGCCATCTAGAGTCTAGGGGCAGGTATTGCACTGTCCATGGCTGTTTCCCCGATCATATAACGAAGGGGTGTCCCAGCCGGTCATGGACCCTGGCTGTACACCACAGTATCTTTATTTTTGTTACTTAAATGGGGATTATTGTGTTGGTTCCCCTAAATTCTGAGCCTTTGTTTATGCTCCCTTCCACATTTTTTTTGATGCAAACTCCGGATGATTTTGAGCAGCATAAGGGTCATTACTTTTGGGGGTCAGACATGATACATATAGAAAGTATTCACTTTTTTCACATTCTGCTATTTTGCTGCCTTGTGCTGAAATCATTTCAATGCATTTCGTTACCAGATCAAGCAACACTCAATACCCCAGAATGAAAAAGTGAAAACAGGATTTTACAAAAATATTTAAAATAAACAACAAAAAACTGGAACATCTCCCTGCCACAAGTATTTAGAATATTAGTCAGTGTTGCTCACTACTTGGTTGACTCACATTTGGCATCGATTACAGTCTGGTGTCTTCTTGGGTGTGATGCAACAAGCTTCACACACCTGGATTTGGTAATTTTATACCTTTCGCAGGTTCTGTCAGCTTGGATGGAAACTGTTGGTGAACGGCTATTTTCAGATCTTTCTAGAGATGTTTGATTGAGATAGAAGTGGAATGCATTGAGTCATAAAATACTAAAAGTAAAGAGACTGTGGTTGTTCAAAAGATGAGTCTGTAATTTCATATGCAAGCTAGCTGCTGTGTGAGGTTGTATACCCCATGTAGGAGAAGGATGAGACCCAACTACACACTGGACGTCTTGTCGTTTGGGACCAACTGGGATCAGAATTGAGAGGTATTACACAGGTAGGCACAGACACAAAAAGATGCAAAACAAAAGTGGATTTTTATTTACAGTGTCAAGCTTGAGTCACAAAGTTGTACAGGAGAGAACAACAGGTTCTCCAAGGAGTAGAAAATTTATGGCTGTCCAGGCAAATTTAAATACAAGTCTCTTTCAGAAGCAATCCAGTCACCCAATGAACAGCTGTCAAACTTGATGCCTCGGCCCTGACTCCTGGTCAAAACAATACAAAGTCTTCTTCTTCAAGCAGGTACAGTGGCTTGGAAGCAGTGATGTTCAAAGACCCACACGAGGAGCACGCCTGCAGCTGATCTCGCAAAGAGGAGGTGTAAGAGTGTGTTTGTTTCCCTTTGAAGAACTGTTTAAGAGAAGGTTTCTAAAGGGCAGCCACATCCCCCTGCGGCAGCGGTCACAAGAGGTGCACAAAAAAAAAAAAAAAATAATTATATCAGGCAGGCATTTTGCACAATCCACACCGCAACTGACACACAAAGCTCAAAAGCAATGCCAGAAAAAAATAGTCAAACTGTACAATATTTACAGTAACTACTGAAAGTCCCCAAATGAAAAAGAAACAAAAATAATAATTGTATATACACAAAAAATTGGTAATTTTAACAATACAATCAGGTAGATACTACACAAAAAATACCATCGTTCCAATTATACGATCCACAAAAATACTTACAAGAGAAAACAGTGTTTTTACAACAATAACAACAACATTTCTTCTGATACAATGTAGCTCAAAGTGCTTTACAGGAAGAAATAAAATGAAGTTAATATAAAACACAAACAAACAAGAAAAAAAAACCTCCATTTAGGCTGTAGAAAAAAACAAAATCTGCAGGGGTTCCAAGGCCAAAAGACCTTGTAGCTCCGCCAGATAAGGAGTATATTGCAATAATATTTTACTTGTGTGTGTTGTATGGTATCTTGTCTGTCTTTTGTCTCCTGTTTGTCACTGCCGGGGGCTTCCACACAGTTTCAGGTGGAGGAGCCTTTCACAGTTTAGGATCGGGAGTTGCGAGGCAGTGATTCATGGGCAGGATCTGGAGTGTTCAACAAAATCCTGCTCCGGCTGGCAGCCAATGATGGGTCGGACCGCTGAAATTAAAACCGGCGAGAAGGAAGTGATCTAGAGGAGTCGCCGATTTGCGTTACAAGTGAAACTCAAACCACTATCAACACCGAGGTGGTGTTCAGTGATAATGATTGTCCACTTCGCATTCTTCTCCTTTCTTCATGGACAATAACCCGTTGTAGTGTCGGCCTGGACTCATGTGGATGCACATCTATCTTATGTGTACTGTTTACATTTATATTTACTTGTGTGTATATGTGCTTTACCTGATCGGGTTGGAGGGGAGGGGGTCGTTTTTTGTTCCGTAAGTCATACTGTGGGTGTTGTTTATATTTATGTATAAATTGTGGCGACGGCCGGGGCCCTTGCCTGACCAGGACACCATGACCATGGGAGGACCGGGGGAGAGTGTATTTTCAGGACAGTTTCTTGGGGACCACGGGTCATGAGCATGGGAGCTCTACTCTCCTGGGGCCCGTGGCCTCTGCTGGGAGCACAAGGACATTTTCAGGGCCCTATTAATGGGTGTGGCAGAAGTGTGGACAGAAGATGCTCATTGGGCACCTAAAGTCCGGGTCCGGATGCCCTATAGAAAGGGCCAATCTTCAACATTCTTCGGCCAGAGTTGGGAAGAAGAGGACAAAGCCTGAAGAAGAATGGAGGTGAATGGACTGGTGGCAGAGGAGGGACTATTGTGGTGTGTCGTACTGTGTCTTGGTGCTGGTGTATAAGCACTTTATTCTGTAAATAAACGGGGATAGTGTGACAAAACCTGTCTCCTGCATGTCTGTGTTCGGGTTGGCTTCACAATATATGGACAGGGGTGTCTTTTGTTCCTTATGGTCATATTGAGAGTTCTGTGTATATTTATGTAGATATATGTAGGGGTTTGCTGGGACTGGCCATCCTTTCTAGTTAAAAGTGGGAATATGGGGTGGTATGTATATGTAGTGGGAATTTGCCCGAGAAACAACTAAAGGGGACTTTTATTTAATTGGGGCTGTGGTGTAAAGTAACTGTGTGTACGTGTCCAGTCAAAATATACCTATGTATGCAATTTTCTCTCTTTGGTTGTTCCATAACCGTTTTTTTTTTTTTTGTTTTGTTTTATGTCCTTGCTGGGTAACAATCTTTGGGAGGAGAAGTGGCAGAACAACCAGGCCCAATGTGCTCACGAGAGTTTTACAAGTTTATTGTCAATTTAGCTTTGCCCTCCACTGGGCATTCTACCTAACATAGATGTTCTATATAAGTCCTCATGGTTTGCAGGCTTCACATGGAAGAAATTAATGATGGTGGTCATGGGGACATCTGGGACACCAGCAATTCAATCCAAAAATGTAGGGGGCAGCATGGTACCTTGATGTGCGCCACCACAGAAGTACTGGAAAAGAAAGCAGAGAATACTACAGATTAATACAGAATTGCAGTACCTAGTGGAAAATGATCATTCATTGCCCATAAAGACTAACAGGGATGCAACTTAAAAACAAAAAGTGCACCAAAAACCCAAATCAAATAATACATCTGCCAAAACTATACAATAACTAGGAGATATTTATATCTACAGTATGTGTATGTATGCAAAGCAATGCACAAGCCGCTATGCTTGATGTGTGAAGATTAAGCTACACTAAACTCTCACTCACTATTACCACTGAGTCAAAAGATGACCCCTGCAGGCAGGAAGTGCATTTTATACTTGCCACTGTTTTACCAACCAATCATGGGGCATGGTGTCCTCTATCCAACTGTGGGTGACGCAAGTACATTCTAACGTCATGCCACATCTTCCTATGCAAGGCCTCTGTTAAAATAATGGCAGCCTCATGGGTGCTCACGTACGAATGAAGCTCATACTCATTTGAATACTCATCTAAGGTAAATTAATACCACTGTTTCT
Source organism: Polypterus senegalus (assembly GCF_016835505.1). Taxonomy (NCBI): domain Eukaryota; kingdom Metazoa; phylum Chordata; class Cladistia; order Polypteriformes; family Polypteridae; genus Polypterus; species Polypterus senegalus. Next base: position 5,231,668 of record NC_053164.1, on the reverse strand, counting down.
AATACTATTATTAACATTAACTGCCAGGGTCCCTTTTCCTTTCCCTGGTACACTCTTTTCTTTTACTTCATAGGCTGCTGGCAAGGAACCGGGCTGCACATGGAGCCATGTAGGCCCCCAAGTCTCCCTGCAGCCGTAAAGGCCCACAACGTGTACTGCTTCACTGCTGAAGCTGCACTGAAATGCTAGCAAAAGCGTTGACCATGCCTTCTTGATTGTTACACACGAGAGATAAATGCCATTCTCTTTTCTGTTCTCCTCTCCTGTAAAAAAGTTGATACTTAAAAAGTAAATCATTTCTTTTTTTTGTAATGCCCGGGTAGACTCATTACCACAGGGGTTTTAATTGAAACAGAGCAGAACCTCCTGTGACTTGTACTGCACACGTCAAGGCGCTATATAATCTGACATTCTGTCAGCCTTCTTAATGGCTTCTGAACACTGTTGGGAAGTTGATAGCTTAGAGTCCACTATGACTCCTAAATCCTTCTCATAAGGTGGACTCTCAATTTTCCGACCGCCCATTGTGTATTCAAACCTAACATTTTTACTTCCTATGTGTAATCCTTTACATTTACTGACATTAAATTTCATCTGCCACAAATCTGCCCAAGCCTGTATGCTATCCAAGTCTTTCTGTGATGACATAACAATGTGACTTGTGCTTTCTGAGAGGTAGCCTCCAGCAATAGTGGGCCCTGGCAACATAGGCATAGTCATAAATGCTGAAAATAAGAAATGGCAATATGACACACTTGAAATTAAACAAGAAAAGTGTTTATGCTGGTGGAGAACTAAATTATTTATATAGCAGACACATATATTCATATTTGTTTAGGTTTAAACTTTCCAAACACCCATAACAGAGCAACAGGGAAAATCATTGAAAATGTTATTAATTGTTTTTAATTTGAATAGGTGACTGTTTTTGCCAGCACATTTTTCCATTGGCAGTGTGGTAACATCACATTACAATGTAGCCACAGGGGCCACTCCTACTAAGAACAGGGCAGGGGGGTGTCATGAATGTGCATTTGAGGATCAAAATCCCATTAAGGGGGCACTGCCAACTAACTTCCAACATCTTGTGGAATCCATGCCAAGCTGAATTGAAGCTGGAAAAGGAGGCCCTACCTGGTATTAGCATAGTATTCCTAATAATTTGTTCAGTGAGGGTATTTGATCTTCCTTTCAGCTTCTTTGAGCATGATATTTTAATCATCTTGGACTGCTACATCAATCAGTAGGCATTGCTTCTCACTCTTGTGATGCACCACCATATGAGGAGGGCTATATTTAAGAATTGGGAAAATTAATGTTTATACTTTTTGGTGACACGGGACTTCAAAATGAGCTTGTGCTGAGTTGATTTTCAGATGTGTTTTTGTAAACTATGTTATGCGATTTTGAAAATTTTAAAACATAACCAAAGAAGAAAAAATCACTACAGTTTGGCTGTAGAAAAAAAACTAAATCTGCAGGGGTTCCAAGGCCAAAGGACCTTGTAGCTCCACCACATCAGGAGTATATTGTAATAATATTTTACTTGTGTGTGTTGTATGGTATCTTGTCTGTCTTTTGTGTGCTGTTCGTCACTGCCGGGGACTTACACGCAGTTTCAGGTGGTGGAGCCTTTCACAGTTTAGGATCGTGAGTTGTGAGGCAATGATTCATGGTCAGGATCTGGAGTGTTCAACAAAAACCTGCTCCGGTTGGTAGCCAATGAGGGGTCGGAAAATAAAAATTGAAGAGAAAACATTTTTCACAATTTTTAAAGTTAGTATATAAATAAGGCACTGGATATTTATGTAATTCTTTAGGTTCAGACTTAACTTTTTGGTTTTATTATTTGATAATGTTAAAAAAAGTAGACATTTTATTTGGGTAGGCATAAACCACTTAAATGACTCCCTATAACCAGGACTATCTTAATGGCTGACAAACTTTTTAATCTCTCCCTTCATCTTATCTAATGGCAGCTTTTTCTCACTTCCTTTTAGTTATCATATTGTTACATAAAAGCCAGAGTTAGATTCAAATATACTTAATTATTATAGACCTATTTCAAATGTACCGTTTCTCTCTGAAATATTTGAAAAAGTAGTTGCCACACAGCTTCAGTCTCACCTCTCACACATCACAATTTATTTGAGAAATTCCAGTCTGGTTTCTGCACCAGTCATAGTCCAGAAACAGCACTAACGTGTTGTAAATGACATTCTGATATCATCTGATAAAGGAAATTCCACTGTAATTATACTGTTAGATTTAAGTGCAGCATGTGGCATAGTTCATATTTATCAAAACAATTTCAGTATGCACAGAAATGTGCTAACAGGACTCTATCATTATACTCAGAAGTTAAATATGGTGTCCTGCAAAGTTTCGTATATGAACCTTTACTGTTTTCATTATTACTACACTCATTTTCACTTTTATGCAGGTGAAGCCCAGTTATACTTTTCTTTTAGACCAAATGACAATTCCCCCAATGCTGTCCTTAATTAGTTGTGTTGGTGTATTAAATGAGTGTATGAATATCTCTGAATAAGTAAATAACAGAAATGTTAGTAATTGAAGGGAATGACACTAACCCCAATAACATTCTGCCATTATTTAACTTATAGTTACCATTAGTATTACTGATTTAAAGCACAATCTAGGTATTATCTTTGACAATAGCATTCAGTTTAAACTACATATTAAAAAAAAAACCTCCATCTTAAAAATGCTGCAAAATTAAGATGTTTTCTAAATATGCAGAATAATGAAAAATTAATGTAGGCATTTATTTTGAGCAGGATTGACTACAGTAATGTGGTATTCTCTGGCTACTCAAATCATTCTTTATACAACTTTCAGTTAATTCAACATGCTGCTGCAATAATCACTACAAGAACCAAACATACATATACATAACTCCAGTTCTCACATGCTTATACTGGTTTCCAGTTATGTTTAGGGCAGATACCAAAATTCTACTTTTATGATTTTGTGATGGACGGCCAGGGCCCTTTCCCAGCTGGGACACCATTGTAAAGGAAGGACTTGGGGAACAGATGTGCAGAGACACAGGGGAAGCTATTACTTGGTTGGATTCCACCACACCTGGCTGTGACTCCAGACCTTGCTAACAAGCCACCTGGAATATTCCCAGGTGCAGCCTAAAAGAAATCAGAGTCAGGAGAAAGAGGGATGAAGCCTGCTAGAGGACGACTGGAGGCGGAAGGAGAAGGAGAAATGAATGGAGGTTTCTTGCTTTATTGTCATTACTGGTGCTTTGTACTGTGTTGTACAGCTGGGGAACAAAGTAAAGAGTTTCCCACAGTGACAAAAACAGCTTGTGCATTGCTGGACTTGTTCCTGGTGTCTGTCTGTGTCAGGTTTGGGGAGCTGGTGCACCCCCATAACATATACAGTATAGCCATAAATGGCCCAGGCCCTGCTCACTTATCCGAACTTGTCATTGCTTACACACCAGAGCGCACATTAAGATTCCAAGATGCCGGCCTTTTTATAATTCCAAGGATTAATAAAATAAAAGCGGGAGGTCAAGCTTTTAGTTACAGGCCCCCAAAGCTGTGGAATGATCTGCTTGCTACTATAAGAGGTGCCCCCTTCAGTCTCAGCTTTTAAATTGAGCTGAAGACTCACAACTTCAATTTAGTATACCCTGAGTAGAGCTGCTGATTAGCTGTGCAGACTGCATCTCTGTTTGTTAGTCATTTGTTCAGAAATATAAGTAATATAATATTTATAAACCATTACTAACTCTTCTCCATTCTGTTTTTTCTTTTCAGTTATCTTGATGTGGCACTTGCTGCCACTGCTCTACAACCAAGTTGTTCCTCTGTGTATGGAAAAGTTATATATGATAAAAGAGCAGTTCAATCAGCAGGTAGAAAGGTCCTTTAATCAGATTGGCTGACCCCACGCTGACTGTGCTGTAGAATGCCCAGGAGGGGGTTGGCGACTTGTTAACCAAAATCTCCAAAACTCTGAATATGTCCGACTTTGCCTTTGACTCTGTTTCTTGCAATTTCATCTCCTCTGTTGTCAGCTGGCTATAGTTCTACAATTAATTAATGGAAAGATGATGTTGGTTTCCATTTACAATAATCAGTTTCTACTATGTTTTCAGTGTATTTTAACAAATCTGTATCTCTATATTTATTAGTTCTGTATTTAGTGATTGGTCTAATCTATTGCATTTGCCTTAGGAGTTGACATGGCACTGTGTGCCTGCGCTTGGTGAGGAACACTATACAAGTACAAATTACATTGTAGTAGCCAGCATTGTCACCCTAGAGATGGGCCTGTAGAAGTGATTGACAGCAGGATATTCACAGATATGCTGAACCATGTATTCCAGAAAACACTGGGGCTTTCTTATTACACCTTACAAGTTCAAGAAGGCTCGAGAAGGCAGGTAGAGACTGCCAGGGCATTATAAATAATATAACGGGAGGATGGAAAGGGACAGGACACACAATGCTGGACGACGATCAGGAACACTGTGAGAGTGGGATAGTCTGTCTATTTAGGTAACTGCAGGTGTTAACGGGGGATTTTCTCACGGCTTTAACAGCAAACAGTGATTCTGCTAGGAGTACTGATGTACTATTTGTTGTTAAATTAAGGCATCCGTTATTTGGCTTAACTCCCATTCGGTGTGTGTTTCGGTCTTTCCATCTCGAGTACACATTACAATGTTATATTATTGCACTGTAACTATGAGGTGGCAATGATAGATGCTCTGTAAAGAGAATTACACGTTTTCTGTTTTGTGTGTTGTATTTACTCCATTTTTTAACATCCATTGATCTCCTAACTAACCTGGAAGGGGGTCTCTCCTGACTTGCTCTTCCCAAGATTTCTTCCTTTCTTTCCTGCAAGGTTTTTATTCATTTCTTAGAGAGTCAAGGGTTGGGGGCCTGTTGAAGCCCATTGAGTTATTCCTTGTGTGATTTTGGAATATACAAGTAATACATTGTTGTTTCGCACTCACCTTTTCTCCTTTTGTCTGCCCTGACTTCTCCTCTTATATATGTTACCTGCTTTTTCCTTTTCGGTTGCACACCTGATGAAGGCTAAACAGCCAAAGCATTGTTTCTTAAACCCTCTTTACTTTTCAGTGTGGAAATAACCTTTAATCTGTTTTTTTCTTTGCATAATAAGAATAATAATACACTATCACTAAAATAAATAATAACTATTATTATTTAATTAAACAATAAATGCTACATTCGCTAGTTGCACCAGACGTCTTACCCAATATTAATTAAATGTGTCAAATTCAGTTGATTTTTGAATACAGGAATGGTTTCGGCAGGAATCTGTCTCTTGACTGCATTCTTTACAATTGCCTCGAACGACACCTACAGCGATTAGAAAATGCAGCACTTCAGTAATGTTAAACCTGCTTTATGGGTGTTTTAATGCAGCATCAATGCAGAATTAGAAGAAAGAAAATTTTCTTGACTGTCATTATTATCCCCTCCTGAAGTAACAAGACAGATATCTGGTCTAGACGACTTGAAAGCCTTTAAGCTGAAATGCAAAAATAGACAATAACTCACAGGAAATAAGCAGTCAGGTCTTCAAAGCAGATTGTTATTTCACAGCATGCAAATTGATTCATGCTTAGATTTACTCTCTGTGTTTGTTTAAATCACTGGCGCATCCTGGCGTTCATTAATCATGCACCCATTTTTCATCTGCGAGGAAATACTTTAAGCTGTAAGTGCCACATCCACTTAAAGGCTTGTGTGGTATCTGATCAGAGAGGAATGGTTTCCAGTTACAGAACATTTGTTGACTCAATTGCATTTGTTATTGATATTCTCCACCCGGATTTTACTATTTGCTCAAAAGTAATCCAAGCTATAAAATTATGACAGAGTGAAGGTTTGAGACAAGCAATTTGGCTTTGCATTTTGATGCCATTCTTCAACTGCCTAACTAAAATGGAATAATAAAATAGAATAAAGTAATAGAATATAATCATGGATAGGATATTGAGGTGCATCTGAGGGTGTGAGGTTGTCCACCTGGGGAGGCTAATGGTAGTATCACTGCTTTATTAGATTAGATTAGATTCAAAAAACTTTATTAATCCCAGGGGGAAATTCCAATGCATACAGCAGTAGAAACATAAAAAAAACAAAGATACAGGCTCACAGGAAAATTAACATGGTCAATTAATCAATTGATTGATCGATAAATAAATAATGAATAAATAAACTTAACAAGTAAGTTGGGTGGAATCATTGAATTGCCTAACGGCAGTGATCAAATAAGGCTCCCAGAGATGTTTCACCACAGTGGAATGAGCCTGTGGCTAAAATTGCTCCAAGACAGCGCATCCTGAAGGGGATTTTTCATGATGGTATCCAATTTTACCACTATCCTCTTTTCCACAACCACTTTCAGTGTGTCCAGCATTTTCACTGTGATGAAGCAGGCTTTCCTGATAAGTTTGTTCAGGCATTGTGCATCTTTTGAACTTTAAGTTGCTTCCCCGGGAGACTGCATTGTAGGACACCACACTGGCTACTATGGATTGGGAGAATATTTCTAACAACTTACTGCACACATCAAAAGACTGGAGTCTCCTTAGCAAGTCCAGTCTGCACTGATCCTTCTTGTACAAAGCTACTGTGTTGTCAGGCCAGTCCAGTTTGTTGTTTGTTGTCCCCTTGGATGATAACTGGTCTCAGAGGCTTCTAGGCCTGTCGGACGTCCACCACCAGCTCTTTTGTGTTGCTGATGCTGAGTTGCAGGTTGTTTTCCCTGCACCACAACACAAAGTTCTCCACAACCTTACTGTACTCTGACTCGTCTCCATTACTAATGCAGCCTATGATGGATGATCCATCCATCCATCCATCCATCTGTCCTCTTCTGCTTATCCAATATCGGGTCATGGGGGCAGCAGCTTCAGCAGAGATGCCCAGACTTCCCTTTCCCCGGCCACTTCTATCTCTTCCGGTGGAATCTTGAGGCGTTCCCAGACCAGCCGAGAGACATAGTCCCTCTAGCGTGTCCTGGGTTTTCCCCTGGGCCTCCTCCCTGTTCAGATGCCCGAGCCACCTCATCTGACTCCTCTCAGTGTGGACGAGCAGTGGCTCTACTCTGAGTTCCTCCCAGATGAACAAGCTTCTCACCCTATCTTTAAAGGAAAGCCCAGACACCCTGCGGAGGAAACTCATTTCAGCTGCTTATATTCACATTCTCGTTCTTTCAGTCACTACACACTGTTCATGACCATAGATGATGGCAGGAATGTAGATCGACTGGTAAATTGAGAGCTTTACCTTTCAGGTCAGCTCCTTTTTCACTACGACAGGCTGATGCAGAGCCCGTATCACTGCAGATGCCGCACCAATCCGCCTGTTGATCTCCCACTCCATTCTTCCCTCACTTGTGGACAAGACAACAAGATACTTGAACAAATCCACTTGGGGCAGGATCTCGCTTCCAACCCTGAGAGGACACCCCTTTCCTACTGAGGACCATGGTCTTGGATTTGGAGGTGTTGATTCCCACCCCAGCCGCTTCACAGTAGGCTGTGAACCAATCCAGTGAGAGCTGAAGATCACAGCCTACTGGAGCAACAGGACAACATCATTTGCAAAAAGCAATGACTCAATCCTGAATCCACTAAACCGGACCTCCTCAACGCCCTGGCTGTGCCTGGAAATTCTATCCATAAAAGTTATAAGAATTGGTGAGAAAGGGCAGCCCTGGCAAGTCATTTGAAAATTTCTCTAGATCTCTAAGTGGTGTTACACATCTATGCAGATGATATTGTCCTCAACGCCTCCACTCAATGCTGAGTGTGAAACAGTTAAAATGAGGATCAGCACTTCCAAGTCTGAGGTCATGGTTCTCTCTTGGAAAAGAGTGGATTGCTCACTTCAATTGAGGATAAAAACTGTCCTAAGTGGAGAAGTTTAAGTTTCTTGGAATCTTGTATATGAGTGATGGAAAAAGTGAGCGAGTGTGAGATGAGTGTGAGATCAAGAAGTGGAATGAAGCAATAACAGCTGCAGCTGGGAGGGCGATGTACTGGTCTGTAGTGGTGACAAATTGGCTGAGTCTAAAAACAAAACTTAGTTTATCTACAATCTATACCCCTTGTCCTTCTCTGTGGTCATGAACGGTGGGTAATGATCGAAAGAACAAGATCACAAATACAAGCAGTAGAAATGAGATTTCTTTGCACGGTGACTGGGCTGACTCTCCATGACAGGGTGAGAAGCTCAGTGATTTGAGAGAGCCTCAGAGTAGACACTGCTCCTCCAGATCGAGAAGAACCAGTTGAGATGGTTCCTCAGACGGCACCACCTACAGTTGCTCCAAGCACTTGCCAATTGGTGGACACCCATGACCTGCTGGAGAGAATATAACTCTCAACTGTCTTATATTCAGAATTCCCTAGAAAGAGTTGAAATCTGTAGCTGGTAACAGAGAAGAACAGAGAAAATCTGGGCTGACCTAATGCCACCAAGAACTTCACCAGGAAAAGTGGATAAGAAAATTAGATGAGATGAGAGTATAAAATATATTTTTACCCCTGCTTGATCCTACGCAGTGTATTGGGGACAGAAACCTCTCCCACGTAACACTGAGCGCAAGATGGATCACACACAAAAGGCTAACTTGGAAATTAACATAACCTGCATATCTATGTGGATGTGGGAGGAGAAAAATCCAGGCAAACATGGGAAGAACTCACATGAAAAACACCAAGGCACACAATTTAAACACTAGCTGTTGTAATTCTTAAGGCACCATTTCTAACTACTGCATTGCCCATAACCTAATCCGGGCTAATTCAATCTGGTCAAACGTAATACGAGGGTAAATCAAAAAGTAAAGGCAATCTGAAAATGACGTGCAACTGATAGAAGTTGACGCAATGCAACACATTTGCTGTGTGAACATGAACAATGCAGCTCTCTGTCATTAGTATAGTTGAAGCTAAGGTCAAATAAATATGTACGCTCCACTGTGGGATTGCACCATTGTTGAACAACACACCATATTGAGATATCTTTGGGTAGAGGATGTGAAACCCGTTGCAGTTCACTGAAGTTGTTGGCTCAGTATTGAATTGAAACCTGCAGGACTCAATGAAAAGTTTATGAACGGAGAGAAAGGTTTAAAGAACAAGTGTAACCAACAAAGCCCAATCAGCCATCATGCACACAAGCCCACATCGACATGGCGAATGCCTTCGTCAGAGAAAACCGACAGATCACGTTCTCTACTGTTGCTCCTCAATTGGATTTGCATGTGCCATAGTACATAATGACTTGGGGTACCATAAAGTTTGCAAAAGATTTGGACCCAAACAGCTTAGTGACCTGCACAAGCCAACATCCTTCAATGAATTTCAGCAGGTTTCACTCCCACTGTCCAAAGCACTATGGTACATTGAGTGTCCAAGTTCATTTGACCTTGGCGTCAACTAGATTAAAGGCAGAGCGCTGCACTGCATGTCTTCAAACTACCCATAAGCGATCACGAATCTGCTGTATTGCACCAAGCTTCTATCCCTTGTGGTTACCAGTGCCCAGTGGAGGCAGGGCAGCCTTTTGGCCTTGGAACCCCTGCAGATTTAGTTTTTTCTCCAGCCTAACTGGACTTTTTTTTTGTTTTGTTTATTTCTGTCATCCTGGCCATCCGACCTTACCTTTTTCTTCATTACATACTGTATAATATTATTGCCTAATTTTATATAATAACTTCTTTTTTACTTCAACTGCATTGTTGGTATGAAATTGTGCTATAAAAATAAATGTCATTGTTACCACATAATTTCCAACTTATCTTTACCATTTTGATTTGAATTTACCCTTGTTTAATGTAGGATCTGCGGTGGGTTGGCGCCCTGCCCAGGGTTTGTTTCCTGCCTTGCGCCCTTTGTTGGCTGGGATTGGCTCCAGTAGACCCCCGTGACCCTGTAGTTAGGATATAGCAGGTTGGATAATGGATGGATGGATGGATGATGTAGGATAGAATGGTTAGGTTAATCAGCAGAAAATAGATGCATCGATGGATGGATAATTTTTCTATTTACAGTGGTGTAGTAGTTGCCACCAAACTTATTCTCATTAATGAAAACTAGAACAAGTTAAAAAAAATCCATTAGTTGAAATAAAAATAAAACTAAAAGCTGACTGAAAAACAAAAGCTAAACTGAAATTAAAACTGCATGCTTGAAAACTAACAAATATAAAATTAAAATGAAAGTGCGTTGCCTTTATTTTTTGTGCTCCAGTGTTTATTGCAGTTTTATCAAACATACTGAGCAGAAACAATGATTAGCAGCTTTCTCATAAAATAAAATGTTAGGTTTTTAAATTACGCAATTTCTGGTTGCCTACCATTAACCTTTCTTTTTCACTAGCTGACTGCACACTAAGTGGCTATGCTAGCTACCTAGAAAAAAAATTGTGAGTGGTCTCCCCTTGACTTTCTCGTATACTCAGATATAGGGATGGATATTTGAGGAGTAAACCACAAGACAGTGATTACATTTTTATATTATGTACATTAAAGAGCCATCAACAACAAATCAAATCAAATAAATAAGATATTGAACAGTTATTATAAAAGTAAAGTTGATTAAATCGAACTCTGCAGATGCATGAGTAATAAAAAAAAAGTGAGTATGTGTTCAGGTAAAGTACCACTTCTGGTTAGCAGAAATAGCCCAAAAGTTGATAGAAATCTACGTTTTGTACCTAATACTTGTATGCAAAATTTGGTTGACCCAAGTGAAAGTGTACTCAAGCCATCGTGTTTACATACACACACAGACACGCAGACATAATTCCAAAAATGGTATCTTCACACTCAAGGAGGTCTAAAACATCGAGATTCATCAACATCTCAAAATGGAATTATTTGAGGATTCCAATACTTTCCCTATACTTTGTATACAAGAAAGTCAGGGAGGCCTAAAACATCAAGATTCATCTAAATCTCAACATCGAATTTTTGGACTATTACAATACTTTCCCTATACTTCGTATACATGAAAGTAAACATGGAAACACGGCAAAAAAATTGTCATAAAGGATGGCAACTAGAACAGTATAGATGTTTTTTTTTAACTTCCAACACAACCTGATATATTTCAACGAAGGTTCCCTCTCTGACTATGCTTCAAATGCCTTCTTTATTTTTAGTTTTGTCCATTTTGTGATTCCTTTATTTTTACATTAATTTGATTTGTATGCATTTGTGTCTCTTCCTTAATACACTGTGTGTTGGTCACAGGACTGCCTTAGCCCTATAAAGGCCGGGACAACCAAGTGTCCCTTGCGGTTCATCCTGAATGCACTCATGGTGGTGGTGAGTTATTCTTTTGTGATATACTAGATTTTTTTTTCTTTCTTGGATTTTGTATTTTGGGACATTAATTGCCTTGGATTGTCTTTGTTATTTCAAACTCCTTTTGCCTCTTATGCTGCCTATTGAACTCCTTTTATGAACTACAAGTCTCAAAAAAGAAATATCCACTGGAGGATGAAATCACCATCAAACCCCAGCTGAATGTTTATAAATAAAAAGAACTATTCTTCACAAAAATGCTCTTCCACAAGAGTGAAGCTCTTGTAGTTGCATAAAAGGCAATCAAAAGCAAACACATTCCAGTACAGACACTCAAAGAATAGTCAAAAATGAAACAACAGATTCAAAAATCCAAAAAAACCTGAAAAGTACAAAACTATACAAAGAAACACTCACCAAACTTTCAACCACATCTGAAATGAACCATCAAGAACTATGGGAGGCCCTCTGGAGGGCAATTCTTGGTGGTGATTTGCAATTGGACCACCCACAATATAGATGGAATATGACCCAGGTTTTGAAACATAAACACAAATAAAATTTTTACACAGTGTCACAGATGTACATCAGAGGACCTCCTCACAAGGCTCAGTCGAGGTATTCAGTAGCCTGCCGAGATGAGAGTGGGCACTGCCACTAACTGTGTCTTCTTCTTCTTCTTTCCCCACGGTACCAACCCAGTGAAGGCATTTGACCCCGCCCCTTCTGGACCAGCTGGCATAAAACCCTGGGTGTCCATGATGGATGCATCATTTACTGACCAGAGCAACTCGCTGGATGGAGCTCCACTAGAAGTGACTGAAATCAACACCTTTTGTTTTTTTAAGTTCCCACCTATGGGACACGTGCCAAAGAGTGTTATTTCTTTTCTTTTGCATTTTTGTTGTCTGCGGACAATAAAAGGAACAACCTGGTTGGCACCCCAAACTGTCTTTTGCTGTATAGAGAACCTGTCACTCCCGCGCCCAGGCACAATAGAAAAGAATCAAATATGAAACAAAGATGACATGAAATATGAATTAGAAGCCCACCCCTGTCTCAGATATAATAACTACAGGGTGCACCCACTGCACACAGGCAACTGAGAAAACAAGTCTGGGAATCCTAAAGAACAATTCTTCATTTTTCGCTGCACTTTAATTTTAAAACTGAGCCCTGAATGCACCATTGCAAAACCACAACCTTAATAATGAAAAACAACAGCAAAAATAAATAAATAAATATAAAGTTTTATTGACTCAATAAATATGGGCACCATGCACTACACCAGAAATTGCTTAACAATGCCCTAAGGATTCTGCTGCTTAGGCAAGGCTTGATCATCTGGATTCAGTCCAAGAAAGGTAATGGATGCTTGTGAGGATTCGATTACCTCACAGGCAGCAGCTACAAGATGTTAGTGGATACTGACAATGGAGCCATACGCTGGATGGCATGAAATCAGCTCTGAATCCATCATGGGTTTTTCTGCAATTTATTAAAAAGCAAATGAACAACACATAACAATACAGCCAAAATTACAACAAGCAGTTCTTACTAGAACAAATTAAACATACAAAATTAAGGGCTTTTCTATAAGAGAACTTATGTTTTTACCCCATTTTCAGACTTTGAGAAATATTTAATTCAAATGATTAAATTCAAATTAATGGAGTAAAGGTAAGCTTTTAGTCGTGATTTAAAAGTATCAACTGAGTGTGCTTATTTAACTCATAACAGAAGATAAAGTGTATGGTAGGCAAACGCTCTGTGACCAACTATTTTTTTTAACTGGGAGAATAACCAAGGGAACGCCATTAAGACAGCGAAGATGACTTACTGGTATATATTGAGTAATTAGCTCAGCTAAGTAAAATGATACAAATCCAAGCAATTGCTTATAAGTTAAAAGAAGAACTTGAAAAGTGGCTCTAACCTTTTGAAGAGAAGCTAGAATGGATGTGATCTGACCGTTTTTTTTTTTGTTTTTGTCAGGATCTAGCTGTAACATTCTGAACAAACTGAAGAATCTTAATAGTACAATGAGGAAGACCGGAAAAAATGGACATTGCAATAATCAGATCTAGAAAAAACAAAGGCATGTTTTAATGTTTGGGTGTCAACACCAACTATGAGCAAGAGGCAGCTCATCCACGATCTCCTCACTGATCGTAAGTTTGACTTTTTCTGTCTAACTGAGATATGGCAACAACCTCATGACATTTCCCGCCTTAACGAATCCACTTCCCCAGGGTTTGTTTACATCTGTCAACCTCGTGGCTCTGGCCAGGGAGGAGGTCACGCAATAATGTATCATGAGCAGTGGAAAGTCCTGCCGTTGTCTGTTCCTGACTTCAGTTCTTTTGAATCTCTTGTTTGTCAATTAACTGGACCTATTCCTACTATTATTGCAACTGTTTACCGGCCCCCTAAATCAAATAATGACTTTCTGAATGATTTTGCTATTTGTTTTACACATTTATATACTGTTTCATCAAACATAATACTTCTGGGGGATTTCATGGATAATATCAATGTCCCTATTACTAGAGACTTTATATCCTGCCTTGAGAGTTTTGGATTCCAGCAGCATACTGATATTCCCACTCATTCCAAAGGACATATCTTGGACTTGATTTGCTGTTCTGGAGTTACCCCACTTGATTGTACTGCGGATGGACTCCCCATAATTGATCATTTTCTTATTTCATTCAATGTTAAACTTGCACTTTCCAACACTAAGCTTTCCCATCTCATGTCTTTCCGTTATATTAAGAATATTAACTTGGACTCTCTTTCCTCTAGTATTGATTCCCTTATGGATATTCATAATTTATCTGCTCCTGAAGAACTGGTCTCACACAATAACAGTGGACTTAATGGTATTCGTTAATCTCTTGCTCCGTTATAAACTAGATCTGTTTCTTTCTCCTTTTCTGCTCCCTGGTTCACGGCTGAACTTCGTCTTTTGAAAGCCAAAGGCCGGCAACTTGAACAATTGTATAAAAAATCTGGACTCTTTGTTCACAAAGAGATGTACAAAACCCATATACTTTATTACAAGGACTGTATTACCCAAACTAAATCTAACAATTATACTCGCATTATTTCTTCCAATGAAGGCAACACCAAGTCATTGCTTTCACTGCTTAATAATATCACACAACCCCTGGATTTTCTACCTTCTCACCTTTATTCAACTGATTTTTGCAATTCCCTTATGTCCTTTTTTAATGAAAAAATCCAGAAGATTCACCAGTCTCTCTGTACGGATTCCTCCAGTACTTCATTTCACCCATCAACTCACTCATTCTCCTCTTTTCAGCTCCCTACTTTCTCAGAAATCTCAGATCTTGTCTGTAAGTCTAAGCCATCCACCTGTCAACTGGACCCCCTCCCTACAGTTCTAGTCAAAGCCTGCCTCCCCTCTCTGGTCCCTGTTATTTCTGCTATAATTCACTCTTTTCTCACTACTGGTGCTGTTCCTTCATCTTTTAAAACTGCTCCAATAACCCCAATACTGAAACAACCAGGTACCGATCCGACTAATTTCAATAATTTTCATCCTATTTCTAATCTACCCTTCATTTCCAAAATTCTTGAAAAAATAGTGGGCATTCAACTTTATTCTCATTTATTTCAAAATAATCTGTATGAACAGTTCCAGTCTGGTTTTTGTCCCTTCCATAGTACAGAAATGGCACTTATAAAAATTACTAATGACCTCCTCATGGCAGTTGATTCTGGTTTAATCACTATTCTCGTCCTCCTTGCTCTGAGTGCAGCCTTTGACACTATTTGTCACACAACTCTTCTCAATAGATTATCTTGGATTGGCATTACCCACACTCCACTAGATTGGTTCAGATCCTACCTCTCAGGCTGCACTCAGTTTGTTCAGCTTAAAACTTTCACATCCCAACCCACCACTGTTACTTCAGGTGGGCTTTGTCCTAGGGCCCCTCCTTTTCATTATTTACCTCCTTCCCCTTGGCAATATCTTTTGTAAATATAACATTAGCTTTCGCTGTTATGCTGATGACCCCCAGCCCTATCTCACTAGCAAACCTACTGCTTCCTTTCCACCCTCCTCGCTTATTGATTGCATAGCAGAAATCAAATCCTGGTTTTCTTCAAATTTTCTTAAATTAAATAGTGGCAAAACTGAGGTTCTCCTTATTGGTACAAAATCAACATTATCCAATACTGATCCTTTTTCATTTGTTATTGATAATTCCTCTGTGTCCCCTTCCTCACAGGTGTCATCCTTGACAGTACTTTATCTTTTTAGTCTCACATCAATAACATCTCCCGGTCTGCATATTTCCACCTGCGTAACATTAATCGTATTCGCTCCTCCCTCTCTTCCTATACCACTGCTATCCTTGTTCATAGCCTTGTCACTTCTCGTCTGGATTATTGCAATATTGCAATACCTTTTCTTTGGTCTTTCTCGCAAATCTCTTTATAAGCTTCAACTGGTCCAGAATTCAGCTGCCCGCCCTCATCATTACTAGAACCCCCTCTAATCACCAATTCACTTCCGTCTTGTAGCAACTTCATTGCCTTCCAGTTAAGTTCCGCATTCAATTCAAAATTCTTCTGTTAACTTTTAAGGCTCTCCACAACCTCGTCCCTCCATATCTGTCCAACCTCCTCCATGTTGCCATTCCATCCCGCACTCTTATATCCTCTTCCTCCATCCACTTGACTTTCCCCTTTGTCCGTCTTACCACCGTGGCATTCAGATGCTCTGATCCCCAGCTCTGGAACTCACTACCATCTGAGCTTAGAAACATTGACTCATTCTCACTTTTCAAATCTAAACTTAAAACTCATTTGTTTAAGACTGCTTTTTCTCTTTGATTACAGTTGATTTGTCTGATTTTAATTTTTGTATTTTAGCTTTGTTTATAATGTGTATTTTATCTATTGTTTGGTATCCTTGAGTGCTGAGAAAGGTGCCTACGAATAAATAAAATGTATTATTATTATTATTATTATTATTATTATTATTATTATTATTAAAATAGAAACAAACTCACTCTGAATAACATGAAGGATGTCAGGAGTGGACTGGGCATCGTTTCTCAACTCATGCAATGCACAGCTCAGGTGCTAGAAGGGAATATGGGCCAAGCTAACACCCTGAAACAATTGTTTTTTTTTTTATTTTTTAACATTTTATTGAGTTTCTTAAAATTAAATAACATTCCATAAAAGCAAGTCAAATTTTACAAAGCTAGGTTTGAATCAACCCCAAATGAGAAAGAGACCTAGGCCAACAGAGTAAAACTTCAACAGGAAAAATAAATAAATAAACTGAATAGAACAGAATAGAATAGAAAAAGGGAAGAGAATCTGCTACCTTGATTTAAATGCTTATTCTAAAATGTTATTGATTAGATCCTGCCAGGCTTTAAAAAAGTTTTGTACAGATCCCCTAAGCGCGAATTAGATTTTTTCCAATTTCAAATCGTATATAACATCAGTTACCCACTGATTGAAAAGAGGAGAGTTAGGATTCTTCCAGTTGAGCAAGATAAGTCTACATGCCAGTAGTGAAGTAAAGGCAATTACAGTTTGTTTATCCTTCTTCACTTTAAGCCCCTTTGTGAGCCCACCAGACACAGCTGTTAGTGGGTCAGGAGGGATTGTGACACTCATTTAAAGATTTTGGTCCAAAAACATGTGGTCCAATGAGGCTGGAACTTCATTGCAATGTTTGCAGGTTGGATCTTGCCCTGGAAACATTTTGGACAATTTTAAACAAGACAGATGTGCTCGATTGATGATTTTTAAGTTGAATAATTGTTTGCTTTGCACATATGGAGCTCGAGTGAATTCTGTGCATTGTTACCTTGCACTCTGTTTCTGAATGTTGAGTGAGAGATCCTTTTTCCACTGTACCAATTTTTTAATAGATTTCCCCTCCTACTGCTACCTTCTTCCAATGACTAGCTTACCCCCAAAATCACTATTAGATCAACATCTCCTACAACATCAATTGGAATGGCCAGGGATTTGTCCAGCTCCAACTGTCAATGTGGACTCTCCATAACTGAAGACCAAGTAAGGAGACAACTGTGGAAGCTACACACTGGAAGCCCTGCAGGACCAGATGGAGTCAGTCCTCAAGTTCTTAAGGACCAACTTTGAGGTGTCCTCAGTAACCTGTTCAGGTTGACCCTAAGGCTTCAGAAAATGGCACTGCTGTGGAAAACATTCTGCATCAATCCTGTTCCAAAGAAGGTGGCGTCTCTTCACCTCATGTCTACAGACCAGTGGCAGTTACATCTCAAATTATGAACAACTTTGGAGAGGCTGGTCTTGTACTATATGAGTCCTCTTGTGGTAGACCACCTGGACCCACTGCAGTTTGCCTATTGGACAAACTTTGGAGTGGAGGATACAAATATCTGTCTGCTCCTCAAGGCTTATTCTCACCTGAATAAAGCTGGCAGTACTGTGAGAATTCTGTTTTTTGATTTCTCCAGCACCTTCAGTACCATCTAGCCATTCTTGTTAAGGGAGAAATGCCGAGGTATGCAGGTGGATGAGCCTGTGGTGTTCTGGATAATGGAGGGTCTGTCAGGCAGACAGCAGTTTGTAAGGCTCTTGGACTGTGTGAGTAACACTGGAGCCCCCCAAGGAACAGGCCTGGGGGGCTGTCAAAAGGCAGGGCCTGTTAAAGCCCATTGCGGCACTTCCTGTGTGATTTTGGGCTATACAAAAATAAAACTGTAAACTGTAACTGTAAACGTGTATGAGTGCATCACGTCTACATGCATTCATTAAATTGTGACTGGACACAGAGGCTCTTTGGTGCAGCAAAAATCAAAAACTAGTCCCTTGTTTTTGCTGATGATATGATAAAGACAATTCTCTTCTCTCTTCACACACCAAGAAAAGAGTTCTCCCCCTGACTCATCCCTTTATCAATACCCCCCATAATTTCAGAATCATGTATAGATTTCTGCAAGTGACATGACCTGCTGTTTAAATTCTAGTCTGAGGTGTATAGAGTGAAGCAGACAGGGATGACTTTACCATAGGCAGGCAAACAACTTGGCAGGTGGGCCGTGGCACCAATGGCCACATTTGGGTACCGAGAAAAGAAACAGAATAGGTGAGGGTTAGTATTCAAATATAATTATTCATGTTACTTATGTTATAGTGCTAATGACTAACAACAGAGATGCAGTCTGTACAGTTAATCAGCAGCTCTAGTCAGGATATGCTAATCTGAAGTAGTGAGTCTTCAGCCAGGATTTAAAGGCTGAGACCGAGGGGGCATCTCTTATGGAAGCAGGAAGACCATTCCACAGTTTAGGGGCCCTGTAACTAAAAGCTCGACCTCCCACTGTTATTTTATTAATCCTTGGAATCCTAAGCAGACCGGCATCTTGAGATCTTAATGTGCGCTCAGGTTTGTAAGTCATGATAAGTTCAGACAAGTAAGCTGGACCTTGGCCATTTAATGCTTTATATGTTAAAAGGAGGATTTTGAAATCTGCCCTAAACTTAACTGGGAGCCAGTGTAAAGATTTAAGAACTGGGGTTATGTGTTCATATTTTCTTGTTCTTGTAATAATTCTTGCAGCCACATTTTGGATTAACTGGAGGCTGTATAGAGAACAGTTTGAACAGCCAGTGAACACCACATTGCAGTAGTCAATCCTACTAGAGATAAATGCATGAATTAATTTCTCACAATCCTGTTTATTTAGAAAGCGCCTTAATTTCCTAATATTTTTAAGATGGAAAAAACATGTTTTGGACGACTTTGTAATATGCGCTTTAAATGACATGCTAGAGTCAAAGATAACTCCTAGATTGCGGGCTGATTCAGTAAAATTAATTGGGATTCCAACTGAGTTAAATGACGACAAAATATTGCTGTGATCAGCGTCATTCCCTCCAACAATTAACATCTCTGTTTTATCTGTATTTAAAGACAAGTAGTTCTCATTCATCCATTCCTTTAATTCACTAACACAACTAATTAAAGACAACATCGGAGAAACTTCATTTGATTTAAATGAAAGGTATAACTGGGTGTCATCTGCATACAGTGAAAATTAACATTATGTTTCCTAATGAGAGATCCCAGTGGAAGCATGTAAAGTGAAAACAGTAAAGGTCCCAGTACTGAGCCCTGCGGACACCATATTGAACTTCTGTGTATAATGATGGAGTACTGTCTGCACATTTCTGTACATACTGGAATCGATTTGATAAATAAGAACTGAAGCAAGCGAGCACGGGCCTGTAAGCCCAACATCGTTTTCTAGCCTGTGCAGTAAAATAGAATGGTCAATGGTGTCAAATGCTGCACTTAAGTCCAACAACATAATTACAGTGGAATTTCCTTCATCAGAGGATATCAGAATGTCATTTACAACCCGTGTTAGTGCCGTTTCTGTACTATGACCAGTCGCGAAAGCCAGACTGGAATTTCTCAAATAAATTGTAATGCGTAAGGTGTGACTGAAGCTGACTGGCGACTACTTTCTCTAGTATTTTAGAGAGAAATGGTAAATTTGAAATAGGCCTATAGTTATTTAGTATGTGTGGGTCTAGGTCTGACTTTTTAAGTAAAGGTTTAATGACTGACACTTTTAGTGCATCAGGTACGTGCCATGCAGTAATGAACTATTGATAATGGTTAGAATAGGCTGCAAGAACATCCATTGCACTTTTACTAGTTTTGTTGGCACTGGATCTAGGGAACAAGTAGTGGGCTTCATTTTAGTAATTAAAGTTAAGACTTCCTGGTGAGTTACAGGATTAAAATTATTAAAGTGCTGAATGCAATGTGCGACAGGGTCTGCTAAGCTAGTATTTGGTTTGTACTGTGATGCTGAGATCTGGGATCTTATATTTTTAATTTTCTCATTGAAGAAGTTCATAAAGTCTGTACTGCTAATATCTGTTGGTATTTTGCACTGTTGATCTGAATTCCCATTTGTTAATTTAGCCACTGCTCTAAAAAGTACCCTAGGATTTTTATTATTGCTATCTATTAATGTAGAATAGTATTCTGAGCGAGCTTTAAAGAGGGCCTTTTATATTTATTACACTCTCTGTCCATGCAATTTGAAAGACATGTAGCTTTGTTGTTCTCCATCTGCTCCAGTTTTCGACACTCTAATTTAAGAGCTCGAGTATTTTCATTAAACCAGGGAGAGTTTCTATGTGCTTTGATCACTTTTGTTTTAGGGGAGCCACTGTGTCCAGAGCATCTCTCAAGGTCACATTATAATGTGATATTAGCTGATCTAAATTGTTTTCCACGTTTACATTTGATGTTAACTGATCTAAATGGTTTTCCACAATTACACTCGACTTACTCAAGGTATCTATAAATTTTGAAGCAGAATTACAATCTAGATGTCGCACTGTCTTTGTTTTAATCTGCGAGTGCTGGCATGGGCAGAACTAAATCAAACGTAATTAAGAAGTGATCGGAAATAACTACATTTAATGGAGTAATATTTAAATTTTGAATTTCAACTTTGTAAGTTATAATTAAATCTAATGTATGATTATGATTATGAGTTGGACCTTTGACAATCTGACAAAATCCTACTGAATTTAACAAATAAGTAAAACATTTGCTAAAAGTGTCAGTTTCCACATCAATGTGTACATTAAAATCCCCCATCAGAACTACGTGATCATAATTTATAGCCAAATCAGACAGAAGGTTGCTAAATTCAGTCATGAACAATGAATATGGCCCTGGTGGTCTGTAGACTAGCACTATAATTGTGTTGAAATCTGTTTTAATATTTAAAATGAATGCCTCAAAGGATGTAAAGTTGCCTAAATTTTTAGGAGTGATTTGCATTTTGTTACAATGAATTATTCCAAGGCCTCCTCCTCGACCAGAATCTCTAGACTTATGAAGGAACGAGTATCCATCTGGTGACGCCTCAGCTAGGGGAACAGTGTCATATTTACTAAGCCAGGTTTCAGTAAGAAGACACAGATCAGATTTTGTACTTAATATTATATCATTTACCAAAACAGCTTTAGTGCCAAGAGAGCGAATGTTCAATAAACAGCATTTAAAACTGCATGGTTCTTTCTGAACTGCTGATATATTTTTTGTTTTAATTTGAATTAAATTTCTATTACAGATGCCCCTGGTGGAGTGTCTGGTTTTATCCCTTGGTCTAATTATACACCTTATTTTTTGGTTATTTTTTGGTTGGGGGTCCACATTATTGACAGCTTAGACTGTTCTTGGAACACAAAGGAACTAGAAAAGAGAGAGAATAGCAGGACCTTTTTCTTAGGAGACTGTGCTCCTTTAATGTGCGTAGTGACATCCTTCACATCTTCTACAACTCTGTGATGGCCGGTGTGATGACCTACACTGTAATATCACTTCAAGAGAGGCCCACTGAATCAACAAACTAATTAAAAAGACAGACCTAGTTATGGGATGCACTCTCAACCCCATTGAGGCAGAAGAACTGAGTGCCATTATCAACAATGCTGCACATCCTCTTTCTGATACACAAACACTGAGGACTTGCAGGCAGCCAATTAATTATTTGGCAGAAGTGGGCCAAGGAACAAGATGGAGGCTCCTTTATGCCAACAACAATACATCTGTATAGCGCCTCACTGGGACTGGGACTGCCAAGTTTCTTTTTTATTTTTCTTGTTTTTCTAGTCATTCTAGTGTGTTTAGACCAAAGAGTGTGTATATTTATTCATTTTTTATTTATCTACCTATTTATGTTTTTATTTATTCAATCAGGTTTTGTAAAAAGCTAAATAACACTTCAGAAATAATAACAACCTGTGAGACTAGCCCGGACACCACCAGTCAGAAACCACATCTTTATAAAATACACACGTTTACAGTGGTGTGAAAATCTATTTGCCCCCTTCCTGATTTCTCATTCTTTTGCATGTTTGTCACACAAAATGTTTCTGATCATCAAACACATTTAACCATTAGTCAAATATAACACAAGTAAACACAAAATGCAGTTTTTAAATGATGGTTTTTATTATTTAGGGAGAAAACAAATCCAAACCTACATGGCCCTGTGTGAAAAGTAATTGCCCCTTGTTAAAAATAACCTAACTGTGGTGTATCACACCTGAGTTCAATTTCCGTAGCCACCCCCAGGCCTGATTACTGCCACACCTGTTTCAATCAAGAAATCACTTAAATAGGAGCTGCCTGACACAGAGAAGTAGACCAAAAGCACATAAAAAGCTAGACATCTTGCCAAGATCCAAAGAAATTCAGGAACAAATGAGACCAGAAGTAATTGAGATCTATCAGTCTGGTAAAGGTTATAAAGCCATTTCTAAAGCTTTGGGACTCCAGCGAACAACAGTGAGAGCCATTATCCACAAATGGCAAAAACATGGAACAGTGGTGAACCTTCCCAGGAGTGGCCGGCAGACCAAAATTACCCCAAGAGTGCAGAGACGACTCATCCGAGAGGTCACAAAAGACCCCAGGACAACGTCTAAAAAACTGCAGGCCTCACTTGCCTCAATTAAGGTCAGTGTTCACGACTCCACCATAAGAAAGAAACTGGGCAAAAACGGCCTGCATGGCAGATTTCCAAGACGCAAACCACTGTTAAGCAAAAGAACATTAGGGCTCATCTCAATTTTGCTAAGAAACATCTCAATGATTGCCAAGACTTTTGGGAAAATACCTTGTGGACTGATGAGACAAAACTTGAACTTTTTCGAAGGCAAATGTCCCGTTACATCTGGCGTAAAAGAAACACAGCATTTCAGAAAAGAGAACATCATACCAACAGTAAAATATGGTGGTGGTAGTGTGATGGTCTGGGGTTGTTTTGCTGCTTCAGGACCTGGAAGGCTTGCTGTGATAGATGGAACCATGAATTCTACTGTCCACCAAAAATCCTGAAGGAGAATGTCCGGCCATCTGTTCGTCAACTCAAGCTGAAGCGATCTTGGGTGCTGCAACAGGACAATGACCCAAAACACACCAGCAAATCCACCTCTGAATGGCTGAAGAAAAACAAAAAGAAGACTTTGGTGTGGCCTAGTCAAATTCCTGACCTGAATCCAATTGAGATGCTATGGCATGACCTTAAAAAGGCGGTTCATGCTAGAAAACCTTCAAATAAAGCTGAATTACAACAATTCTGCAAAGATGAGTGGGCCAAAATTCCTCCAGAGCGCTGTAAAAGACTCATTGCAAGTTATCGCAAATGCTTGATTGCAGTTATTGCTGCTAAGGGTGGCCCAACCAGTTATTAGGTTCAGGGGCAATTACTTTTTCACACAGGGCCATGTAGGTTTGGACTTTTTTTTCTCCCTAAATAATAAAACCATCATTTAAAAACTGCATTTTGTGTTTACTTGTGTTATATTTGACTAATGGTTAAATGTGTTTGATGATCAGAAACATTTTGTGTGACAAACATGCAAAAGAATAAGAAATCAGGAAGGGGGCAAATAGTTTTTCACACCACTGTATTATTCATCAAATAAACACAGCTCCACACAGTACACAGTGCCCAAGCATCAATCACCTCTAATTAAGGCTTCTTTAATGTCCATGGCTGCTTTTCCTCTTCTTATGGGAGCTTCGTCCTACTCCCACTCCCAACTTTAGCTCCCCGACTGTAGGAAGGTAGCCCCTTTTATTCCCATCCGGATGTGCTCCAGGTGGCTGATGACGCCCTTCCGGCAGCACTTCCTGGTGTGGTGGAAGTGCTGCCCTTTGCCCCGGAAGCACTCTGGGCAATCCTGACAGGCTCTTCCACCATCTTGCCAAGTGTGGGGGAAGCAACTATTTCCGAGTCCCCTGAGGCTTAAGGCGCCCCCTGGCAGTGGCCACAGGACCCAATGGGTTAAAATCTCTGTACTCCTCTCCCGTGGTCCTCTCCTGATCCAGAGCAGTTGCCCCCTCATGACCCAGACGACATAATGGTCTCCTTCCGGTCCTTCTAGGTGTCCCAGCTGGGCAAGAACCCAGCCTTCTGTGACAAACCATGAAGCAGAAAAATGGTTTAACATGGTTACAAATACATAGTGGTGCTATGAAGGGAATTAGTCCAGTGGATTGAGATTGTTATTTTAAAATGAGTTCATCATGAACACAGGGACACAGTTGGAAACTTGTTAAGGGTAAATTTCGCACAAACATTAGGAAGTTTTTCTTTACACAAAGAACGACAGACACTTGGAATAAGCGACCAAGTAATGTGGCAGACAGTAAGATGTTAGGGACTTTCAAAACTTGACTTGATGTTTTCTTGGAAAAAATAAGTGGATAGGACTGGCGAGCTTTGTCGGGCTGAATGGCCTGTTCTCGTTTAAAGTGTTCAAATGTTCTAAACTTAAACAACAGTAAAAGAACATTAGGAGTGAGTCCCATAACTTTTAATTAGCTTGTTATCCATAATTAAATTTTTTCATGTTCTTTTTCTAAGCTTCAGCACTCAATTTGGTGTTTTTCTTACCTCGGGAATTCAAATTTAACATCAGTTTTCCAATCTGAAACTTACTTTTATTAGGGTTAGATATTTTGTATTCTTTTTGTCGCCATTTTGTTTAACCGTCATTAGTGCAGCCATCTCCCTGGCCTTTAGAGATGGTGGCATTTGGTTTACAATACAATGGGTGAAAAGGTCATCATTGAGGTCACTTCGCAATCAGAAATTGACAAATTAAAAACCTTTCTTTTCTTTTCTGTTTTTTGACTTGCACCTGACTTTTTTGAATTTGAGACATCTTGCGTTTTTTTTAGCTGTCTTTGATTTCGCCTTCTCTCCCGGTTTCCTCATTAAAAATCCTTCTTGCTAGTGTGCTTGCCTAACAGTAGAAACCATTGTTTTTCAAGCTTCAGTTTCCTGACATACCGCCTGACATTCTCCTCAGTGATTTGTTATTGTAACTGGAATCCGTTCCTCTCTGTACTCGCATTGGGTTTCCAGTGCCACTGCCACACAACCCCACAGTATAAAAGATCCTCTCCTGTATCTAACAGTTCATGTTCTACAGAAAAATACATTTTTGAAATTGGTAACCTCTACGTATTAGAAAAATAGTATAAACACATGAGAAAATTACATACCATATATACTAGTGGATAAGTTCTCCCGTGGATGTGGCCCAATGAGGAGTTGATTTTAACGTATAATTTCTGGTATTTTATAATGTCGGTCCTTAGCTCACGCTATTGGTCCAAGAGAATATGATAAGCTAACACCCACCTGAGAGAGTAACCACAGAGCACACTACCTGTTTTTTCTATGTGGGTGCGGCAATGCGCTGTATCAGCGTGTGCTCCTAACCTCGCTCTTTCTCTCTCTCTCTCTTATGCCTACATGACCACACGGTAATACTCGAACTATTCCAAAGCGACGTTTGCACTGTTTTGTGTTTTTCGTATCTCACACCCTCATACACCTTTATCGTAAGAGCATCCCTTATCTATGATGGAGCGTTTGATCAGAAGAAAATATGAAGCTGGTTGTAAATTAAACGTTGTTGAAGTAGCAAAAGAAATTGGTAACTGTGCTACTCGAACAAAGTTCAAAGTGCCTGAGAAACTGGTGCGAGGGCGGCATGGAGGCACAGTGGTAGTGCTGCGGCCTCACAGTGAGGAGACCCGGGTTCGCTTTACGGGTCCTCCCTGCGTAGAGTTTGCATGTAATCTGCGTGGGTTTTTGTCCGGGTACTCCAGTTTTCTCCCACATTCCAAAGACATGCAGGTTAGGTGCATTGGTGATTCTTTTTTTTATTATTATTAATTTGATTGCAATCCATACAAAGCAATCAAGTTTTTACAAAAAAAAAAAAATTATGTTAAGAACAGATCAATCCCCACCCCTGAGAGAGAGAGCAAGCCAAACGGCGTAAAATTTAAGGCTTGTAATAATACCTAAATTAATAAATTCTCTGTGCTTCATGCACTTATTTTAAAATATTACTGATTAGATCCTGCCATGTTTTGAAAAAGTCTGTACGGATCCTCTAACTGAGTATTTGATTTTTTCCATATTTCAAATAATATAACACATCGGTTTCCCACTGACTTAAAAGAGGAGAGTTTGGGTTCTTCCAGTTTATCATAATAAGTCTGCGTGCCAAGAGTGTAGTGAATGCAATCACAATTTGTTTGTCTTTCTCCACTTTAAGCCCTCTGGAAGAACCCCAAACACAGCTGTTAATGGGTTAGGAGGGATTGTGAGTCCAAGGCTGTCTGAAAGGTAATTAAAAATGTTTGTCCAGAATAATGTTAATTTGGTGCAGGCCCAGAACATGTGACCCAGTGAGGCTGGGACTTGGTTGCAACGTTCGCAGGTTGGATCATGCCCTGGAAACATTTTGAGAGTTTTAGTGAGACAGATGTGCTCGATATATAATTTTAAGTTGTATAATTGTATGCTTTGCGCATATGGAGCTTGAGTGAATTCTCTGCATTGCTGCTTTCCACTCCTTTTCTGATATATTAATTGAGAGATCTTTTCCCAGTGTCCTCTTGGATCTTTGAAAGGAGGGATTGTAAAATTATTTTATATATTGTAGAGATGGAGTCTAAGTCCTTGAGATTGAGCAATATTTTTTCCAGCATGGATGAGGGTGCAAGATGAGGAAAATCTGGAAGGTTCTGTTTAACAAAGTTCCTGATTTGAAGATAGTGAAAGAAATGTGTAGCTGGAATGTTAAATTTGGAATGTAATTGTTCATAGGATGCAAAGACGTTGTCTATATAAAGATCTCTAAGCAAGTTAATTCCAAATTTTTTCCAGATATTAAAAACTGCATATGTTTGTGAAGGTTGAAAGAGGTGGTTCTCTTGCAGAGGTGCCACAGATAAAAGCTTCTCCGTCTTAAAATGCTTTCTACATTGGTTCCAGATTCTAAGTGAGTGGAGCACAATTGGGTTATTAGTATATTGCCGATAACGTGTGTTTATTGGAGCACAGAGCAAGGAATACAAAGAAGTACTGCAGGATTTTACTTCTATTGTGGTCCAAGCCTGTGTATGTTCTTCTATTTGTGTCCAGGTTCTTATCGCCTGTATATTTGCTGCCCAGTAATAAAACTGGAAGTTAGGTAGAGCCATGCCGCCTTCTGCCTTTTGTCTTTGTAGGGTCGCTCTTTTGATGCGTGGATGTTTTGAATTCCAAATAAATGAGGTTATTGTTGAATCTAATTGCTTAAAGAATGATTTATTAATGTATATTGGATGTTTTGAAATAAAAAAAGGAGCTTAGGAAGAATATTCATCTTAACAGTGTTAATTCTTCCAGCTAGTGTGAGATGAAGGGTTGACCATCTATGCAAGTCTTGTTTAATTTTTTCCATGCAGACGTGAAATTTTGTTGATAAGAGCTTTATGTTTACTTGTGATGTTTACCCCGAGGTATTTAAACTGTTCTGCAATGATAAAAGGTAGGGTCTAATCTAATATTATATGCTTGAGAATTCACTGGAAAGAGTACACTTTTATTCAGATTAATTCTGAGACCAGAGATCTTTTGAAATTCTGTGAGTGCTGCTAAGACTGCAGGCACAGAATTTTCTGGGTCCGATATATACAGTACCATGTCATCTGCATATAATGAGATTTTCTGTTCCAGTCCTTCTCTGCTAATCCCCTTTATCTGATCAGTATTTCGACAATGTATTGCCAGTGGTTCAATGGCAATGCAAACAGCAGTGGTGACAAGGGCATCCTTGTCTAGTGCCACGTTCTAGTTTAAAGTAGTCTGAGCAAATGTTATTGATGCAAACTGAAGCTTCTGGGTTAGTATACAGTAATTTAATCCATGCACAAATGTTGGGCCAAACCCAAACTTCTCCAATGTAGTAAAAGGTATTTCCATTCAATCATGTCGAATGCTTTTCTGCATCCAATGATAATAATATTTCTGGGGTGTTTGATTTAGTTGGTGAGTATATTACATTAAACAGGTCGAAGATTTGAAGATAAGTGCGGCCCCTAATAAATCCAGTTTGGTCTTGTGATATTACGAGGGAGCACTTTCTCCATCCTTCTAGCTATGATTTTAGAGAGTATTTTAATCGTTATTCAGAAGTGAAATTGGTCTGTATGATGCACATTGTAATAAGTCCTTATTTTGTTTTGGAAAACAGTGATTAGTGCTTGGCGAAAGGTTTGTGGAAGAGATTGGTTATCTCTGGCTTCTGTAAATGTTGCTAATAGGAGGGAGCTAGCTGAGCGGAGAATTTCTTGTAAAATTCTGCAGGGTAGCCATCAGGGCCTGCTGCTTTCCCGCCTTGGAGTGATTTTATAGCATCTAGTAATTCTGATAATGCCAGAGGTTTATCAAGTTCCTCCACATTTATTTGTGGTATCTGTAATGTATCCAGAAATGCATTAGATTGTATTGTCTTCTTTAAACTCAGTAGTATATAGGGATTTATAGTAGTCTCTGAAAGTGTGCATTATATTTTTGTGTTCATGATTTTATCTCCGTTAGTGTTAGTGATTACGAGATTGCGTTGCGCACTTTTTGCTTGTGAATTTGTTGAGCTAAAAGCTTATTAGCTTTTTCTCCATGTTCATAGTAATGATGTCTGGATTTGTAGATTAGTTGTTCATTTTCTTTAGTTGTCAAGAGGTTTAATTCTGAATGTAGAGCCTGCCTCCTCTATGTAGAGTCTCGCTTGGTAGTCTGGCGTGTTCTTCATCTATTTTAGTAATTTCGCTTTTTATCTCTGCTACTTTCTTGGCTTCGTATTTATTTCTGTGGAAAATATATGAGATAATCTGTCCTCTTAAGAAGGCCTTGAGAGTTTCCCAGAGTATTCCTGCAGAGATCACGGGGGATGTATTTGTCTCTGGAAAGAATTTAACTTGTTTGGATATAAATTCCGTACAATTCTCGTCAGCTAATAGAGGCGGGTTGAGGCATGGTTAGAAATAACAATAGCATCGTATTTGCAAGATTTAATCATAGGCAAGAAGTTATTGTCTATAAAGAAGTAATCAATCCTTGAGTAGCAATGATGTACTGGTGAGTAGAAAGAATATGTTCTTGAATTTGGGTTTAAAAACCTCCAGGGGTCTGATAAGTTGTGATCAGTTATAAACTTGTAATTATCTTTGCGGTGTTAGATGCCGTTCCCCCTGTGGAGGAAGTCCTATCTAAAAGTGGATTTATAACACAATTAAAGTCCCCAGCCATTATAACTTTATGAGGGTTCAGATTAGGAATGAATGCAAATAAATTTTGCATAAAATCCTTATCATCAACATTAGGTGCATAAATATTTATCAAAATCAATTTACAGTTAGATAAGTCTCCCATGACCATTACATATCTCCCTTCAGGAACTAATACTACATCTGATGCTACAAATGGTACTGTTCTATGTATGAGAATTCCCACACCTCTACTTCTTTGTAAAACTAGAATGGAACATTTAGCCAGTCCAGTCTTTTTGCAGTCAGAACTGATCCTTGCTTAGTAAGTGGGTCTCCTGTAAAAATACTATTTTAGCATTTAGACCTGTTAGGTGAGAGAGTATTTTCTTTCTCTTTAATTCGTGATTCAGGCCTTTAACATTCCAGCTTACGAAGTTAACTGTCCCATCATGGAGACACTGATTCTGAGTTTTTGATGTCATTTTATAGTCTTAACTGGAAGTGAGACAGCTTCTGTCTTAATTTCCTATTTCCCCTAGAGTTGTTGCCATGCAGCTTATTATTATGTTGGTAGTTAAAATTATAAAGATTAAGAGAATAGATTAGGTATAGATCAAGCCTGCTCTCTTTCTCTCCCCCCCTTAAACCTCCACCCTCCCTTTTTGCCTCCCCAAGTGAGGCTAAAGCCCACTTCACACAGTCCCAGTCCTCTGACATACCCAGAGACAGAGCACGTCCAAAGCAAAACAAGCCCCAATGCAGTGGCATTTTAGGGTTAAAAGATAAAGATATCTATTACCAATATAGTCTTAAAAAAAAAAAAAAAAATTGCACTGAATATACTGTATATATAGTCTTCAGCAATTTTAGTGCATTAAGATGATACACCCAGATAATAAACCCGGGTGATGGTGTTAAAAATGTGTCCAGAATAAGCATAACAAGTATTAATGCAGTAATAGCAATAACAATAAACCAAGGGTATGATATTGAACAGTCTCGTTTAGGGTAGAGATGAATTAATTAGAAGAAAAAAAAAAGAAAGAAAAAGTAATTAAGCACAATAAAACATAAACAGATAGCGCCCTAGTAATACTAAGTAATAATGGGAATATATGAGAATATATGCTGATAAAAACCCGTATTTTAAAACGAATAGATCAGACAGTAGATTATTAATCCTTGCTTTATCATTAACCGCCATGACTCACTATTATGTATCAGAATAGTCCCGGGATCAGCTTTCTTAATTCCTTTTCTGCTTCTTCCTTGCTAGCGAAGACATAGAATTGACCCTGCCATTCCACTTTCAGTTTTGCCGGATACAAGAGGCTGTATTTGACGCTGACTTGTTGTAACCACTGTTTAATGTTGTAGAAGACTGCGCATTTAGTAGCTGTTGCTGGAGAGAAGTCAGGGAAGACACGAATGTGGCTATTTTCATATATAGTATCTTCCTTGTTTCTGAGGAGTGCCATCACCTCTAGCTTAAATGATAATCATTCAAAACGAACTATAAAATATCTGGGTCTGGGTCCAACGGTGTTTGATCCGCGTACGCGGTAAGCCGCTGCTATCTCTGATTCTGCTTTAAAGTCGTCCCCAATTATTTTAGAAAAAAGTTCAGCTGTGAATTTCACAGGGTTTGAACTTTCTCGATTCTCAGGCAGACCTTCAATTCTGACATTATACCTTCTACTTCCATCTTCCAAAGCAGCCAGTCTGTCTCCGAGTTTTTTTCATTCGGAGCTGACATTTTCTGCTTTTTCTTCAGCACTGGTAGCTATTTCAATCCTAGTCGTGAATGTCTCCTTGAGATCCTCCAATTGATCAGTAAGCAATTTTACCCAGCATCTGTTGCATTCTCCAGTTCTTGTTGCAGCCTTTTCATTTGCCTTTTGCAGCATCATCTGCTGCGTTTTGTTTGCTTGTTGCAACTCCTGCCACTGCATTTCGTTTGCTTGTTGCAACTCCTGTTTCAATTACAGCAACTCCTGTTTCAATTCCTGTCGCAGTCTCTCATGTGCCTTTGCCCTTGCTTTCTCATTTGCCTTCTCGGTTTTCTTTATATCTTGTATGAGCTCAGCGAACATTGTCATGGCGAAAAATTCATTATCAGAAGGCTTTTATCCTAAAAATAAAGGCTATTAGGACTCGAGATAGACAGACAGAGTTTTAAGGCTTTATTGCAATAAATCAACCACACGGACTCTACCCAATTCAGCCGAATGAGATTGAGCACTGATCATTACAACAATTGAAGTTTTTATAACAATTTCTTATCATTTTGGCTGCATTCGATTAGCTCATTCTGCACCTGGTTTTACTGTCCATTATTCCTCTTGGTGTCTGTTCGGCTTATTTTGATTGGTCTAAGACTGGGTGGATGGCTTCCTCTCACCATCTTTGGAGCTTTTTCTTATGTCATTTCCTATCTTTTCTGACCTCGCTCGAATAAGCTCCCTCATCCTTCTTCTCTGACTCCCTTCTACTCCTGTCTGGCCGAACCTTGAGTTTCCATGGGAACCCTTATCATCTCCTTACTTTTCCTATCAGTGGCCCCCTCATGGAATTTGTTATCTTTCTATGCTGTTCCATTTTCTCTAACTGGCCAAGACTTCAATTCCATATATGGGTTTCCTCTCATCGTTTTCTCTCTTAAGCCTTCAAAATTTTTTACAATAATGACCTGAAGCTTAAGCTGTAATTAAAAAGAAGTATAGTATGTGCTTTCATTTGATCATTGCTTGGCATGCTTGATTTGTCTTAATTTCTACACTAAAGTTAATTGCTAATATATTCTTATAGTATTTTTGCTAATGCCTGAATTTACTAAGATTTTCTCTTCATGCATTATGTCAGCGTAACCCTGCTTACAGCAAAAGCCTTTTGTTGCCTTTCTGCTGATTCATCAGCCCAGCTGCTTTCAGAGGCATCTTCTCTGTGCTATCGCTTCCTAGCCTTGAATCACAGGTGGTCTCAAACTCTTATCCTGTCCAAAACTAGTGTATCAATTAGCTGTTCTTTTCTTACTTTTAATGTAAGCCTAAAAAATAATGCAATATAACTGATTTTTTAGTTAACTATTTGCTAGATCTATCTTATTTGCTTAACATTCTAATTTATGCTTAATCTAATGTTTTAGAAGCTTTAAACTACTTTTTATGGCTCTATATGATAATTTACTATCCTCTCATGCTAATAAAAAATTTTCCTTCTACAACATTACCTGCAGTTTAGACATTTCAATTGTGCTTTCTTGTACCGCAGGTGAAGCATCAGGCTCTACTGTAGCCGGTGTCCACGTTATTCCCGGCTCGCGTGGAGTAATTGAGATCGCGGACTGTAAGGCCTTTTCCAGTTTCAGGTGTTCTTCTCCGATCGGCGAGCTATTGAGATCTGCACTCACGATCGTACATTTCCTCCCCTTTTCACTCTCAGCCGGCGACGATGTAGCGGACCATGGTCCTGAAGAGTCTGTACTTTCGCTCATCTGATCCAGGTCTCTCACTGAAAGGCCGTATCTTGAGCTAGGGCTTGCTGATCTTAGCTTGGGTGCAGCTCTAGTTTTCGATTCTTTCGGACCCCCTTTCTTTTTTTCCATGTTTATATATGCTTACATATATACTGTAGCAGTCTCCTTGGGTTGAATAGATACAGGATATCTCAGGATAATAAGCAAATAATATGAAAACAACACCGCTGCTAGCGGAGCTCCACTTCAGACGTCCATCTCTCGCATCGGACGAGATCAACTCCCGCATTGGTGATTCTAAATTGTCCCTAGTGTGTGTTTGTGTGTGTGTGCCCTGTGGTGGGCTGGCGCCCTGCCCGGGGTTTGTAAAAAAAAAAAAAAAATTACAAACTGGTGCAACATTGGAGGAGGCAGGAAGATATAAAAAAGAAAAAAAATAAGCATCACATTTTTTAATGGGCGCATAAGTTGGGGTCTGATTTTATGATCCATTTTTTTAGGTTTCAAGACCTGACTTATGCGTGAGTATATATGGTACTATATTTTACTAAGTATTAAAATGTAAGAGTTAGGATTAAAAAGACTTATGGCTACGTATATTTTATTATTCTGTATGCGCTAGAAACCACCAATAGTTCAGAAGCCCAAGGGCAGACGTGCAGGAGAGATGGAAAAGGATGGGCCCCTCGCTTAGAGAGGCAATGTGAACTCTTTGTCTGTAAATAATGTCAGCAAATGCTAAGCGAGTAGGGAGTACAGGTAGGCCTTGTCAGTCAGACATGATGGACATAGATGAGTTTGACACCCTCTCAGCTGAGAAATAATGGTGGAATTAATTAGGGGCTGAACTAGAGCAGGGGAATATTAGGAGTCAGATGAGGATGAATAATGATTGTGTGATAAAAACTGTAATAAATGTAGAGCTGCCCATGGCTGCTCGCTCTTCCCTTCTTAAGTGAGTCTGTATGTGCTGCCTGTCCCGAGACTCCAAGTGCCTTCTTTAGGGCTGAGGGTGCCAGCGCCAGCCTGCTTCAACAGTTCTTTTCTTTAAACGATGATTTTTTTTTTCCAAACAAACATTAGTTTAATATTATTTGGCTCAAATGAACCAGGATGACCTGAATTTACATCACTTTCAATGACAGACATTGCAAACATCCTTCTTGTACATTTTTCCTGTGTTTTACTTATCTCTGCTGATTGGTTTACAACTTAATGGTGGAGAGAAAAGATAACAAGTACATACCACAGAGGCACAGATCATGGTTTAATTAATTTATATCCTGGGTACGGATGCACACCGCTAGGTAGGCATTACAGAATTAGTTTACAGCTTGAGAAAGGAAGAAGAGCAGAGGTACTTAAAAGATCAAACACTTAAATCTGAGTCATATGTCATGAGGACCAGGTAGCCAATCATATGCCCCGAAACCCCACATGTGCATTTTAACATAAATTTGGCTTGTCTGATGGACCTTAAAGAAGAACATAAAACAACTGCTGACAGACAACGTCAGAGATCAAGAGGCGTGAGATCATCTGATTTGGATGTCAGAAAACATAACCTGTGAAGAACACCGATCACTAAATGAAAAGTCACCCAAGACAACATCACACCTTGACACTACTGATCTTCAATAAGATCTAGGACTGTTTATATCCAGATTTTGCTATTTTTTTATTTTCTAATACTATATTATCTTGTATTTTGTATTGTTATACATTAATAAATACCATGTTGCTTTTATATTTCCTATACTTTGTCTTTTATCTAGATTGATTGAAATGACAAATGGGTACCAGGTGTGACTTAGATCACTATTTTCTTATTCACAGGATTTATCAAGGCTATTGAGGTCACTCCTCGATAATTAGAACCACTGTGGTAAAAACAAGGCATTGTTTGGTTGGTAAGTGGCATAACACCAAAAGAGATGCACTTTTATGATGTTGCGAGGGCACCCACATGATTGTTAGAGCTGGTGACAGAGAATCACTATAAAGAGAATCTTGTGCAGAACATTGTAGAGTGACTGGCACGCTTTGTCTGGAAAGGATCACTATCAATATGTGTGTGTGTGTTAATCTTCATGGACGAGAGTAGATGAACCCAATAAGCATTCATGGCAAGTCTCACAAACGTCATCTGTCCACAGCACTTGGTTCCAAAATTTGATCCTTGTCACTTTTCCAGACTGTCATTTTTTGTTAAGCAGATAACCATCGGATTACTACAGCCTGGTGTTGAGCACAACACGCAGGCCATTTGAAAGGAACTTTTCAAGAGGAGCAAAAACAACAACAACAATGTAATTCTTGTATAGCTCAAAAATAACACAAGGAAAGTCACAGTGGGCTTTAACATGCCCTGTTTTTTGACATGTCTCACCACCTTGATTCCCTAAGAAGACATGAAAAAAATTCCCCCCAAAAAAGCCCCTTGTAAGGAAACAAAAATGGAAAAAATGTAGGGAAAAAGCAATTCATAGACAGACTCCCTTCCAGGATCAATGGGTGTTAGAAAATGGGGTAACGAAACAGAGCACAAGTAGTCGTCTTCTCAGAGCTTGATGGCCAATCTTTCATGGCCACCTCAGCAATACATCAGTGCAAATTACAAAGCAAAATGCAAGAACTAGTTATCACCACTCACTGAATAAAAAACTACCATATATGAGGATACATGTTTTGTTCGGAATCCTGGAAACATCAACCAACAAGCTGCCTCACCCCTACTGGCCATTCCACAGCTGAGTCAGTGCTGGGCCAGTGAATCAGATGACAGGGCTCCTTTATCTGAGATGACATTTCCTTTTAGCAGGCAAAGAACTTGGCAGTAGAGCAGTGGCATCAAGTGCCACATTTGATTACTGAGAAGAGAAACAGTTGATAAATATCATATTACTTACATTTTAGTACTAATAACTAACACCAGGGATGCAGTCTGCACAGCTAATCAGCAGCTCTAGTCAGGGTATGCTACACTGAAGTTGTGAGTCTTCAGCTAGGATTTAAAGGCTGACACTGAAGGGGTGCCTCTTATAGTAGCAGGTAGACCACTCTACAGCTTCAAGGCCCTGGAACTAAACTGTAACTTTACTGGAACTGTAACTGTTACTTTAGGACCCTGTAACTAACTGTACAGGTTTATCATTTTGTTCAGGTAGTCACAGAATAAATACCTCTTTTGAATTTTGCAATACTTTATTTAGACCATCGGTGTCAAACTCCAGTTCTGGAGGGCCGCAGTGGCTGCAGGTTTTCATTCTAACAATTTTCTTCATTAGTGAGCCGTTTTTGCTGCTGATTAAATTTTTCTGCCTTAGTTTTAATTGACATGACTCAGACCCCTGAGACCTTAATGATTATGGATTTCTGTTCTTATTAATCATTTCATCCGTTCAATCTGAAAATTGTCCAATGAGATCATAGTATATGTCTGGGAGAACTGTTCACTTAGTCAAATATTTCATTTTCATCCCTTATACGTTGTAATGGACAGCAAGTATGGGTTGGTGACCCTGCTGGGTGTAGGTTAATGTCCCTTAGATTGCCAGGGTGGCTAAGCTAGTGAATGGGCAAGAAAAATTAATAGAAAACTATGCCTTAGCCAGAAGGTTGGCAGGAAGTGAAAATGTGAAAGTGGGTATGCTGGCATCCAGACAGGGAAGGACTGAAGATCCTTACCCAGCTGGGATGTCAGAATAATGGAGTAAGAGAGGAAGACAACCTGCTTGGAGTACTGTATTTGAAAATGGGGCAACCTCATTGGGTTCCTTGGGGGGCACCTATAACTGCTGTAGGGATTAGTGATCCCTTCTGTGTTGTTCGTCTGCCTGACCCGGAAGTGCTGCCTATGGGCAATGTCCTGGCATGGGTCTTATATAAATGGAGCCGCTCTGCTTCACTATAACCAGAAATGAAAAAAATATCTATTGATCATTGTAATTTCTGAATCTAATTATGTTATCATGTATGCAGTTTTTTAACCAAAGAAAACAGAAAAAATCTTTCCAGGCGGTTGTAACAAATATGGCAAAAACTCAAAAACTGTACATGTGATTGGAACAGGCATACTGTGAAAATAAAAAGAAGGTTCTAAATTGAGTTATTAGAGATCCCAGTCAGTATGTAAGTAGCTCAGCTGGTAGTTATCCATATCTGTTATTGGTCACAGATACTGTAGCTTACTGAATATGCGAAATGTGCATGTGAATAAGGACTTTCAGAGAACCTCAAGGCAAAAGCTCGCAGCACAGATGTAATGCCAACTCTGTGCCAAGAATAATGCATCCTGCAATCTACCAAAAGAAGCTTCACTCCTCAAAGACCCCACAGAAGAAGTGAGTAATGATTGCATTGTTCCGATGGCCTTTATTTGGCCATTTTTGCATGCATTGAGGAGGTTTGACCATCCAGGTTCGCCAAAGGTAAGTAGTACCACCCCAGGATTAGAGGGGGTGCTGTCACCAAAAGTCTTTTCTCTTTTATCCTTTACCGCCTAGAGTTACCACCCCCGAG
This sequence comes from Polypterus senegalus, assembly GCF_016835505.1. NCBI lineage: Eukaryota > Metazoa > Chordata > Cladistia > Polypteriformes > Polypteridae > Polypterus > Polypterus senegalus. The sequence continues at coordinate 5,194,184 of NC_053164.1, read as the reverse complement.
GGCACTGAAGCAAAGGAAGCCATGCCCCTTCTGGTCTGCACGATATATAAAAGGAAAAAGCTCTCGGAAGGTGGCATCTCATTTCTATGTTGACCCAGCTTCTGTGCTTTGCCAAGCCAGAAAAGCTCATTTGATGTTCCAGAGCTAGGACTAGCATTGTGATCAAGTAGGTGCATTGAGGTGCATAATTTTCATTTACTTTTTGCTTTTCTAAACTAATTATGAAAGTTTTTTTTTCAATTGGCACCCCAAGCACTAAAATTTGTCCTGAACCCTTACTTTGTCCTGCCATAACTGCAGTGTATATTAGGAGCAAAAGCTGCATTTTAAGCTAAGTTAAAATATACTAAAAATATATATATATATATATATATATATATATATATATAGTGAACGATAGGGGGCGCTGTCACTCCCTTGAACCCCTGTCCACGACTCCAGACACCAGGTAAAAGTCCTCAAGTTGACTTTATTTTTTATGCCACAGTGCACAAAGCACACTCTCCACCACAATACTCATATAAATCACCATAAATCAATAATACACAATCCTCCAGCTCCCAGACGCATTGCCGCCCTTCCACCCAGCTCAGCTCGCCGTCTGGGAGCTCCCACAGTACTTTTATAATCTCTGACCCGGAATTGTTCTCTACACCCAGTCCATGAGTTCCTCAATCACTTCCGGGTCAGGTAAAAGTTCTTTTCTTCAACCATGAAGTTAGTCGCTCTTCCTATGCCGAACCTCCAGGTCACAGGGCATGAAGAAGCCCTCAGTCCTCCCTGCAGCACCCACCTGTGGCCCCCACGGCATCCAGCAGGGCTTTGCATAAAAACTCCATTGTCCATGATGCCCTGCTGGTCTTCTGGCGACCTCCATGCTGCAAGGAAGGCTCCACCTGGTGGCTTGGGGGTATTGGCCGGGATAAATGGCTGGCCATCCTTCACAATGGTTGCCTCCAATCATCTCCTTGCAATCTTCGTCTCCCTCTGACCGACTTCGGCTCCCTGAATGGAGTGAGGCGGCCTCTTTTGACAGTCCAGGTGCCCCTGAAGATCATGGTGTCATCCTTTGGCCCCTGCAGGGTTGCGCTTCCATGCTCCAATCCCCTGGCCCCAACACAAACCAGGGGGCTGCCCTCTTGTGTCCCGGGGGTGGTATCGTCTCTCTCCCAGTCCTTCCATAAAGGCGTCCCGGCCAGTCAAAGGCCCCAGCAGTCTGTCACAATATATATATATATACACAGCATATACTGTATATCCTTTCTTATGTACTGTATTTATCATGTCTTGATATTTCCATTATCGTTACTAAAGGGGTACATATACAGGTTGAAACTATGAGTTGCATTTATAAAAGGAATACAGTTCCTGTCATGAAAGTGGACTTCCAAAGCCCCCAGGCACCAAAAAGCACTTCCAATAATGCCCACTAGAGAGATATAAATGTCAAATTCTGGCTAGCAATAGGTAAAATGCATGATCTTTATAAAATAAAAGATTTATTCTTCACAAAACAGTATTCCAGTAACATCAAAGGAGCTCTCTAGTTCAAGGCAATACAAAGTCCCAATACAGAAAATCAAAGAATCATTGAAAAACTGAGCAAAATGTCAAAAATCCAATAATTCAAAATAAGTACAAAGAAACTCACTAAAAATATTCCAGGGACTGTGGGAGATCCTTTGGATTTATAGGGTGGTTATTGGCAGACGGCTCCACCTCTTGGGGGACCACCCAAAAAACACACAAAACATAACCCAAGCAGCTTACAAACACAGACACAATTAAAAACAAAGTATAATGCAAATAATCGACAGAAGTAACATTAACATAAATTAAAGAATCAAAAAAATAAACAAAATGGTTCTAAAAAACTCCAGGCAGTCCTGTCTGGCTGAAACACAACACACTCAGGGTGTACGCGCCCTCTGCTGGACACTAACAGGGAGCTGGAGTTGGGAATGGAATAGAACAAGGCATGTCTGGAAGAAATGGAGGAAGAGGGAGAAGAAAGACAGAATTGTGTTATGCCAAAGACAACTGTTAAAGGTATTTTGTAGTAATAAATTATTTATTTGATCCCGGAACTTGTGTCTGTGAGGCTGTGTCTGGATTTGAGATACTGCAATGCCCCCTAGAGGTCACAGAATCTATTTAGAGTTCTTTATCATTGCTTTGTTATTGTAGTCAGTCTATTTATTAAAGACTGCAAATCCTCATTCATGTCTCGTAATACATTTTATTGACCTTTGGCCGGTATTGTTCTTTGGTCTCTGTGGAGTGGGTGTACGAGTCAGTATGAGCCGGATGAATGTCTGGCATTCCTCCAAATAAATAATTTATAAGCCCACCTTGTCTGAATCTGGGCAGCCCCACTACAAAGTGCTCCCTGCAGGATACATAAACCTACAGGAGGAGATGTTAGAGATTAGTGGAGGTACACCTGCTTGCTTCTCTGTTCATTCCAAAACCCAGTGTGCCTTCCTCTCGATTATTTTAAGAAACAGGATGGCAAAGTTTTAGTCCTTGCAGATTTAAAATGGAACACAGTATACAGTATTTTTATTGGCATAAAACCGTAAGCTACAAGGAATTTTCATTTAATGAAACTCATACTCTTATGTTAAGGTTGAATTACAAGTAAAGCCCAACCAGAGAGGATGGCAGAGATGAGCAAACATTTTTCTAAATAGATTAATCAACAGAACAGTCTGAGTTGAATCCGTAACGTTCTACTTGGAATATCTTTAACTGCAACATATCACAAACTAAACTCAAAGATTAAAACAAAACAAAAAATCAAAACCACAAAAGTGCTGCCTAACGTCTTTTCCTTATGCAGATCTTATATCTATATTACATGTTGAAGACGGGGTAATAGAATAAAAAATGTGATTTTTTTTTCAACAAGAAAGCATATTATTAGAAGCAAAAGAAACTAAAACATCAACATAAATCGAACAGGGGACGTAAGTCTAGTGTCCACTGCTGTAGTCTTGCAGATTTAGTACACGTCCTTCAAACCGTCACGAACACACAGCCTGATGTCGCAATCCGGACCATAGATACATGTTTCTTTGCACACATTTCTTTTAATATTTTAAAAAAAGATGGCAGAAGGTCAGAGCCTGATCTACATGAGCGAAGCGCCACTTATGTTACCGCAGGCCACCCCAGCACAAGGCTTGATGACTTCCACATTTCCCTTGACACTTGCTGCATTGTGACCACTGATTAGGGGGCTATCATCTTATTGGTCCTTGCACTTGATCACAATTATGTTGCCTTTTTGCCAAGCAGATACTGTCATACCAACATCACCAGGCATATCATGGTGGTTTGATTATATAGCAGTGTATGCGTCGGTTTCACTATCCATGTCAGTGCCTGATGACCAGTTCACATTGTCATTGCTACTAATCAACTCAACTAATAGTTCAGTTTCAGTTTGTAATAAAACTGGCTTTGTAGCTTTTCACTTGCCATTTTTGGTTGAAGGCTACTCCCTATTTATGAATATTGATGAGTTACCATAAAGTGGCAGAAAGGTTAGAAATATTCATGTTTTTTTGCAGCATGACATAATTTTATTCATGACATGGCAGCAGAACACTGTACAGAGAATTATTTGGGCTTAACACTATAAAGTGGATTATTATACTCACCCCATGTCTGACTCAGGCTTAACCATAATAGCATAAAATTTCAAGACTAACACTAAGAAGGTTAAAGGACCGTGGCATCAGAAGACGGGATTCACTTACAGAACTGAGACCAGCAAGAAAGGAACTTCCTGCGAGAGCCATATTTAATAACCTCGAGTTGAGAGGCACCAGAGAACGACTGATGTCTAAAGCACTTTTCATTTCAACCCTTTTCTTTCTTTTTGTCTTTGTCAAATGACTTAAATAGGGTCTCCAAAAACTTAATTTCCATCTTGTTCATTCTTTCATTTTATATCTCTTGTGGAAAGTCCAATAAAGAAGAAAAAATACTGCACAAAACAGATAAAGATTTGGGGACAGTCCCCATATATTGTCGTACAGACAATAAATAAAGAAACTGATTCAAAGTCTTTTCGAGAACAATGAACATTTTACTGGACTAAAGATGGTGGTTTTATAGGCAGAGGGATTATGGGACAGGAAATGGTTGGCAGGATGTGATGTTGAGACAGGAACCGGAACCAACATCATCAGGAGTTGACGGAAGAGACGTCATCGCAGCCATTTTGAATCAGGAAGTGGAGGTAATTACTTTTCCTGTGATTTTCTGCACCGAGAGGTCGTGGACATGGGAAAGAGCATCTGCGTTGGCCTGCAAGGAACCTCTACGATATATGACACTAAAACAATAAGGTTGAAGATCTAAAAACCACCTAGTGATGCGAGGATTAGACTCACAATGAAGGGACATCCACCGCAAAGCGGCATGATCCGTCATCAGAGTAAATTCACGCCCCAATAGGTAGTACTTCAATGACATGATTAATCGCCATGGCTTCTCGCTCTACCGCAGCATACTTGGTCTCATGGTCCAGCAGTTTCCGGCTGAGATACATAACGGGGTGTTCAGCACCGTCAACACATTGGCAAAACAAGTCTTTTCAGGAATAATGAACATTTTACTGGTGTAAAGATGGCGGTTTTATAGACAGCGGGATTATGGGACAGGAAATGGTTGGCAGGATGTGATATTGAGACAGGAACCAACGTCATCAGGAGTCGATGGAAGTGACATCATCTTGTCTGACCAGAAGTGATGTCATCGCAGCCATTTTGAATCCTGAAGTGGAGATAATTACTTATCCTATGATTTTCTGTTAATGAAAAGAGATTTAGGTAAGGGTAAGTACCGCGTAATAAACCTCTATCTCGCGGTATTTCACTCACCTTTAGGCTCTTTGACTGCCTCCTAATCACACGTGTGTGACACTCTCTATATATAAAATCCAACATCTGTCTGTCTGTATGTCTGTCCGCTTTTCATGAGAGAACTACTTAACGGAGCTAGATCGGGTTTTTTTCTATAACTTGCTTGAACTTTCTCTCATCATGCTAAGAATCATAGTTTGCTTGCAGGAGTGATTTATTCACGTTATTCATGACACAGAGGCCGTGGGCCGAGGAGAGGGGGAAGCGTGACATCAGGAGTGAGGAGCTGGGCGTGGACCTCCACACTTACGCTCCAGCCTCCATTCGAAGTGGTCTACCTGTGGCCATGTTTTAGAGTGTACCTTGCTTTCACTTAGCTAGTGATACCTGTTTATTGATTTTTAAAGTTTGTCCTGTTTCACTACTACATTTATTTTTAATAAATTTGCAAAAACCTCAAGTAAATTATTTTCATGTTGTGATTATGGGGTGTTGTGTGTAGAATTCTGAGAAAAAAAATTAATTTAATCCATTTTGGAATAAGGCTGTAACATAACAAAATGTGGAAAAAGTGATGCGCTGTGAATACTTTACGGATACACTATATATATATATATATATGTATATATATATATATATATATATATATATATATGTCACACATGTGTGCATAGGGACAGCTGATGGGCTCTAGTGACTGTTATTGTGCTGTCTCTGTGGGGCATGGCACTGTGTCTTAATGCCTTTTCTCTTCTTCATTCTGCAGATTGGATGATTGACGGCTATGTCCCCTCTAATGTCACTTCTTGTGTCCTCCTCGACCCACCTCTTCCTGTCTGAAGAACTCAAAGCCAAATGTTCTACAATATTTGCTAGTTCACTTGGAACTCCTTCCTGTAAAGAAGCTTCCATAATTATTTGTGCTTTTCTTATATTTTGACTTTACGAATAACACAGAGATAAAATTTGAACTAAAATCATTTTTATTCTTTCCAGTACCTTTACAGGCCATTCTAGAATCCTCTTGTACAGCACATTGCAACAATAAGAATAAAGATCTTCCTCCTTCTCCTCCCACCTCCTGTGTCTCCAAGCAAGTGTTGTCCTCTGCCTTTGGACCATGTTTCCCTGAGGCGAAGCAGTGTGATTACTTTTATTCGAGACTCGGGATTACTTCCAGTGCCAGGACATCATCCATCAGATGTACTTTCAGGTAATGTGGAAGTCCCACAAAGTAGGGTTGGTATATCCCCGCAGCACCCCCTGGTGGCACCCACAGAACCCAACAGAGCTGTCCCATTGGACTACGAATCCCAGCATACCCTGTGGGTGTCCAAATGGGTAATGAAGCCCAGGGATGCTGCCACCTATCGTGTTGGGGGAGCAAATAGTTCCGACAAGTTGCCGTTTCTTGTGTTGCTACACCCACCACACGACACACAGGTTCATGACTGACAACTTGCCAGCCTATGACTGTAAAGGCTCAAGTTGTGAGTCCACCACAATACACTTGCCGTAGTTGACAGGATTTGCATTGCGGAAAGGTGGAGTATGGTGTGGCAAAGCCACATAGTATGGTGAGGGTGAGTAAGAGAGAAAACTCAGCTGACATCACTAGGAAGTGCTCCACTCATGGTGTTGAGAAGCATTATTTGGCTCAGGCTGATATAAAGTGTTTCTGGGAGCTGATGTAATCCAGACATTATGGGTCTGTGGCTGGTCACCAGCTGTTACCACAGTGCAAATCTGCAAACTAAGATGGCTTGTGGTGTGAGTCCACAGAAATGCAGAGTGTCGACATGATAACTGGACAGAAGAACATGTGTCATGTCTAGACTAGAGTTCACCCCCTGGCTCGGGTTCAAATTCATTTTGTACTTTATATCTGTTTTTGATTCTTTTGTTTATGTTAATATTAATTTTGTTAATTATTTGCATTATCCTTTGTTTTTGATTTTGCTTAGGTATGTTTGCTGCTGGTGTTATGCTCCATGTGTATTATGGGTTGTCACCCAAGAGGCAGAACCACCTGCCATTCACTGGCAGAAATTGCTCTTGCCCTCTAAATACAAAGGGTCTCCTACAGTTGCTGGCTGTTCATGTTGAAAGTGCTAGGAAGTTGGTGAGTTCTCTTGTGCTTTCTACTGTGCTTTCTGATTTATTGGATTTTGTTTTTTTATCTGGTTTTCTTTTGAATACTCTTTGGATACTGTATTGGGATTTGTTCACTAGGGATTGCCTTTGTTAGCAAATCTTTTATGCCTTTGTGGTCTTTCTGGAGCTTTATAGTGTAACGGAGCATTTTGTGAAAATAAACTTTGTATTTTATGAAGAAGCTGTGTTTGCCCTTATATCTAGCCGAGGTTTGATGGTAAATCCTATCATAGTGGGAAAAATTGGTGTTTTTTTGGGACTCCTAGTCCATAACAACATGTAAAATACTGAAAAATAATAATTGATAGCAAATTATGGAAAGATAATGAACAAGAATACCAATGTGGCATCAGTTATACAAAAATAAATACAGTATATTGTGACAATCAAGCATGTAGAACATGATGTAAATAAATGGACACTAGGTGGCATTGTTGCCCACCTTTTTTCCCCAACAGACAGATGCAGGACACAGGTGAAAGGCACAAAGAAGGTTTTAATTCCCTTCTGTCTTCTTTGTATAGTGCCAAGAGTCCAAAGCACCACAGCCAAAGCACTGCCCAGAAAGCATTGTCCACCTCCTCCCAACTCCAGCTCACTTCTTGGGTCTTCAGTAGTCCTTTATATAGTTTTTGACCTGGAAGTGCTTCCATTCTTCTGTTCCTGTGACTTGCCAGCACTTCTGGGTCAGATGAAGGACTTGAGGTTTTTCTTCAGCCAGGAAGTACTTTAGGGTTTCTGACCCCGTGACTTGGGAATACTTCAGGGCTTTATGGGAATAACAAATCCTCAGATCTGCCTGCATCATCTCCTGGTAGTGCCCACAGTACCCAGCAGGGCTGCGATACTGAACTACAAATGCCATGAATCTGGGGCAGCACTATGCTGCAGGAAACTCGCCATCTGGGTGTTTTGGGGGAAACAGGCTCCCAGAGTAGCTGCCTTCTTCTCTTTGGGTGTCCTGGCCGGCCATCAGCCACAATGGATAAAAGTTATATAAGATAAAAAAAACTAAGTGAAAAAATGAGAAGAAAAATGGCAAAGAAGAAAACAATGGCCATTAAAAAGGTCAAAACAGGGAAAAATATTGAAGAAAAAAATTATACAAAAATGTATGCCTTCCGAGTAAAATCTAAACATGTGGTAAATGAAATGCCCTTTGACCTCTGCTTGTAACAGTTATGTTAAGGACTTTGAATAAGATGTCAATAAATCAAACAAGTCAGAAAATGCTAGCATGGCATCACGTTCAGGTGCATCGGAGGGCAGTGCAGGCACTGGGACTTCAGCAGGTCTGTTTGACAACCTTACCAGTCTACCTCAGGGTTGTGGGCGCCAAAGATTGGGCAAAAGGTTGAAAACAGGCCTGGACGAGACACTAGTCAATCGCAAGGACCACTCTCACTGTTTCACACACATAAACACATGCACATGCACACACACACACACCCCGTATTTACACACCGTCACAGTTTTCAGTTGGCAATTAACATACCCTAAAATAAATAAACGAAACACCTTTGTGATGAATTCGTTGTTTGTTTGAGCATATATGGATGTAGTAATTTTCATGAAATTGGACTTGCAAAACTATTCAGTGAGGGCACACATTAGGGAATATCAGAAGCAATAGGCAAACTTTATTAGAGCGAATGACCGCTATGGACCACTATGGCGAATGTGGCAACTACAGGGTGACCAGATTTTCTATGTCCCAAACCGTGGCACTTGTGCAGGATTTATGTCTACTATGTCCAAACATTTTTTTTAATGCCTAACTTATCTCATCCTCAACACCAGAGGCTTAGGGCACAAGCAACAAAAATAAAGCTGTTCTAAATATATTGATAAAATGTTCATTTTGGCAGAGCAGAATTTCATTAGATGGGCAGCCTGTTAAGACGGAGGCATTTTGATATTCTTCAATTATTTGTTGTGATGCATTGCCTGACAATTAAAACTTTTCCTTTTACCTGGATGTCTGGCCCCGCTAGTAAATTATAGTGGCAGTGAAATAATGAATCATTATGATGTGCAAATAATGGAGATGTGAGCTTGGTTTAATGTCAGGTAAACGGTATTGACTAAATGTTCATTTGCTCTGTGCACAACGGATTACACATCACAGGGTACTTCATCCAAATCTAGAGAACCCTTTGTTGTTTTTTTTTTTTTTTTGCCTGTATGTTATACTCTTATAGTTAGTAAGATAATTTAACTTCCCTGTTACTAACTAAAGCATCAGGAGGAGGTAGACACATGCAGTGGTTTCATTGCACGCCTCACTGGACTTGCTGATAAGAGAATTGCACACATGCACAATCATTCAGCAATGAAAGCAACTTCCTACCTGACGCATGTAGTCTGCTGGTTTTTCATTAACTTGTGATGAGGGCCTGTCTGCCATCAATAGCACCTGTAGGAGTGAAAAAGAGGAAAACATAGAAATGCTCTCCTGATAAAACTGAAACAATGAACTAATATGTATTTGTAGTCACAGAGAAGGTTTCTGTTTTAAAGGTAGACAAGCTCACAAATTTGTCAATGCTTTTCAACAGGAGATATTGAAATTTTAAAACAGTGCACAGCGCAATCTGTTCAAGATATCCATCCATCCATTATCCAACCCACTATATCCTAACTACAGGGTCACGGGGGTCTGCTGGAGCCAATTCCAGCCAACACAGGGCGCAAGGCAGGAAACAAACCCCCGTCAGATCTGTTCAAGATATCTCAATGAAAATTGAGTTGTCTCGTCAGATTTCCTTGAAGAATAAGTGTGCCACATTGTTTCATGAAGACAGACAGACATTGCTATCACAATAGGTGCTTTGCTCATTATATGCAGACTCACCTAAAAAGGGCAAAAGGTCTTCTTGTTCAGGACAATAAAACAGATTGTTAAGAAAATAAAATGAACATGAATGCACCTAAAAATAATACAAACATGTCTGTAATATGGTAGAAAGAACAAAAGGAAGATACAGTAGAAACTAAATACTTGTTATATAGATGACTAGCTGAAATACCCAGCATTGCCTGGGAGGAAAATAAAGTATTTTTTTTAATTGTTTGAGAAAAATATAATTAAAAAAAATCACAACTTTAAAAATAAAAATAAATTACCAATCAATGAAGACTCACTAATGTGCTTGATTGCGGTCGTGTATGTATGTTACCATCTAGTTGACGATCGGAACCAGCCAACTCTAATTTCAAAAGTAACAGGCGGGCGTGGTGGCACTCAAACACAAAGAATCCTGGCAGTCACCTCCACTTCGCCATCTGGTGGTCATTCCGAGTGTCAACTGGATGATAACATGCATACAAGATCGCAGGATCACCCCCCACCCTACCCAGAAGGGGGTGGGTTAGGATTGATTTCACCCTGCAGTATTTTTAGTCGACCGATGAGAAACATGTGTACCAAGTTTCCTGAAAATCGCTCCAGCCATTCAGAAGTGATGCTGGAACATACATACACACACACAAACACATACATTGACTTGTATATATATATAGTGTGAGCCATGCCCGGACACCAATAGACTGACACCACATCTTTACACAAAGCACACGTTTATTTAATATAGTCCTTATTATATTAGATATTATTATATAGTATTTAGTATAGTGCTCTCAGCACCAAATAATCCTACCACGGACCTTTCTCATGTTCTTGGACCACCTTTTCTTCTCTCCACGGGAGCTTTGTCCTGCTCCCACTCCCAACTCTAGCTCCCCGATTGAATGGTGGCAGCCCCTTTTATTCCCACCCGTATGTGCTCCAGGTGCTTGATGACGTCCTTCTGGCAGCACTTCCTGGTGTGGCGGAAGTGCTGCCCTTGCACCCGGAAGCACTCCACACATCCCTGGAAGGGTCTTCCTCCATCTTCCCGGGTGTGGCGGAAATGAACGTTTCCCAGGCTCCATGAAGCTTGGGGCGTACCCTGGCGGTGGCCACAGGCCCCAACAGGCTTGAGACTCCTTGCTCCTCTTCCGTGGTACTCTCCCGATCCAGGGCAGTTTCCCCCTCATGGCCGAGAGGACGTATGTGTCACCTCCCGGTCTTTCCAGACATCCCTGCTGGGTCTGTCCCCCTGCCTCCTGTGACAATAGATAGCTGTACCCAGTGGCTGTGCTCACATAGTAATGAAACAGGACAAACTTTAAAAATCAATAGACTTTGGCACTGTATCTGATTGTGTTCAGCTCTGACGGGAGAGTGTTCCCTGTATGGGGAGAAAAGCATATGGCCATGATATCTGTGAGCTCTGATTGCTCTCTCGAAAATGCTGAACATTATTCCTTTACAATCTGTAGATGGTAATGTCTGTTGAACAAATAGGCATCGCTAGCTAAGTGGAGGCAAGGTACACTCCAACACGTGGCAAGAGGTAGACCAAATCAAACGGAGGCTGGTGAGGGAATGAGGAAGGCCACGTCACCCTGCTTTCGGCCCACAGCCACTCTCTTGGACTTGTATAAATACATCGGTACCGCAAGCAAACTATGGTACTTAGCAAGATGAGAGAAGTCACAAAATCAACTGGAAAGTTCAAACAAATTATAGAAAACAACCAGATCTAAATCCGTTAAGTAATTCTCTTGTGAAAAGCGGACAGACATGTAGACAGAAACCACAAAATTTTTAAAACCGTTTCTTAGCGAGCACCTATGGGACAAGGCTAACCTACATTCCAAATTTCCAGTCCCAAGTCTTAATGGTTCAGGAGATTTTGTGATGCATGAGTCAGTGGTAAGATAAAGATATTGCAGCCAGGTGTTTAAAGAGAATGTTTTTGAGGTTTGCAAAGGGAAAACAATACTAAATGAGAAATAGAGCAAAATTACAATTACTTGAGAAATGTGTTACATGAGTAAAATCTCCTTATATAATAAAACATGAAGTTCTGTGTGTGTGTGTGTTTGTGTCCAGTCCTTCAGACAAATCTAATCAGTCAGTTTGGCTTTGGTTTGATTTGTGAGTTTGGCTTTGGTAACGTAATCAAGAAATAAAGTTTAATTGTGAGACACACAAGGAGGAGAAAGGACATTAAAGGCATGCTAAGAAAGTCGCTTCAAAGACAGGAAGTATAAAAGTGAACCGGAGGCAAGAAAAGTGCCTCAAGAATCATCCAAGTCTGAGACGCAGGCTTTACAGGAGCACCGGTTACAGGAGTGACGTTGTGCAGACGCAAATAGTTACAGAGGAAAGGTGCTTGTTGTGCCGAAGCTCTGAAGATGAAACAAGAACAAAATGGAGTAGGCGCATGGGGGTCCAAACCAAAAAGACAAATTACCAAGTCAGAAATGTGAAACAAGAATCAAAAAGCAGAAAGTAAAACAGAAACCCGAGGACATTAACACCGAGATGCGTACAATGAATCTTTTAAGTTTATCCAAAGCACAGATACTTAAACAGTGCACATAGAGTTAATTTTCAAAAAAGACATTTTGATAAGATTAGGAGCCTGCACTGATACAGCACGTTGCCACACCCAGCACATGACAAACAACAGCAACATTTATTTATATAGCACATTTTTGTTCAAATAATGTAGCTCAGAGTGCTTTACAGGATGAAGAAAGAAAAAAAAAAGACAGAGTAAGAATTAAAATAAGAGAACACTAATTAACATAGAATTAAAGTAAGGTCCGATGGCCAGGGAGGAAAAAAAAAAAAACTCCAGACGGCTGGAGAAAAAATAAAATCTGCAGGGGGCCATGAGACCACCCAGCCCTCTCTAGGCATTCTACCTCACATAAATGACCTCAATCGGTCCTCATTGTATTCAGGGTTTTCATGGAAGGACTTGATGATGACGGTCATGTGGACTTCTGGCCTTTAGTCCATCAATGTAGGGACATCACGGTGCTTTGATTAGGTGGTGGTGGTGCAGGTCGCCACCACAGAAAACCGGAAAAAGAACAGAAGAGAGAGTAGGGGTTAGTATGGATTTTGGAGCCACAATGAATATTAATGATAATTAATTGAATATACAGAGCATCAGGATTAAACTAAAATGAAGTTATGAGAAAGCCATGTTAAAGTAATGTGTTTTCAGCAGTGTTTTAAAGTGCTCCACTGTATTAGCCTGGTGATTTTCTATCGTTCAGCTATTCCAGATTTTAGGTTCATAACAAGGCCGTCTCACCATTACTTTTAAGTTTAGCTCCTGGAATTCTAAGCAGACATTCATTTGAAGATCTAAGGTTACGATTTGGAATATAACGTGCCAGACATTCCAAAATATAAGATGGAGCGAGATTATTTAGGGCTCAAAAAAACAACTTGGGGTCCCAAATTAGGACCCGAGTGCAGCCATCCAACAGGTGACCACTCAGCACCACACTAGTTCAGATGGAATGAAACAGTGGGAGGTTTTTTATGATAGCCGAAGTGCCAATTCTGCCACCAAACCCCCAAGATTTCCCTGCAGGTTGGAGGGCCTACATGCAGGGCTGGATGCAGATTAACGTCATACCCAGGACAGAGCAATTGCAGGTTAAGGGCCTTGTTCAAGGGCCCAATGAAGTAGAGTCACTTCTGTCATTTTTGGGATTTAAACCGGCAAACTTCTGATTACCAGTGCAAATCATTTGCCTCAGAGCCACCACTCCATCCTATCCTATATATTATGTTTTGATAAGACACTAAAAAAAATTACAACTTATTCAGGAAACAAGATAGGAAGAAATATATGCGTTAATCAAATTCTTCAATCTCAGAAACCCCAGAAGAACCACCAAGAAGTCCCCAAAACTCCTCAGCGTAAAAGTGTAAAAAAAATAATAAAGAACACAAATCCCAAAAGCACCGAAGGTACACGTAGGACGAGAGATAGCAAATATTTTTAAATGAATCTTCGACGGGTAGCATAGCTAGTAGTAAATAAAGAAGTGGGATGCACACTGAGCAGAAAGGAAAACTGAAGGAAAAGAAATAGCAGGGATCACCTATTCTCACTGATCTTATATAAATACAAATGATTGTAAATTCTTTATTAGATTGTCAAACTACTACAGAACTGAAGAATGCAAGAGAAAAACTAACGTGACGTGAATGCAGAGGTATTGATATGTTACAATTAAAGAGAAAAAATATATTAACATTTTTTTTAAGCAAAACAATTTTATTTACTTTAGTTATAAATGTACTAAAAAGCAACAAATAATGGTTCTTTTAACCACAATTTTTATGGTTGTATGTGACTAAATAAAATTGTGTAGCGCACATTAATTAATTGATTCAAACAATTTTTGAAACTTGTTTAGCATGGTGGGGAATTACAATGTTATTGTTTTGTTTTTTACTTTATGATGAAAGTAGCTATTCTATAATTTGATTGAATGAAATAATTTATGTGCTCCCCATGATTTTACTTAGTCACATACAGCCACGAAAATTGAGGTTAAAAAAAAATATATATTTTTTGGTTTTTAGAGTATTTATAACTAAAGTAAATAAAATAATTTTACTGAAAATGTTTTAATTTTACTTTTTAGTTTTTGAGTATTTTGCAAATGATTTTCTTGAATCATTTTTCATGAACTGGAAGCTTCTTTAAAAGTATTACGTTATATGTCTTCTTTGCAGAATTATTTGAATACTAAAAAAAAATAATGTTTTCATCTGTATTTTTCTGTTCAGGCTCTTATAGAATTAGCGCTCAGTAGCTGCGAAAAAAAAAATATCAATGACAAATGGCAAGCATACAGCAATACATCCTCACCGTGATCATCACAGCTACTCCTCCACGAGAGTAAACAAGTCGGCCCGCGTATTCACCCACTCCACTCACTGGAAGAGGCAAGTGGGGGCAATCCGATGCATCGCTCACTTGTATGCTACGATATCGCACTAAATTCTCTCTTCCTCGTTGTTATATTAGCATTAATTGGAATCATCTAACCATTGATTATGGGGAAATTTGTTATGTAACTGCATTGGTTTTGACGGATTATCGTATTGTCATTGATACTGAACACGTATGAAAAATGTGAAGAAATTCGCTTTGCCAACAGTGGGTTTAAAATCAGTTGCAAAATTTGATCCAGACAGACAGAAGATCATTTAAAATGTCTAACTTTTTACCCAAACATGTAACTGTAGGTGGGATATCCAAAAACAGTAGCAAAAAAGGAAAAGTCATGTGATTCATTTAAACCAATCAGGTGTTGCGCATTCAGTTTATAAACCCAGCAGGCTTGACGTCAGAGGAGGAGATTGTTAAAGTCGCCATGATGGTGGTGTGATTTCACTACCTCTGGGACAGAGCATTAATGGTCCGAGAATGAATGACGTGTACCAAGTCAGTCACATTTCAAAATGGAGCACCCTGGTGGCTACTGATGTTAAATTTAGTCCAACAGATGAAGGAACATTCATGATTTTTGGACAACATATCAACTCTGTAGAAGTCTGGGCCTCCAGAAAGAAAGTGATAGACATGTGACGACTAGTCATTAATGCCACCACAGAAATATGAACCTGTGTGAGCAGTCAACTGTCATGTAACTTGTTTGTCCTCTCTTTATGCCTTTTTATACTTACTTCACTGTAGTAAATCTTGAAATTCTTCAAACTGTTACCATCACAGGGAATTGCACATGAAAGACAAATCTTGCAGATTTACTGAGCTGAAGTTGTTGTTGTCCAACGATGCAGAAAGACAGCAATGAGGTATTTAATTTAAACATTCCACTTTTTAATTACATTTAAAATACCCATTAGAGAAGAGAAAACATCCTGAAACCGAGGAATGTGAATTAAGATGGTCATGAAATGTTTATGTGATGGTAAAGTAAAGCTTGATTGGTTTATGGAAACATCCCTCATGTTTATGGAGGAGCCTTATTTTTCATACGCTCTCTAAACAGTCGGAGGTTGGAGTTTTGTTTCAGAATTCAAGGGCAGCTGAGGGTCACAGCGTTATTGGTGGATGTTTCCTGATTACAATGAAGCCGTCTCGTTGGTTTTTACTGCTGCCAATTGCTTCTTCTTCATCCTGCAGATTTTATATAGCCAATCCACTGAGGTGAATGTTATAAAATAGAGTTTTATGTTCATCACAATCCGCTGCTGCAAAGTGAAATGCTGACAGCTTGTATTGCTTCATAAACCATGATGGTTTGTGAAACTGTAAATTTCATCGCTATTAAAATGTAGATTTGTCTTCAAAGCTCTGTATATTTTTTTCATGAAGGCACAGAAGGCCGTCAACACTTCCATAAGGTAATGCAATAGCCTTATATGAGAGGATTACTGTATACCAGAGGGTGGAGAACAAAACCCTTTAAATATTCCTTTGTATTTGGAGCTCTTTATTTTTTTCTCTGTCAAGATAGTTTTAACAAAAGTGAAACACCTTTTTGTCAAAACTCAAATTAAATCTTAGAGTCAGGAACTCAGAACTATAATGTGTTCAAAGGTCTCAAAGCATGTAAGTCCCAGACGGTTCCAAAAATAGAGGGGGAAAAAATCATGAAAAACCCTGGCAAGTAATCCAGAGGGCTATATAGAATCTTTATAAATAGTACAAAAATTATCTGGAATAACAAGGAGCTCCGTGGAGCATAAAAGGCAAATAAAGGGAATTGCCTGAAAACGCAAAAGGCCATCTGAGGTATCACACACATGCATTTGGGAGACAGTTTATGGATTCAAATAGATGCATTTACCCGCCGACCAAGGTGTTGGCACTGCCCTTTAACTCTTTCTACTCTCTTCCTGTAGAAAAACTGAAGAATCTACAACCTAATAATGTCACATCCAGTTACAGAATGCTATTCACCCATGACATCACTTCCTGCAGCCAACTATATGTACCACCTCTATTTTTCTCTTTGTCAGTTCCATCTGTAAAGATGTCATTTCCTTTTTTTCACTCTACAGTATACTGGAGAATCCCCCCAAACCTTTGACGTGTTTGTGTCCTTATTTTACATAGGTGAATAAATTCCCAACATGAAATCCAAGGCAAAGTCAGATAATGGAGCACAGGTTCCAAAAGCTACAAAAATATCACAAAAGCACAAGAAAATAATTACAAAATCTAATAACTCAACACACCACAAGCGCATTCAGATGAACCACAAGGTATTGTGGATGCCCTTTGCCTTGGTACCTTGTGGTGATTATCAGGTGGGCCTGCCTATTGTGGAACCACCCACAAAACACAAGAAACATAATACAATACACATCGACATAAAGAAACTACAAAATTAACACTGGTAACACAAGGTATGGACTTTATAAACATATAAACAGCAAACAGGGGACTCTCTAGCTGAAACATACCAAGAATAGGAAGAATGAAGATTGTGTAGGTAAATCTAAAGAATATACCGCATATACTCACGTATTAGTTGGGTCTTGAAGCCTGAAAAATCGATCATAAAATCAGACCCGACTTATACGCTTGTTCAAAAATACGACACTTAAATTTTTATTACATCTTTTTGCCTCCTCCAGTCTTTCGTCAGTTTCTCAGACACATCAAACTTTGTTGCAGCAACGCAGTTACCAATTTCTTTCATCACTTCAACAACATTTAAATTCTAAAACCAGCTTCATATTTTCTTCTGATCGAACACTCCATCATAGATAAGGGATGCTCTTATGATAAAGGTGTATGAGGGTGTCAGATACAAAAAACACAAATTAGTGCAAACGTTGCTTCAGAATAGTTAAGGTATTACCGTGTGGTCACGTAGGCACAATAGAAAGAGAGAGAGAGAGAATTTAAGAGCACACACTGATACAGGGCATTGCCGCCCCCACATGGGAAATAAAGGGCATGTGCTCCGTGGTTAATCTCTCCTGTGGGTTTTAGCATATCATAATCCCTTGTACCAATAGTGTGAGTTTTTCGCATTTGACTTATACGACTGACATTATAAAATACCAGAAATTATACAGTAAAATCAAGTCCCGACTTATCCGTGGGAGAACTCATCCATGAGTATAAACGGTAATCAAGCAGCTGGATAAGTTTGCAGATGATGCCAAACAAGGAGATAGGGCAGACATTGAAATCCGCAAAATTGTTGCATAGGGACTTACAGTTATGGCCAAAAGTTTTGAGAATGACACAAGTGTTGGTTTTCACAAAGTTTGCTGATTCAGGGTTTTTAGATCTTTCTGTCAGATGTTTCTGTGGTATACTGAAGTAGAATTATAAGCACTTCATAAGTTTCAAAGGCTTTTATTGACAATTACATTAAGTCAATAGTTGCAGTGATGGCCCTTCTTTCTTTTTCAAGACCTCTGTAATTCGCCCAGGCAGGCTGTCAATCAACTTCTGGGCCAATTCCTGATTGATGGCAGACCATTCTTGCATAATCAATGCTTGAAGTTTGTCAGAATTGGTAGGTTTTTTTTTGTCCACCCACCTCTTGAGGATTGACCACAAATTCTCAATGGGATTAAGGTCTGGGGAGTGTCCTGGCCAAGGACACAAAATTTCAAAGTGTTGTTCCCCGAGCCACTTAGTTATCACTTTTGCCTTATGGCCTGGTTCTGCATTATGCTGGAAAAGGCATTTTTGGTCACTAAACTGTTCTTGGATGATAGGGAGAAGTTGCTTTCAGAGGATGAGGCAAAAATACCAATATACTCCAAAAAATATCTAAAAAGAAGGCAAAAGGGTTTGCCTAAAAAGCAGTCCTAACAAGACCCCCCCAAAAAAAATCCTTAAACAGTAGCACGTCACAAAAACAGTAAATACAGAAGAAGCAAATAATCCAATAATCAAATGAAAGCTAATCAAGCACACTCACATTGAATAGCGACGGACTGCATTTTCCATAATGCTTTATAGGGCTGGGAACAGTCTCTCAGTGGTGATGGACAGGTGCACCCCACTTCCTGGGGAACCACCCACAAAATACATAATACAAGAACCATCAGAAAACATATACTCTCTGTCTTGAAAACTCATAAACTCCAATATGTTACATGAGCACTTCCAAACATGCCCACTAGAGGGGGAGATCACCATCAGACCCCAGCTAGTATTAAAAGAAAGCACTGAATTTTCATAAAATATAAAATGTATTCTTCACAAAAATTATTCCAATCACTATGAAGCTTTGAAGAGCACAAAGACAAAATAAAATTTCTGAAACAACAATGTAATCCAAGTCCCAATACAGAATGCAAAAATGTAATCAAAAGGTCCAGAGGACGCCACTTCCGGTCATGAACCCGATGATGTCACTTCCGTTCCCATCATAATTACCTCACTTCCTCTGCCGCACTTTTAAAACCCTCCATCTCAACCTCACCAGTCAGTTCTGTTTTGGACTCGAATCTGTACACAATTGTACACAAAGTCAATCATTTTGAAGCCAGAATCAGTTATATGGGAGGCTGCCCCAAAATATTTTTGCTTCTTTGTGTCATCTTTTTGATATAGTGCAACAGAAATATTATAAGTACAGAGCGGAATTCAACAGCAGATAATATTACATAATTTGATACATCACATCACGCCTGTGGTCTCCAGCTACCTTTCACTTCCTGAACTGATAGTCTTTGCTGATCAAGTGAGGAGAGAGAACTCGGGAAACTCTGCATGAAGGTTGCAGTGCCAGATGGAATCAGCCCCAGGCTGCCAAAAACATGTACCAGCCACCTCTGTGAGGTCTTTCAACATCTGTTATGTTCTCTCTTTCCCTGAGTTTGTAGAAGGTTCCCCAGCTGTGAAAAAACATCCTGTGTGGTCTCAATGCCAAAGAAAGGTGATAGCACATCATGCATAGGGTTTGCTTTTCAACATCCAGGATTGTGAGAGCAGTCAAGGTCGAGGGAAACCTGAATGGTACAAAGTCCTTAATGAAAATCTGCTCCATTAAGTGTTAGGCCTTAAGTTAAGACTACAAAATGACAATAAAAGTGTAGAAGCAATGTCTCCATAACTGAACAGTTACTGTAATTTTGTGAGCTGGAATGTTAAAGGTCTGAATCATGAATTAAAGAGAAAGAAAGTTTTCTTGCACTTAACTGGTATGGACACTAGGGGTCGCTGTTGCCCCGTTGAATCCACCAGACAGACATCCCATACACACATGTAAAAGCACAAGAAGATTAGTTTATTATTTTCTTCAATAAAGTGCCCAAAGCACTGCACACTTCACAATTCTCCAAATCAATACAATAATAATAATCAATAATCACTACAATTCTCCACTCCGTGCAGCTCCGTCCTCTACCACCCAACTCCGTCTCAATCTGCTGGGGTTTCCCACAATCCTTTATAATCAATGATCCGGAAGTATTCTGTTTCTGTGTCAAACGTCCTCATGACTCCTACGTACTTCTGGGTTAATGTCGTGATAATTACCCCCTGGTTCTTGGTGAGCTCCCCCGGCGGTACCCACAGCACTCAACAGGGCTGAAGAACCGGACTCCATGTCCCATGCTGCCCTGTGGGAATCCGAGGAACCATTTCCATCCAGGAGAGCTGCCATCTAGTGTCCCGGGAGATGTAGTGCCCTAAAAAGGCTCTTTCTTCAAGTTGACGGATGTCCCAGCCAGACTGAAATGCCGGCTGTCCATCACACAGGTCTAAACAATAAAATAGTATTTTTACAGGAGACCCACTTATTAAGCAAGGATCAGTACTGCACAGAGACTGGTCTGGCCAAATATTCCATTCCAGCTTTACAAAAAAAACTTAGAGATGTGGGAATTTTTATACATAGTACAATTTCATTTATTTGTAGTTTCAGATGTAGTATCTGATCCTAAAGGGAGATATGTAATCATCATGGGTAATTTATTTAACTGTAAAGTGATTTGGATAAATATCTATGCAACCAATGTGGATGATAGGGACTTCTTCCAAAACATATTTGCATCCTTTCCCAATGTGAACACTCATAAAATTATAATGGCTGTAGACTTTAATTATGTTTTAAATCCAGACCTGGATAGGTCTCCTGTCACAGGGACGATGACATCTCACACTGTAAAGACAATTACACAGTTTGTAACTGATCACAACTTATCAGACCCTTGGAGATTTCTAAACCTAAACTGAAGAGCATATCCCTTCTACTCACCAGTGCATCACTGCTACTCGAGAAATTGATTAGAGAGGCGACATGTTGCATGCTGCTCCTCGCAGCCTTTTCATTTTTGTGTCTGTATTTTTGATGTTGTCGCTGTTTGTACTGCCTGTTTGCTGTTTTATTAAGTACGACCATACAACACTGGGAAACATTGGAGCAACAAAGGCACAAGTAACTACTTTTGAAGTTATTGATCAGGGGCTGCTCGCCACAATAACTCGAGTCCAAGGATGGTGGACACGACCCACCCGACCACGTCCGGAGGACGCGGAGAAGAAAACGTGGCCAGCATGCCGGGATGCAAACGAGGACAAAGTGCCGAGGACTGCAACTTCCACTGCCTAGCATTTTCCTGGCCAATTTCTCTGGAAAACAAACTAGACGATCTCCGTGGTAGACTTCGTTTTTAACAAGATCTGCGTGACTTGCGTTTTTCTGTCTCACAGAAACATGGCTCACTGCCTGCACACCGGATTCGGCTGTCTAGCCAGACGGCTTCTCTATCCACCGCGCTGATCAGTCTCCTCCGGGAAAAAGAGAGGTGGCGGGGTATGCTTCCTCATCAACAACGCATGGTGTACGGATGCGGAAGTCATTTCACAAAGCTGTTCACCAGACTTGGAGTGTCTGATCATCAAGTGCTGGGCGCTTTACTGGCCTAGGGAGTTTACAGCTGTACACATGGCAGCTGTTTACATCCCCCCGCAAGCAAACACCGGCACTGCATTTAAAATTGTACGGCCTCATTACGGACTGTGAAAACACACACCCTGAAGGTCTGGTTATCATTGCCAGGGAATTCAACAAAGCAAGCGTCTCCTGTCCCACCAGGGGTGCTAATACGTTGGACAACTGCTACACCGCACACAAAAATGCGTATCATGCGCTCTCGCGGCTGAACCTCTGGCAGTCAGACCACTGCTCTGTGCTGCTCCTCCCTGTTTACAAGCAGCAGTTGAAGTGCGCAGAGCCGGTCTTGCGACAGGTGCACTGTTGGACCCCGGAAGCGGAGGAGAAACTTAGGGACTGCTTTGAATCTGTGGATTGGGATGTTTGCAAAGAGTCCTCTGAAAATCTGGACAAGTATGCCACAGTTGTCACAGGCTTCATTAGGAAATGTGTGGATGACTGCGTACCAACAAAGTGTGTACTCGTATTTCCCAACCAGAAGCCCTGGATGTGTGCTGAAGTACGCCGGCGGATCCGTGAGCGCAGCAGTGCGTTTCACTCCAGAGATACACAGGCATACAAAAAGAGCAGGTATGATCTCCGAAAAGCCATTAAATACGCAACGCGCCAGTATGCCCACAAACTGGATTCTCAGTTTAACAGCACAGCAGACGCTCGTCGGATGTGGCAGGGTATTCAGCTGATCACAGACTACAAACCACGGACACACGTGGCCACAGCTACCGCCGCTTCACTCCCAGATGAGTTGAACGTGTCTTTCGCTCACTTCAAGCTCCCTAACACAGACAGGCCCGTGCAACCAACTGCAGCACCGCAAGACTCCAGCCTGAGGGTCTCCGAGGATGATGTGAGGAAGACATTTTCCCGACTCAGCATCTGCAAAGCACCTGGCCCAGACAGAGTCTCAGGTCACGTTTTAAAAGCATGTTGTGACCAGCTAGCTGCTGTTTTTATGGATATTTTTAACACATCTCTAAGAGTTTCATCTGTCCCCACCTGCTTCAAGCACACAGCCATCATCCCTGTCCCAAAGAAAAATCAAGTAGACTGCCCTAACGATTACCGCCGAGTAGCACTTACTCCCATAGCCATGAAGTGCTTTGAGAGGTTGGTGCTAGAACACATCAAGGACATCATCCCTGACAGTCTGGACCCCCTCTAGTTGGCCTACCATTGCAACAGGTCGACGGAGGATGCCATCTTTTAGGATTTTAGGAGGCCCAGGCCCTTCATGGACCCTGTGATCATCAGAGGTGACTGTACAGAAGGTGCAGACCTATAAATATCTGGGAGTGCAGCTAGATGACAAATTGGACTTGACTGCCAATACTGATGCTCTGTTTAAGAAAGGTCAGAGCCGACTATACTTTCTTAGAAGGTTGGCGTCCTTCAACATCTGCAATAAGATGCTGCAGATGTTCTACCAGACGGTTGTGGCGAGTGCCCTCTTCTACTTGGTGGTGTGCTGGGGAGGCAGCATAAAGATGAAAGACGCCTCACGCCTGGACAAGCTTGTTAAGAAGGCAGGCTCTATTGTAGGAGTAAAGTTGGACAGTTTAACATCTGTGGCAGAGTGACGGGCACTAAGCAAACTCCTGTCAATCATGAAGAATCCACTGCATCCACTTAACAGTGTCATCTCCAGGCAGAGGAGTAGCTTCAGTGACAGACTTTTGTCACTGTCTTTCTCCACTGACAGACTGAGCAGATTGTTCCTCCCCCACACTATGCGACTCTTCAATTCCACCCGGGGGAGTAAATGCTAACATTACTCAAAGTTATTGTCTGCTTTTACATGCATTTTTATTTTTATTAATTTAATTTTTTTTTTGTATCAGTATACTGCTGCCTGGATTATGTAAATTTCCCCTTGGGATTAATAAAGTATCTATCTATCTATCTATCTATCTATCTATCTATCTATCTATCTATCTATCTATCTATCTATCTATCTATCTATCTATCTCCATAACACTTCACACCACCCTGTCTCATCTGGAGAGCAAGAACTGTAATGCCAGGCTGCTGTTTGTGGACTACAGCTCTGCATTTAACACCATCATTCCATCCCAGCTCATCGCTAAACTCCTGGATCTGGGGCTTAGCTCTTCACTTTGCAACTGTGTACTGGACTTCCTCACCGGCAGACCTCAGCAAGTGCATATTCATGAAAAAACCTCCTCCATCATCACCATCAACACTGGCACCCCTCAGGGCAGCGTGCTGAGCCCCCTGCTTTACTCTCTCTACACCCATGACTGCGTAGCTAAGTACAGCTCTAACACCATCCTCAAGTTTGCTGACGATACCACTGTAATAGGTCTGATTAGCAAGGACGATGAGACAGCCTACATAGAGGAGGTCAGACTCCTGTCAGAATGGTGTCAGGACAACAACCTCATCCTCAATGTTAGCAAAAATAAGGAGATGATTGTGGATTTCCGCAAACAGGCAACACAGCACAGCCCCATCTACATCAGAGGTGAGGCTGTGGAGCAGGTGAGCAGCTTTAGGTTCCTCGGAGTCACACTCACAGATGACCTTAAATGGTCAAGTCACACTCTAGCAGTAGTCAAGAAAGCCCAACAATGCCTCTACTTCCTCAGGAGACTGAGTAAAGCCCAGATGGCAGATAGAGTCTATTGCTTTTCAGACTCAAGTTCAAGATCAATTTGTCAAAGATGGCACAGCTTTGAGTTTTCAGTCCTTCTGGCAATAAGAAGCGGGTCCAGGTGGACAGACACCAAAAGTAATGTCAGACGTATTATAGCTGTCAATCATCAGGTCTGCAGAGGGAGAGAGACAGAAAGGAATTAGGACACATCACCAACCCCTGGTGTGGAGATAGAACTACAGTGACTAGAACCCTTCAGCTGTCCCCTATGCACACTCGCATGACAAAGACTACCACATGGAGCACTTCTGGTGGCACTTCCGGGTGTCACGATGCATGTGTGGGCAGCTTCCAATCTCACAGAGACTTCTACAAATACTACCATTCCCAACAGCCTCTGCAGGACCCTGAATCATTGCTGCTGTATGTGTTGATGTCCACCAGCATTCAAAGCACTTCTTCTCCAGGAATCTTTTGGTGTGGCATTCCAGATGGCTAATGATATCCCAGCTGGGATAAAATGAACTGCCTCAACACTTCCTCCTACTATCCTGTTCCCTGGTAGAATATTAGTATACCATTGTGTTAAGCCTATTGTGAAAAGTGATACATTATTTTGAAATATATGCAGAAGCGCATACACCAAACAAAGAAAAACTGCCAACTCAGCTCTCTTCAGTGATGTTGTTTGGGGAACTGATGTATGAACTGAGCATGTCAATATGAGAAAGATAAGAAGATGAATAAGTGCAAGAAGCCAAGCATAATTTTTATTGCATGCTTACATATTTTTTCTTCTCTCTATAGCAATCTGCTTTTTCAGCAACTCCGAACCCTGCTCACCAGTCCTCGATTATAATGCCGCCGCTGCTGTGTCAAATCATCTTTGGCTTTTTTATTCCTTAATCTTCTTTCCTGTAATTAGCTATCATGAATTGTTTGCAATCGCAGGCTTGGTAATAATGCGGGATAGATGGCTTCTGCTCTGAGTGA
This sequence comes from Polypterus senegalus, assembly GCF_016835505.1. Classification (NCBI taxonomy): domain Eukaryota; kingdom Metazoa; phylum Chordata; class Cladistia; order Polypteriformes; family Polypteridae; genus Polypterus; species Polypterus senegalus. The sequence continues at coordinate 5,168,780 of NC_053164.1, read as the reverse complement.
ATAAAAGTCGCACAACCTTTTTAACCAGCAAGGGAAATCTCATTAATGTCTTATGGCTCTAATTGTATAGGAAGTTTCTGCTGTTTTTTATTTATTTATTTATTTCAAAGATGGAACAAACCCGTCAGGCAATGGGAAGTTAGCTTAATATGAAAAGGGGAACTTGACTTTAAAAAAATCAAGCAAAGCATTTGCAGATGTTAAGCCTATGAGTGGCATGTGGCCCTCATGGAGCGGCTTAGAGCTCAGCACAAAGCATTCCCGTTACGGCAAGCCGATCGATGATTTACATTTTCATAAATCATAAATGTTCTTGAAATAAGTTTATGACAGCTTTTGTGATGTTTCCAACATATTTTCAGCTGCTTTAGATACACATCAAGTATTATTGAAATGACAGGGTATTTCCACACATATCTTGAAATGCAGGAAAGTTATTTTGAGACATCTCAGAATGAATTGCTTTTTTCCTTAATGACAGATATAAAGTGTCAGTGCAGGTAAATGGGGACCACCGGGGATGGTGGGTAAGCTAGATTTGTTTTATTGGTTTTCTGCAAGTAATTGTTCTGTTAGTGCCAAATTCACAGAGAAGTATTAGGGGACAGGCAGAAGGCCACTAAACCAATGGGTGACGGCAAGAAAGTTCCATCAATGTGTGACTGTGGTCCGGGTATTCCGTAAGTGTTGCACTTATATACACAACTTAGTTATGAGGTATTCTTTATGTACAATATATCTTATTTCTACTCTTTCTTCTTATTATTGTCACATTGCTTTCTTTCTGTGATAGGTTTGCTTCCTGTTATAAAGCTTGCGTACACCAAAGAAGGGGTGTGAAATGTGTTGTGATTTCCGTTGTGGACCACCAGGCTGGTGCCACCAGCTTAAACCAACACAGACACGTGTGGGAAACAAGTGCAAGGCACACACTGATTATTATTTTTTTTTTCCATTGTGGGAAACATCTTCCCCATCTCCCACAAGCACAGCACAATGCACAAACATTAAGTCTTCCTCTTTCTTTTCCTTCTTCTCCATTGCTTGGGTCAAGCTTAGTCTTCCTCCTCCTCACTCGGCATCCAAAGTAGTGGCTGCTGGCTCCTTTTATAAGGCACCCAGAAGTGCTACAGGTGCTTGAAGACTCCGGCAGCACTACAGGGTGTGGCAGAAGAACTACCCATAAGTGCTCAGCAGCTCCTGCTGCAGGACCCCCTGGTGATGCCTATGGATCCCAACATGGCTGCACCAAACTACAACTCCCAAGAAGTCCTGTGGGAGTCTGAGGCACTGCTGCAACCCAGGTGAGGTTGCCATCTAGTGTCCCGGGGGAGGTAACGCCCTGGCCACTCTGGATCCCCTGGTCCTTCCACCATGGAGGCGTCCCAGCTGAGCAAGGGCCCCGGCCGCACACTACACCGGGCACGTATAACCACCCTAACCCTAACAGAGACAGACAGGACACAGGTTCAGCATGCCTTTATTTACAGCTGGGGAGCACTTTTCTCTGCTCCTCACAGCACAACACAGTACAGCAAAGCACCAACAGTTCCTTTCCTGCCCCTTCTGTCCTCCATAACAGGCTTTGTCCTCTTCCTCCCAACTTTGGCCGTTGGATGCAGGTGATTCACCACTTTTTATAGGGCACCCGGAAAGAATCAAGATACCTAATGAGCTTTGTGTGGTGTAAGTGCTACCAAATAGGGCCCCACAAATATCCATGTGTTCCCTGGTGGTGGCCATGGGCCCCAACAGGGTTGAACTTCAATGCCTGTAGCCCCACTGGAGACCAAGGGGGCTGCCTTCTGTAGGTCCTGTGGAGAAGCTGTCCTGGAAGTCCTCTGTCCCCCTGTTCTTTCCATAATCAGGGCGTCCTGGCTGGGTAAGGGTCCCAACCGTCCGCCACAGTAAGTATGCAGCTCAACTGCATTCCCACTCAAACAGAGCGATTTATTACTTTTTTACGTATTTATTTACGGAAACTCTGACCCACACATATGCAACTTATCAGAGAAACTGGGAAAAATGATGACACCTCTGAGTAGGGAAATGCAGCCAAACCAGCCAAATGAAGACTCACATCTTCTTATATAATGCCCTACCATGGCTGTTTGTTTGTCTATCCAGGATTGTAAATCACCTGTAGCTCGCAAACCCTTTGACCTATTGACCTGAAATTTGGTACTGTCACAATAACAAGACTTTTGAGACATGAAAAAGGTTTGGGGCAGCCACCCATATAATTGAGCTCCTGGCTGCAAAGTCGATTAAATGAAAATAGCACTGCTGTGCACAAAACCAAGTCCAAAACAGAACAGCGGGAATAGGGAAAAGGTGGAGGCTTTTAAAGGGGAAGACAGGAAGTGAGATCATAGGGGTCAGGCTCATTGCGGTCTTCAGCCATTGGTCCGAGCCCGGATGTGACGTCACAGGGGCCGGAGCCGACAAGGTCTCCTTCGATAGGCTCGGTCCTGGAAGTGACATCAGGAGAACCAGGTGGAATCTCCCATGAATGGTCTGCAGGCAAGGGAGAAAAAGAGTCAGTGCACTCTGCCACATCCTGGTATGTCTCAGAACTGTCCTTACCCAAGCCCTTTAGCTGCCTCCCATGTGCACGTATGTGACAGTACACATATACTACGTGACGTCTACTATCCGCTTTCAGGGTGATGATTGACCTCCAATGTTATTCCTCTTTTTATTTTTATTTTTGTTTTATTTTATTTTATTTTATTGTAGAATCAACTCTCGGCAATGCACAGCAGGTGGTCATGTGGCGCATGTGAACGGGCGCTGTTCTCATCCCTACCTCCTTCGCTGTCACTTCCCCTACCTCTTCATATCATTCTTGAGGCAGATTGAAGACTTTAGTGCCAGCTTAAATGAAAAATTAAGGAAAACGAATTAAGTAATTGCAACACAAACACTGACTTAATCAGTTTTAACACGAAAAGATGCCAACAAAAGAAGAGAAGAAGCAGGCTGCTAGGGTGGAGAAAAGAAGAGCTGCTCAAGAAGCAGTAAGCGCATCAACCTTTGAGCAAACGAATGCTAAAAGTACAGAGAAAGAAGAGGAAAACTAGGAATGCTCAAGTCAAGTGTATTCACTGCACGTTATCGTGCAGTACGCCGTTACTGGTGTATAATAATTCATATCACCAAGCCATTATTTTAAAGTGTATTGATGTGAGAAACATATTACACCTCGAAATACGATGAATATGATGTACAGACTGTAGTTTAGATCCCTTTTAAGAGGGTCAATGCTATTTATTTGCACAGATAAACGTTTGGCTTTTAATCAGTTTATATCAGGTATTTGTTTTCACTTCTCAGGGAACTTGCTGACAAGTTTTACTCTGTCATGGCGACTGTGCTGGTATCCATTAACCGACCAGAGAGGCACTACAGTTTTCTAGTTTTCGTATGACATGTTTTTGCCAACACAAAAAGCCAATTTTGCAGCCATGTCCAGTTTTCCTAACGTAATCAGAGCCCTTAACGGCACTTATATTGACACAATGGTATTTAGCGAGAATGAAGCTGCTTTTGTTAACCATCAGCAGTGACATTCCATTAATGCACAAGTCGTCGAAGATGTGACTAACAAGCCTTGTGTCTCGATGGCCTGGGTCAACCCACTTTGTGATTCATTTATTCTGCAGCAAAGGTAACTGGCTGAATCCTCTGTTTTTAGTATGGCATTGTGAACCCTGGGTAAGAAGCCTGTTCTACAATTCCCGACTTGAGACTGAGCAAACAGGGGATGGAATAAGAGAAATTCAGACTGAAAAAGACTACAGTGATCCTTCCTCAAACGCGGGGGTTGCGTTCCAGAACCCCCCGCGATAGATGAAAATCCGCGAAGTAGAAACCATATGTTTGTATGGTTATTTTTATATATTTTAAGCCCTTAGAAACTCTCCCACACTGTTTATAAATATTCTCCACACAGTTATACAGTAAATCCTCGTTTATCGCGGTTAATCCACTCCAGACAGATAAATGAATTTCCATGAAGTAGGATTCTTTATTTATAAATCTAATATTTTCGCAGTTAGAGCATTGAAAACCTGTTTACGACCTTCTAAATACATTTTTTAACATTATTAGAGCCCTCTAGACATGAAATAACACCCTTTAGTCAAAAGTTTAAACTGTGCTCCATGACAAGACAGAGATGACAGTTCTTTCTCACAATTAAAAGAATGCAAACATATCTTCCTCTTCATAGGAGTGCGCGTCAGGAGCAGAGAATGTCAGAGAGAGAGAGAAATGTAAACAATTAAAAATCAATAGGGCTGTTGGGCTTTTAAGTATACGGAGCACCCACGATAAAGCTGCCGCAATGAAGGGATCAACGTGAAGGTAGTCTTTCAGCATTTTTTACAGGAGTGTCCGTATCTTCTAAGCAAACAGCCTCTGTGCAGACAGCCCCTCTGCTCACACCCCCTCCGTCAGGAGCAGAGAATGTCAGAGAGAGTGAGAGAGACAGAGAAAAGCAAACAATCAAAAATCTATACGGGCTGTTACAGCTTTGAAGTGTGCGAAGCACCGCGGGAAGCATATCGTATATCATTGAGGAGTTTTATTTAATATTTAATACGTGCTCTGATTGGGTAGCTTCTCAGCCATCTGCCAATAGCGTCCCTTGTATGAAATCAATTGGGCAAACAAACTGAGGAAGCATGTACCATAAATTAAAAGACACATTGTCCCCAGAAAGCCGCGAACCAGCGAAAAATCCGTGATATATATTTAAATATGCTTACATTTTAAATCCGCGGTGGAGTGAATCTGCGAAAGTCGAAGCGCGATATAGCGAGGGATCACTGTATTCAAAAACTGGATTCTGTTTTATTTCAGCAGTGTCCAAACTGTTGTACAAACCAATGTCTGGCAAAAATATTTACAAAGTCCAATGCAAAGACACTTCCAAAAAGAAAAATGAGTGCAGGTGTTACTTATAATATTTATAGTGGCTTCGAAATCAACAGTGGAAAAAAAAAAGAACAAGAAACGGTTCATGAAGGACACGCTGAAAAAATAAGCAAAAAAATAAAATTAAATACTAAACACCTACTATACACACAAAGAACGATTCATATCTCCACTACTCAGTTAAACAAATCAGTAGCACAAATTTACATTTAAGACTAAAGACCTGGTCAAAAGACAACTTCTGGTGTTTGGACCCTAGTTTTATATCACAAGCCCTTTTGACCATTCAAATCCTCATTTACGTTACTCACAGACTTCCAAATCTGGATGTCACGTTGGGACATACACCATTTGCCAACACCCTATTTAAATGTTCACTTACTGCTAAAACGTCTGTCTTAGTGACATGATGGCTACCTGTTCAACCTCTGTTAAGTGAGTACTGTTTCACTTTCTCCCGCTTTCACATCAATACTTTGCCACACTTATGAAATCCCTTTGCTTGCTACTCTGAAACTGAGCTCTCTATCCTTCTGACCTGTTCCTGTGATTTTTTAAATATAACACTTTCACCCCCTCTCCTGCAGTGGTGATGGAAGCGAGCCTCCGCACTTGGCTGCCTGAGCACTCAAGAAATGGCCTCTGACGCGTGCCTCGGTATCAGCTAGTTCTATCTATCTATCTATCTATCTATCTATCTATCTATCTATCTATCTATCTATCTATCTATCTATCTATCTATCAGGGTGTTCAGGATGATGTTTTTAGAATTGGCTCAGGCACAGGAAGCAGAGGGTGATGGTGTGAGGAACCTCATCAGAACTGGCCAATGTTAAAAGAGAGAGAGATCCAGAGGGGTCAATGCTAGGGCCGCTGCTATTTTTAATATATATAAATGATTTAGATAGGAATATAAGTAACAAGCTGGTTAAGTTTGCAGATGATACCAAAATAGGTGAATTAGCAGATAATTTGTAATCAATTATATCATTACAGAAGGACTTGAATAGCATACAGACTTGGGCAGATTTGTGGCAGATGAAATTTAATGTCAGTAAATGTAAAGAATTACACATAGGAAGTAAAAATGTTAGGTTTGAATACACAATGGGCAGTTGGAAAATTGAGAGTCCACCTTATGAGAAGGATTTAGGAGTCATAGTGGACTCTAAGCTATCAAGTTCCCGACAGTGTTCAGAAGCCATGAAGAAGGCTAACAGAATGTCAGGTTATATAGCACCTTGATGTGTGAAGTACAAGTCACAGGAGGTTCTGCTCAAGCTTTATAACACACTAGGCTGATTCCAGGACTACAGGGATTGAATTATGAGGAAAGATTAAAAGAGCTGAGCCTTTACAGTTCAAGCAAATGAAGATTAAGAGGTGACATGATTGAAGTGTTTAAAATTATGAAGGGAATTAGTCCAATGGATTGAGACTGTGACTTTAAAATGAGTTCATCAAGAGCACAGGGACACAGTTGGAAACTTTTAGGATATTTTTCTTACCACAAAGAACGATGGACACTTGAAATAAGCTACCAAGTAGTGTGTTAGACAGTAAGACTATGGATTTTCAAAACTCGACTTGATGTGTTTTTGGAAGAAATAAGTGGATAGGAATGGCGAGCTTTGTTGGGCTGAATGGCCTGTTCTCATCTAGAGTGTTCTATCTATCTATCTATCTATCTATCTATCTATCTATCTATCTATCTATCTATCTATCTATCTATCTATCTATCTATCTATCTATCTCAATGATCAGAATCTCTTGCCTACATCTTGCAGATGAAAATTTTATTTTTCATCGATATATAATGGTAATGGGCTGCAGCATTTTTCCTGTTGAAGGTAGCAAAATGCCTGCATGTTGTTTATGCTCTTTATTTCAGTAGGATAATGCAGTCCAAGACCATAATTATGATGTCATTGCTCATAAAGCTCAGGAGATGTAACTGAATGCAGTGATGTTGGGTCTGGATTTCCAGCCGTGCTATGCACTCCCAGTCCTGACGTATTCTGTTTCATTTATTCAGGTGTTTGCCAACATGTGGAATTCTCCTTCTCAAAATGATTTTTCATTTTCTTGGAATTATAACACTTGCAAATGTATTAGTAGTCATTGCCTTAAAGGCATTTTCATGACTTTTCTAATTCATTACATTCAGTCTCTTATGCTTGCAAAAAACTAATCGTTATGCAGAGCAATTTATGTTTCAATTGCCTTCAACAAGGTAATACTTCTGGGATACAAATCACGATGAGGAATGAAAAAAAAAAAAAGATTATAAATTTCCCAATGCATCAGTGGTAAAAAACAAATCTGTTCTAAGCAATTAATGAAATGTAGCCTTGCTGTGTTCATTGATGGGGTGCATGAGTAACTAAGCTAGGGTTAATTTGATAGAAATGTTGTATACTTACACAAATTCCTTACTTTTCATGTACTTTCATTGCATTTTCTGATCTTTACTTTCCATGTATATTTAATGTAGTGCATTAGGGAAATTAGGCTTGGCGTCTTGAGTAGATCATGTAGCCTCCGCATTGAGATAGCTGACAGAGAAGCATCGAGAAAAACAGAAAGGTTTGCATGTGGTGTTTATCGATTTGGAGAACTCTTATGATGGAGTGCCACGTCAAGAAGTTTGGAGGTACATGAAAGAGAAAGGAGGACCAAAGAAGTGTGCGAGGATTGTCCAGAATATGTATGAGGGAGTGAAGACTTGGGTTAAAAGTAGTCTGGGGTAACAAAGAAGATCCCAGTTAGAGGAGGTCTGCACCAGGGATCATCTTGAAGTCCTTACCTCTTTGATCTGGTCATGGATGTGTTGAGTCACAGCATAAAAGACCAAACCCCCAGTGTAGATTGTGTGACCATGACAATGTGTTGTGCAGAACCAGAAAAGAGGAAGTGAAGAGGAAGTTTGAAGAATGGAGAATGGCTTTGGAAGACTGATTATAAATAGGAAGAAAACAGAATATAAAAAGTTTGTGATGATCAGGATTCAGACATTAGCCTACATGGAGAGCTAATGAAAATAGTGGACAAATTGAAATATCTAGGATCAGTGTTAACTCAAGATGGAGAATTTGATGTAGAGGTAACCGATAGATTACAATGTAGATGGAACAATTGGAGGAAGGTATTTTCTGATATAATATGCTACTGTGGCTGTTTGTTTGTCTGTCCAGGATTTAAAATCACCTTTACCTCAAACCGTTTGACCCAATGACCTGAAATTTGGTACACATATACTATGGAATGTCTACTATCCACTTTCAGGGTGATTTTAATCACTATCCAGCACTAGTTTTAATGTAAAAGATGCCGACTAAAGAAGAGAAGAAGCCGCCGCTAGAGTGGAGAAAGGAAGAGCTGCTCAGGAAGCAGCAAACGTATCAACATCTGAGTAAATTTACAGAGAAAGAGGATGAAAACTAGGAATGCTCACGTCAAGTGTGTTCACTGCACGTTATCGTGCAGTACGCCTTTACTGGTGTATAATAATTCATATCACCAAGCCATTATTTTAAAGTGTATTGACGTGAGAAAGTGCACCGTTACTGGTCAGGAATATTGTGTGATCAAAGAATTAAGTCAAAGTTTAAAAGTAAGTTTTTGTAAAACACTGGTAAGACCACCAAACATGTATGGAGCCGAGACTTGGGCAGGAGAGGTTAGATGAAGCACGGGGATGTCCAACTCCGATCCTGGAGGACCACAGTGGCTGCAGATTTTCATTTTAACCCTTTTCCTAATCAGTGACCAGTTTTTACTGCTAATTAACTCCTTTTCCCTTCATTTTAATAGCACAGTTTTCAAGGATTCTGTCCTGTGAATTGACAAACAGACATGAGATGTGAAGTGAGCCAACAAATGACCAGCTAAGTCGGGGCTTCAAATTTCACTCAATTTCACTCCAACCGATTTCTTAATTAGAAGCCCATTCTTGTTGTTAATTAAACTTATTATTTAATTTCTGCTCTCATTCTGCCACAGTAAACATTTCCAAAACTGTTGATTTTCTTTTATTTTTTTTTGGTGACCTGAGCAGATCAGCCATGCTGAGACCTTCACCTTTCTTTATTTTCAGATATTGTGTGATGGGGGGTGCCTCTTCATTTGTTTGGCTTCTAATTAAGGAAAGAAAAAGAAACAGTTCAAGGGTCCGAATCATCTCAATAAAAACTAAAGCAAAAAAGGTTAATTAGCAGCAACTGGTCACTAATTAAAAAGATGATTAGAATGAAACCTGCAGCCTCTGCAGCCCTCCAGGGCTGGAGTTGAACACCCCTGATGTAGCAGAAATGAGAATGTTAAGATGGATGTGTGGAGTTCCAAACGAGGACAGAAAAAGAATTTAGACAATCAGAGGTACAACACAAGTGGGAAAGAAATCTAAGAAAGTACAGGAGAATAGATTGAAGTGGTATGGACATGGGAATGGGAGATGAGGAGTATGCGGGCAAAAGGATGATGGGACATCAGGGACGACAAAGTGGAGATGGATAGATAAAGTACAAGATTTGAAGGAAACGGGCTTGACTGGACTGGAGGCACAGGATTGGGCTATTAAGCTGTATGGAGAAGGCTGATCAAGCACATCGGCCCTGCATAGAAGTGTCAAGAAGAAAAAGAAGAAGCACCATAGAAAAAAAAAAAAAGTAATCCGGTAGTCTGGGTTTATAGAGGTACAATAGAGAGGTTAGGATCACGCGCTGAAACAGAGCATTGATGCACCCACCACATGACAAACCAACTCAGGATCCCAGATTAGGAACCAAGTGCAGCCATCAAATGGGTGACACCTCAGCACCACACCAGTTCAGATGTAATGGAACCAGTGTGAGGTTTTTTTATGGTGGCTGGAGTGCCATTTCTGCCACCAACCCCCAGGTTTTTCCCTGCAGGTTGGAAGGCCTACATGTAGAGCTGGATGCCGATTAACGTCATACCCAAGATGGAGCAATTGCAGGTTAAGGGTCTTGCTCAAGGGCCCAGCAAAGTTTGCCAGTTCAAATCCCTAGCCTCAGAGCCACCACTCCGCCCATAGGTACAATAGGCACTGTAATAAAAGTTTTCAAAATGTGTAAAGATGAAAATAAAGACTCAGACTACCCAATAATAATAATCATAAATCTAGCAACAGTGTTTGCATTATACAAACCCAGTCAAGAGCAGCAATGACGATGAGTCAAGTATAGTTCAATTACACTCAAGTGTTTTAGCGGTCAGTCTGTTGTGGAGGTGGATTTTAATTTGGTATAAATAGTCTGAAGTAGACGGCCTCAGATGATAAAATTATCTGGCACTCGATTTCCTATTAATTCAGCTTGTAAGAGTCCCTGCATAAGTAAAATCTGTGAGCAACTGATGTTTTATGTAAGAAATCATAGAAAGAGTATAGCACAGAAATCAGTAAGTTCAAGTAACTTTACTACTTCTAAAATGTAAATATTTAACAAGGGGTCATTACAGACTTCACCCAAAGCCCCAGAAACAACCAGTCTGACTCCGCTCCGGGTTCAAGGGGATGTTTTACTTTTAAGAAAATACCTCTCAATGGGCTTCTTCAATAAAAGCACAGTTTCTCCACTTTGTCCTCCTTTGTCCTCCTGTTCCTCCTTACTGTGGTTTTGACCATTACAAAAAAAAATGCCCAGAGGGGGACTGGGCGGTCTCATGGTCTGGAACCCCTGCAAATTTTATTTTTTCTCTCCAGCTGTCTGGAGTTTTTTGTTTTTTTTGTTTTTTCTGTCCTCCCTAGCCATCGGACCATACTCTTATTCTATGTTAATTAGTGTTGTCTTATTTTAATTCTTACTTTGTCTTTTATTTCTCTTTTCTTCATCATGTAAAGCACTTTGAGCTACATTATTTGTATGAAAATGTGCTATAGAAATAATTGTTGCTGTTGTTGTTACTTCTTTACTGACTGCAATCCTTGACTTTCCTCTTATTATTTATTTATTTATTTATTTGTTTATTTATTTTATCTCCTGATCTGGCTATGGCAAAAACACAAGACATCACTGTGTCCAGTACACCAGTACAGTACCCCATGGCCAGCAGCCATACCACGTGCACTTCAGAACAGGTCATAAACCCAAAGTGAAGCATGTTTAGGCCTGGCCAGGAGTTGGATGAGAAACAATCTAGGAAAAGCTTGGGTTGCTGCTGGAAGAGGTGTTGGTGAGGTCAGCAGGGGGCGCTTACCCTATGGTTTGTGTGTGGCTCCCAATACCCCAGTGCAGTGATGGGGACACTGTGCTGCAAAATGGCACCGTCCTTCAGATGAGGTGTAAAACCAAAGTCCTGACTCCCTGGGCTGAATGTCCAGACTAAATCGCCCACCATGGCCTAGTCATTCTGGCCCCATAATCATCTCCTGTCTTTAATGGGGTATATCTCTCTCTCTCACCAGTTTACCACCTAATATCACATTAGTGATGAGTGTACTGGAGTAAATATCACTAATGTCACATCATACAGGTGGATAGATAGATAGATAGATAGATAGATAGATAGATAGATAGATAGATAGATAGATAGATAGATAGATAGATAGATAGATAGATAGATACTTTATTAATCCCAAGGGGAAATTCACATAATCCAGCAGCAGTATACTGATACAAAGAAACAGTATTAAATTAAATAGTAATAAAAATGAAAAAAATGAAAATAAAATTAATGTTAGCATTTACTCCCCCGGGTGGAATTGAAGAGTTGCATAGTGTGGGGGAGGAACGATCTCTTTAGTCTGTCAGTGGAGCAGGACGGTGACAAAAGTCTGTCACTGAAGCTACTCCTCTGCCTGGAGATGACACTGTTCAGTGGATGCAGTGGATTCTTCATGATTGACAGGAGTTTGCTTAATGCCTGTCGATCTGCCACAGATGTTAAACTGTCCAACTTTACTCCTACAATAGAGCCTGCCTTCTTAACAAGTTTGTCCAGGCGTGAGGCGTCTTTCATCTTTATGCTGCCACCCCAGCACACCACCGCGTAGAAGAGGGCCACAACCATCTGGTAGAACATCTGCAGCATCTTACTGCAGATGTTGAAGGATGCCAACCTTCTCAGAAAGTATAGTCTGCTCTGACCTTTCTTACATAGAGCATCAGTATTGGCAGTCCAGTCCAATTTGTCATCCAGCTGCACTCCCAGATATTTAAAGGTCTGCACCCTCTGCACACAGTCACCTCTGATGATCACAGGGTCCATGAGGGGCCTGGGCCTCCTAAAATCGACTACCAGCTCCTTGGTCTTGCTGGTGTTAAGATGTAAGTGGTTTGAGTCGCACCATTTACCAAAGTCTTTGATTAACTTTCTGTACTCCTCCTCCTGCCCACACCTGATGCAGCCCATGATAGCAGTGTCATCAGCGAACTTTTGCACGTGGCAGGACTCCGAGTCATATTGGAAGTCTGATGTATATAGATTGAACAGGACCAGAGAAAGTACAGTCCCCTGCGGCGCCCCTGTATTGCTGACCACAATGTCAAACCTGCAGTTCCCAAGACGCACATATTGAGGTCTGTCTGTAAGATAGTCCACGATCCATGCCATCAGGTGTGAGTCTACTCCCATCTCAGTCAGCTTGTCTCTAAGGAGCAGAGGTTGGATGGTGTTGAAGGCACTAGAGAAGTCCAAAAACATAATTCTTGCAGCACCACTGCCTCTGTCCAGGTGGGAGAGGGATCGGTGTAGCATATAGATGATGGCATCCTCCGCTCCCACCTTCTCCTGGTATGCGAACTGCAGAGGGTCGAGGGCGTGACGGACCTGTGGCCTCAGGTGGTGAAGCAGCCGCTCCATGGTCTTCATTAGTGGTGGTTAAGTGGCTCCCTACTCACTATGTAAAGCTCTATGAGTAGTGAAAAGAGAGCTCAATAACAACAACAACAACATGTTTTCATAGAAATGTTACTCAAAGTGCTTTACAAGATGAAGAAAGATAAAAGAAAAAATATAAAAATTAGGGAACACTAATTAACAAAGAATAAAGTAAGGTCCGATGGCCAGGAGGATAGAAAAAAAAAAAAAATTCCAGACGGCTGGAAAAAAAAAACAAAATCTGCAGGGATTCCATGGCCACAAGACCACCCAGCCCCCTCTAGGCATTCTACCTAACATCAATGATCTCAATCAGTCCTCATGGTTTACAGGCTTCATATGGAAGAACTTGATGATGAAGGTCATGTGGACTTCTGGCCTTCAATCCATCAATATAGGGACATCACGGTGCTTTGATCAGAAAAATGAAAAAAGAACAGCAGAGAAAGTAGGGGTTAGTACGGAACACGGAGCTATGATAAAAATGACAATTCAATGCATATACAGAATATCAGGGTTACACTAAAATGAAGCTATGAGAAAGCCATATTACAGTAATGGGTCTTTAACAGTTTTTTTAAATGCTGTACCGTATCAGTCTGGCGAATTCCTCTTGGCAGGCTATTCCAGATTTTAGGTACATAGCAGCACAAGGCCGCCTCACCACTTCTTTTAAGTTTAGCTCTTGGAATTATAAGCAGACATTCATTTGAAGATCTAAGGTTACGATTTGAAGTATAAGGTGAAAGGCATTCTGGGATTTGGCTTTGTAAACCATAAATAGTATTTTAAAGTCAATTCTAAATGACACTGGCAACCAATGTAGTGACATTAAAACTGGAGTGAATTATTATTAAAGAACAAACACAAAGCCTGCCACAAGCTAAAAAATGTGCAGTTAATATTAATAACACTCCATATTGTGGCCAGCACAATAGTCTCATGAATCTGGCAACCCACATCCCACAGCCTACTCGGTTTTTGCATGAAGTCCCCACATTCTCCATGTCTGCATGGATTTTTCTCCCATATTCCAAAGATGTGCATGTTACATTAACTGGTGCTTCTAAAGTGGACTCGTGTGTGTGTGTGTGTCCATGGTTTTTGACAAATGCTGCCAGATCGCACTCCACACTTGATCTGACTGCCTTTCATCATGTTTTAAATACAGCAACCCACCCTCGTCTTAGTTTGTTTGTCTTGCTACTGCTTAGTTTCGTTCTGTTTAACGGGTGCCGCATTGTGTTGCTAATTGCTCTATGGCTCTCCACACCCAGGTTAGAGGATTTAGTCTGGTGGAATCCGTTTCCATTCTAGGCGAGTAACTTCTGTTTCGGGAGAGTTAAGTGTTTTTAGAATTGTGCTTTACATATCATTCTCTGTGCTTAGTTATTATCGTTATAAAGATAGTTTGACCGCTTATCATTGTATTTGTTTGCTTGCTACTACTTTGTTTCATTCTTTTTAACGGGTGCGGCACCTCGCTTTGTGTAGTTAATTTCTTCATGGCTCTCCAGACTTTATGAATTTCCCTTTGGGGATTAATAAAGTATCTATCTATCACACCTGGGTTAGAGGATTTAGTCTGGTGGAGTCCGTTACCAATCAAACCAACCATTGTTCCTAGGTACCTGTTTCGGGAGAGGTAAGTGTTTTTAGACTTTGGGTTTCTTTTAGCGAATGTACTTGTGCTTTACATATTGTTCTCTGTGCTTATAGGTTTTGTGCCTATAAAGGTTTTTAGACTGCTTATCATTGTGTTTTAATTTAAGCAATCCACCCGCGTCTGTTTGTTTTCTTGCTACGACATTTCGTCGTGTTTAACGAGTGCCGCCCCTTGCTTCATGTTGCTAATTGCTTTGTAGCTCTCAGCTTGTCTCACTTCTGCTCCCTACTTAACTCTTTTAGGGCGGATGTCGACTTTTGTTGACAGGAGGGATTGAGGGCGCATGTCGCCTATAGTTGACATCCAGGGATAGAGGGCGATAATCAGCTGTTAATGACGACAAATCTCACTGTCACGTCACAGGCATTCCCTCTGTGCTTGGAGGAATGCTAGACTCGTTGACTTGGCAACTAATCCTAGCGTGTGCGTGAGTTGCAAAATGTAAACAATGGCAAGATGGCATCGACATGTGACAAGGGAGCAAAGGAGTGCAGAAAAGAAAACACTCGGCAGACAATGTTTTGCGCAATATTGCGGAATCGGACTCTGATTTTACAGAATCAGATTTTATTGACAGTGAACAGGAGATCGAGCAAGAGAGTGAGAAGCCGGCATCAGCTAATCAAACACCAGCCGATGCCGTGCCAGCGGATCTGCTGCCAGTTGAGCACCTTCGTGCAGCCGATGCATCTACGGCAAGGTTCGAGTGGGATAAATACACAGACATTGATACGTTGAGAGCCGATCTGGCTGCTGGACTTCACAAGACGGCATGGCTTGCTGTTGGACACGACAGATCACCAGCTGCTGTACTTCAGGCTGCTCTCTCCTGATGCTGCTTTTCAGCTACCGTCAGATGAGATAAACAGGTAGGCAGAGAAATCTTTTGAATCGCGGGCTGCGTTTGCATCGCATTCTCATTTTTCAAAGTGTAAACCCACAACAAAAGACGAGATGAAGCTTGCTGTGGTATTACAAATAGAGATGGGATAGAACTGGTGATATAACTTCAGGGAGCATTGGTCCAAATGTGCTTTGTCCCCTGGTGGCTTTGGACAGGTTATGCAGCATGGTGATAGTATGTGCTGCTGCAAAGTTTTATTCACTTCTGTAATAAACAGAAGCAAATCCCATGGGGTGAGCCAGGCTATAATGCCATTCATAAAGTTCATAAAGTTTCAGAAGATGAAAAGAGGTGACATGCGGGCAGAAAACTTGGTGGCAGTGGAATGGCACGATGGCAAAAGGGTGACTTGTCTCTCTACAGTACACACTAACAATATATGTGAGAAAGTGCAGCAACAGACAATTGAAAAGTAGGCACCAAAGCAACACGTATTGTAAGCAGTGCAATGTGGCAATGACTGAAATTGGCTGCTTTGAGCGAGATCAGACTGCGCAGGACTTTGCTGTGTAAAATGTATGTGATATGTATGTGAAATCATAGAGTATGCAGGCTCATACAACATGCAAGACAGTAACATTTGTCAAAAGTAAATATTTTTTGTTGATTTGATATATTAAACAATTGCTTTGTGTTCTTTTTTAAAAAAATGTTAGTTTTTGGAAAAATATTCAGCCCTGTTCTTTGGTTTTCTTTTCAATGTCATCTTCAATGTGTGTCATCAATACATTCCTAACTCAAGACTTTTCTCTCATGCCTTAAGAAGATATGATACTATGAGTATGGGGGTCAGGTATTCTTACATCAAAGAGCTTGAAATTCACCCCTCTGGATAATGTGTGCAAGTTCACTACTTTTGAATTCCATGTTATTACTCTCTCCTTTCCAATTAACATGACCATTGTTGTTGTTTATTTCCCTCCAGGTTTGCTCAGGATCTTCCATGATGAGCTGGACGGATTGCCCTATTCCATCCCATATGATGATAACCCACTTCTAATTCTTGGGGACCTAAAAATCCACCTTGACAGCCAACCTGCTGCTGACTTTCTCACTCTTCTTTCCTTCTTCAACATCACAAATATCCACCGACTGACCAGGCTGGCAATCTGCTTAAACTCGTTCTCTCAGGCAACAGCACTTCCTCAAATGTAACAGTCATTGCTCTACACGTCTGACCAATTTTTCATTCAGTTCTCTCTGCTACTTCCCTCTTTTTACTTTTCTCTCCCACACTGTATCCTTCCTCTGTCACCTCTGCTCCCATAGTCTCCTTTGCTCTCTCTCTTCCTGACTACTTTTCCTCTCTCAACACCAACACTGTCACAAACACCCTATGCTCAACTCTGTCCTTTTCTCATGACAATGTTTATCCTCTTGTTTCCAGACCTGTACGTGAAAGGTCCTCCTTTCCCTGACTTTCTAAATAACTCTGCAATCAATGGACCGACTTCAGGGAAGCTGAAAGGAAATGGAGGATGTCAACGGCTCAGACAGACATGGCAAAGTATTAGTCCCTTTATGCATTCCTTCCTTCTGCTACCCCATCAAAGCTAAGGAACAGTTCTGTCAAAACTTAAACATGGTTGGAAAAATTAGATGATTCAATCAGTTTGAAATTTCTAAACCATTGCAATGCCACCTGAAGGTGGAACTCAAAGTAGAGGTGGCAATTTAAAAAGCAAAGTGTGCCAATGCTAGGGTTGCCAAATTAGAAAATTAGAAATACGGGACACTCTTAAAATCTCTCTCTATGTTACTATATATATACATTTATACATGTCCCCTACAAACCCAGACCAATATATTATATAAAAGTAGAGACATAAGTTAAAAACATAAAGCAAGGATTTTAAAGGGTTATAAGGAACAAAAGTAAAATCATTTGAAAATGATTTAATACAAGCTAAACAAAATTCAGTAAAAGTGAAATCGTTTGAAAATATTTATTTAATACAGCCAACAGAAAAATATTATTTAATACAATTAGAAAAAAAGTGGGCTGTGGCAAGTAGTAACAACACTCTGTTAACACTGTATGTGGCAATGCTGATACAGAACTGCACAGCAGCAGGGCAGGAAAGCAAAACAGTAAGAGTGTCGCTGTCCTCAGCCAATCACAGCAACTGAACAATTTGTAAACAGGCAGCAAACACTAGTTTCCTCGTTACATTTGGGTTATTTTCATCAAGACAATCTGAGAAAAGAAAGTATAATTACATATAAAGTTACAACTAAGTACCGTAAGAAGGTAGTAAGAATATATTTTTATTACGAAAGTTGAAAATTAACTAAATACGGGATATGCGGGTGTCCCTGAAAGGTCAATACGGGACAGGGGACAAAATTATCAAATATGGGACATATCCCGTATATAAAGGACGTCTGGCAACCTTAGTCAGTGCACTTGTTAACTTGGTCTGACACACAGCAAGCCTGTGGTTATGATGGAAAAACCACATATGGCTGAAAATCTTCTAAAAAGCCCTCTGTTATACATATACAGGTGTGTCATGTGTGCGGACATCGCTTTACATGTCTTAAAAATAAACAAAGTTGCAAGGAAATCTTTCTCTAAAACCAAAAAATACTTTGTCATTCAAAGACATCACTGAGTTAATGGTAGAAGTTAATGATGCCATGCCACTGGCTGTTTGTGGTGTCACTGTCTTTCATTCATGATACAATCACAGTCAATATAAGGTTGAAAGAAACAGCAGCTACTGCAGTGAAAAGCCATAAAATATGTGTTTAAATTTAATGGTATAATCAGAACCCTGTCCAGGTGTTTAATCTGCCCTGAACCCAATGATTGCTGGGACAAGTGTCATACACGTGTACATAGGAAGTGGCTGGAAGGACCAAAAAAAGGTAATTCCACGCTAGGACAGGGGGTGGTGGGGTGCAGGAGACCTTTCTCTTTTATCTTTGCAGACCAGAGAGGGCAATTCTGCCTGATTCCAACAACGTAACTTCCGGTTTCCGGCCTGATGATGTCACTTCTGGCTCCGGGCCCAAGAACGTCAATTCCTGTTCCGGCCCCAGATGTCACTTCCGCCAACTTATTTTAAAAGCCAGTCATCCTCCACTTGTTCTCAGTTCTGTTGTTGGAATCAACCTGTACACAGCTCTGTCTTCATTATTGCAGCCTTATTCAAGTATATGGGTGGCTACCCTAAACCTCCATTTTGTGTGAAGGTCTATTCATTTTACACAAGGCTTCAGGTACCCCACAACCCTGCCTTGGATGAGTGATTAAGATAATGAATAGACTAAATGGTGTGCCATCCCAATCAGTTAAAACCACTTTAAAAAATAATGACTTTTAAGTGAATTGTTAATGAAGACATTTTCAGTCCTAATTGCACCCAAACATCTTAAACATGACATTTTAAAGGGCAATGCTTAAATACAAATCGAAGGCAAGAGAATCAGAAAATAAATAGGAGATATCTGGCTTTGAAAGAATAAGATTAAGGTGATGATCATTTATCCATGATGAGATGGCAGAAGACAGTTGGAAATCTGTGCTGAATCATGGAGGTTCGCAACGAGAATTGATCTGTGCACCATCAGCATAGAGGTGGTAGGAAAAGCCATGAGAAGAAATACAGTAACACCGCCTAAGGATTGAGGCACACCTTTTTCTGTAAAGACATCATGGTAGCTAAATGCAAGTTTACTCTATTCAAACCATCAAATTATACAGGGATACCAAGGTGGTATTCCAAATCTTTATCTGTATTCTTTGTGTAAAGAATTTCTGTGGAGAAGACAATGAGTTAGACCAGCAGACACAAAAGGACCAGTCAGACAGTAGGACTTGAACTGGTCCAAAGCAGAACCGCGGATTCCAGGTTTTATGTGAGGGAAGTGATTAGCAAGGAGTGGTTAATGGTATTGAAAGCTGATGTAGGGTCAAGAAGGATAAGGACAGAGGAGAGTGAAACAGTCTGAGCTGATCTAAGAGCATTAGTGACAGAAAGTAATGAGTCTCGAAAGAGTGACCTTTGCAGAATCCAGGTTGTTGTCAACAAGAACAGAGATTTGTTTGTGGGGTATGTGTTCTGGAGTCTTGGACAGCAATGGCGAGAGTGACATGATGGTAATTCACAATGTCTCACTTACTAGAGCACTGCAAAGTTTGAACATAACTTATGCAACCACTTGTGGCCCCTCAGCCATTATAATACAATACAATTTATTTTTGTAAATATCACACAATGGGCTTTAACCAACCCTGCTTCTTGACAGGCCCCCTAAGAAGACAAGGAAAAACTCCCAAAAAAAAAAACCCTTGTAGGGAAAAAATGGAAGAAACCTTGGGAAAGGCAATTCAAAAAGAGACCCCATTCCAGGGAAGGTTGGGCATGCGGTGGGTTTCAATAAAAGGGGTGAATAGAACACAATACACAGAATAGAACACAAGAAATCATTAATACAATATAATAGTAAAATAAATATATTACAAGTACAGAGCAGAATTTAAAAGTAGGTGATATATCAAATAATAATTTGAATTTGTTCGGCCATCAAGCTGCCTCCCCCAATTGGCCATTCCACAGGTGAGACAGCTGGGCTAGCCAATTCGATGAAAGGATCCCTCTACCTGATGATTCCTGTGATCCTCCATCAGTGATGACTTTACCTTAGGCAGGCAAAACAACTTGGCAGGTGATCAGTGGCACCAAGTGCCATATTTGAGTACCGAGAAGAGAAACAGAATAGGTGAGGGTTAGTAACAAATTATAACTATCATGTTACTTATGTTTTAGTGCTAATGGCTAACAACAGAGATGCAGTCTGTACAGTTAATCAGCAGCTCTAGTCAGGGTGTGCTAAACTGAAGTAGTGAGTCTTCAGCCAGGATTTAAAGGCTGAGACTGAAGGGGCATCTCTTGTAGTAGCAGGCAGACCACTCCACAGTTTAGGGGCCCTGCAACTAAAAGCTTGACCTACCACTGTTGTTTTATTAATCCTTGGAATCATGTTTCCTGCTGCCATGAACTGTCATTGATACATCAAGACTAACAACAGCATCTTTTGGGCTCAATACACAATTGTAAAGCATTGCAGCCATATTGGCATTGGACTGTTGTCACTGACAATGTTCCTAATGCCACCACACTTCCCTCTACGGAGGGACTTTTTGCAGTTACATTTGGTGCCCACAGAGCACTTTATAGCTGATGCCACTGTTTTGGTCAGACATACTTAAGAACACCCATCCCAAATTTTTAAATGTGCCCTTCAGTTTAGGCCCTGAATGATTAATTTCAATTTTAGTATTCACTGCTCATCTTTGCAGGATGAGGACAGATTGCACTTTAATTTTGAATAAATGAATACACACAGGTTATATAATGAGAATTAAAGCAGAGCAGCTTGTCGGCTCATGTAAGGGCCTGAAAGACAGGATTAGTCAGCGAAAATGCCGACTTGGCAAAAATAAATAAATAAATAAACCAGCAGTGAAATAATTTCCATGTACAGGGTAAATAAAGTATAATTTGAAATGATAGGTGATACTAAATATTGTTTGAAGATATTATATTTGAATACAAATTTCTTCCCAAGCTTCAGGAAATTTAGATCATATGCTAATGGTCCGGAGAAACTGAAATATTCAGATATATTATTTATAGGCTCACAAACCCTTCAATGTTGGCACACATCTTTAATACCTTCATGTGTCAGTATTCATTCGCTCAAAATCTACTATAATTCTTCACATCTCAGATGTCCAAAATAATCAGCAGCTTCAGGCTTCATGGCATCACTTCTGTAGCTCCTTTAAATAACTCCATTGATTAAGTAAAAGTTTAGGTAGCACAGGATTTTTTCAAAAAGACCACCTAGTATGATATCGCTGAACTCATATCACAAAGTTTGCACCAATAAGAAAAAGTGTTCAAATATATTTTGTGTTTCAGCCTAGAGATGAGTCACCAGCAAATTGTGTTGCCATTTGATATTGCAAAGCTATGGTTTCAGTGCCAGCTGGAGAGAAGCCTACAAAAATGGCAAGACTGCCTAAGTTGCGTATGAATTGCAACTGGTGCAGCATCAGCAAGAAGTCCTTCTAAGGATGGCAAGCTACTTTGAGGAGCAATATAAAGAGTGAGAGTCCATTGGTACTCGGCACTGACAAGCAGCTGACTGTTGCAGTGCTACATTGGTGTCAGGAGTGGGACAAATAGAAGATTTACGGTCCGATTAGCAAAACATCAAGTGACGCGGAGACTCAATATGGACTTGCTGGGATCTCAAGGCTGAGATTCAGGGTCTCAGATGCCATTTTTACATCAGTACAGAAAAACAGAATAGAAAAACAGCTGAGAGACTGCTACCTGTGAAGCGCCATCACTGCTTCTCCACCTGGCAAGGTCCAAGGAGAGCTTCATGGAGATGGAGATAAGGATGGTAGATCGAGTTGTTACTGTCTTTAGGTGAGCAACTGATAACACTCCGCACACAAAGGGCGATTTCAGAGTTGCTTCTTCAAAGGGCTTCTTCAGGTGGTTTGGCAGGCCCTTCCTCTCATAAACCTGTTCCGGCTCTTATTTAGTATATTAGGTTCTTTCTAATTTATTTCTTATTATACAGGAAGATTCACTCAAAAGTGGTCCTGAATATTCTGTTATAAGTCCCGTTAGAATTAAGCAATCTGAACCAAAAAAAATATGCTATATATACCTTGACGTATGTGTAATCGATTGCATTACATGTATTGTTGGAAGTGGCCAGACACATTTCAATGCAGTGCTCCATGTTTCTAAACGTATCGGCAAGCGTCTTAATTGGGGGGAATAGCAGCAATTTTACGTTTGATGTTTTCCTTCAAATCTTCCACAGATCGAGGCTTGTCCCTATAGACATTTCCTTTGAGCAGACCCCAAAAGAAAAGGTCTGGTGGTGTCAAATGGTGGCCAACACCTCTTTGAAAAAGACCTTGTTGCCGAAGAAGGACTCAGTTTCTGCCATGCTCCCTGTCAATGTGTGACACGTTGCTTAATCTTGCTGGAAGTAAACTTCCATTAGCTCACGATCATCCAGTTGATTCTGACATCGCTTATTGGTGACCCAATAGGTTCGCACCATGAGGACTGCTCAATACTGTACACCACCATTGTGATGAGAAGTCGAGTGATTGAGTGAGTGAAGGGGTATGGGTGGTATGCACCCAGAAGTTGCAAACGGAGGTTAAACATTGAAATGGCTTTCCGGCAACTACCTCATCGCTCCGACGGAGGGGCATCCCGGCTTGTTCAAAGCTCCATATACTGAGGAGCACATTGCACATTGTTTCATTCAGATTGATTCATCCTAGTGAGAGTTATTACAGAATATTCGGGGCCTTTTTCAAATGAATCTCCCTATTGTTTCCATAATTTGACATGGTACATTAGTCTGTAATTACCTGGATCCATTTTATTTCCCTTCTTGAAGACTAGCAGTCACATTTGCAACTTTCCAGTGCCTAGGTACTTCTCCCTCCTCAAGTGACTGCTGAAATATGCCTCATAAGGTTTTATAGATGATGTCTTTCATTTGTTCCAATACATTTGGTTAAATTCTGACATCTCCAGGGTTATATTAGTCTTCAATGTATTGAGGGCTTGAAGAACATTTGACTCTTCTATTTTAAAAATCTTCTTCAAGTGGTCTTCCTTGTGTTTCTTCCTTATAAAATCCTTCCTTATAAGCACTTTGAGCTACTGTTTGTATGAAAATGTGCTATTTAAATAAATGTTGTTGATGGTGTTGTTAAAATACTTGAGTGAAACATTTGCTTTTAATAAATTTGTTGAAGGGAGAGCATACCAGCACACCACAGCATAGATACCAATAAGATGCTGCAGATGTTCTACCAGACGGTTGTGGCAAGTGCCCACTTCTACGTGGTGTTGTGCTGGGTAGGCAGCATAAAGATGAAGGAAGTGTCACGCCTATACAAACTTGTTAAGAAGGCAGGCTCTATTGAAGGAGTAAAGTTGGACAGTTTAACATCTGTGGCAGAGTGACGGGCATTAAGCAAACTCCTGTCAATCATGAAGAATCCACTGCATCCACTTAACAGTGTCATCTCCAGACAGAGGAGTAGCTTCAGTGACAGACTTTTGTCACTGTCCTGCTCCACTGACAGACTGAGGAGATCGTTCCTCCCAACCACTATGTGACTCTTCAATTACACCCGGGGAATTAAATGCTAACAACTTATTGTCTGCTTTTACATGCACTTTTATTACTCTTTAATTTAATATTGTTTTTTGTATCAGTATACTGCTGCTAGATTATATGAATGTCCCCTTGGGATTAATAAAGTATCTATCTATCTATCTATCTATCTATCTATCTATCTATCTATCTATCTATCTATCTATCTATCTATCTATCTATCTATCTATCTATCTATCTATCTGTCAAAAGCAAAAAGAAGGCGTTTGCAAACTCCTCACAGCTATGCCATTTCATTTTTTTCTACTGTCATGTGCATGCTCATGGGAAACAGCTGTAATTACCCACTGAGCCAGGGTCTGCCACTGTTTTCTGATCCTTTCTCTCATTCTCCTTCTGCAGATGGGGAGATTGACAACCCAAATTTCACTGATGTCATCCACCTGGACCCGTCCCTTCCAACCATCTTCCTTTATAAACCGGCAAATCAGTTACCTACTTGGTTTCTGTTTGGATTCATATCTGTAAAGCCATCATGGCAGCTAATTGCATTGTGGTGGACCGCCGGGGCCTTTACTCGCCTAGGATGCCTTGATAATGGAAGGACCGGGGGACACTATCTCACCTAGAATGCTGGAGGGCAACCCCTCGGCTTGCAGTGGGGTCACAGGTTTGGAGCACAGAAGCCGAACCCTGCTTCTGCCGAGCACCCGGACATTTGCCGAGCACTTTTGCCTGCTGGAAGAAGCTCATTGGAAACATGGAGTGCTTCTGGGTGTCCTATAAAAGGAGCCAGCTACCACTACTCAAGGAGCAAGAGTCGGGATGAGGTATATGAAGCTTGCCGGGAGAAGAGTGGAGGAGGAGAAGAAGAAGCAAGAAAGGCTTTTGTGCTGGATTGTGCTTGGTGTACCGTGCTGTGGGAAGCAGAGAAAAGTGCTTCCCTAAGGGAACAGACGTGTGCTGTGTGGCAAACTCGTGTCTCTTCCTGTCTGTGTGAGGTTAGGGTGGCTGTACGCGCCAATGGACTTCACAGTATGTTGACTCTATTCAAACCGTCAAATTATATAGGGATACCAAGGTGGTACCCCAAATTTTTATCTGTAATCTTTGTGTTATTTTACATTATATTTAATCTCTTACTTGTTGCTAATATTTAGCCATTCAATATCAAATTTGCACAATTGTAACTTTTATGGAATTATGCCCGCTGGCCTACTGTATGTACAGTATGCCTGTTACTTACTTCACTTTGACTTGTACCACTCTTAACACTAGAATTACCAGAGCCTACGAAAAAACTCATAAATCCGTCCCACCTTAAATCGCTTCTTAAATCCCTTCACACCTCTCCTCCATCGTCCTTTGTCCTCTAAATGTGCTGATAAAGAGAAGCTAGAAGCAGCCGGCTATTCCATCCCCCACCAAACTTCTCCCAGCTCACGCCTTGATTGAGTATCTGGGAGTTAAGTGGAGTTTTAGAGTGGAAATAATAGATCGTTATTTGGAACACACGCGTTTCATGTCTGTTTCGTTTCTACAGTAATCTGTGTAAACACATTGTTAAAACAGAAACGTTTTTTATATTCTAGTAGTAGATGACCAAATGTAGGCATAAACTATATAGTGTATGAAGCTTGAAAACCAAATATCAAAGAAATATTTTCCCAAAAGGTACAAATATAAGACAATTGCACTTTTATTCAAAAATATAGCTGCAGAAAAAAAAGCCGCCTTAACATGTGACACTGACACCCACTAATTACGATCGCCACCGTGGTGCAATACATTCGGCTACTGACTGGGAATCAAAAGGTCGCGAGTTCGAACCTGCACTACTCTGTTTTGAGAAGTAAACTGCTCTTAGTCTTACTATTTTAGAATAAAAGCATACATTTGATTTCAGTCTGTAACAGCCAGTGTAATTTATGATCCTTATAAAGGTTAACTTTTTATTTTTTTTAATTCACTTTTTAGAGGAACAATGTATTAAAACTATAAAAACAGATCACAGATTACACAAAAAATAAACACAGAGCGGCACTAATAATAATAATTTAATTCCTATTCCAAAAATCAATAACGCACATAGTACTCATCTCTGCACCTCCGAAACATTAAATATGGCACTATTGAATGTTAGAGCTTTAACTAACAAAACGTTTTTTATCAACGATCTTATTAGTGATAAAAAAATAGATCTTATTGCACTAAATGAAACATGGCTTAGTTAAGACAGCGCGGCAGTTTTAATCGAATCTGCGCCTCCGGATTACAGTTTTACTCGTGCAGACCGCCAGGGAAAAATGGGGGCAGATTGGCTAACATTTACTCGAGTATCTCGCCGTTGTTATCCATGGAGATTCTCAAGTTCTAGTACTATCCGTGTATAGACCTCCTAAATATAACGCGTCGTTTTTTGAGGAATTCTCTGACTTAATGTCAATTTTAATTACTAACTATGACACACTCCTAATAGTTGGCGACTTTAATTTTCATATAGATAATCAGTGTGATCTAAAAGTAAAAGAATTTATGAACCTCCTGGATTCTTTTGATTTGAGACAACTCATAAATCAGCCTACACATAAAGCAGGTCATACGTTAGACTTAGTGATTACTAAAGGACTGAAAGTTGATATAAAACAGATCATTGATATTGGTCTATCAGACCATTTTCTTCTACTTTTAATATAGAAATAATGATAAAAACACTCATGAGAAGCATATTGTTAAAAACGCTTCTTTGATTCGGCAGCAGCTTTAAAACTTACAAACATTTTAAGCAATCAGTCCATTTATAGTGCCAGCTATAATAGCGAGGACAATGTAAATAGTAAGGTGGAAAGATTTAATTCTAAAGTGAGAGCTGCTGTTGACATAGTTGCACCTGAAAAGACAGTGAAAAAATCTTCTAGCATTGTTATACCATGGAAGACCCAAAGAGTGTCTGATTTAAAGAGAACATGCCGTAGAGCTGAGCGTCAATGGAGGAAGAGTAAACTTACTATCCACCATGAAATATTAAAAGTCAAAATAACAGAATACAATAACACAGTCCACCTTGAGAGACGCTCTTATTTCTCCAAGATTATAAATAACGATGCTAGTAATCCCAGAGTCTTATTTTCTACAATTGATCACCTACTAAACCCATGTAACTCAAAGGAATGTCTCCTAAGTGCTTCCAGTGAAACATGTGAGGCTGTCGCTGTATTTTTCAATCAAAAAATTAATGATATTAGAAATAACATAGTATATCCCTCCAACACTAAGGATCCTCCTAAACCCCAGCATCCTGTTATAAACAAATTAAACTCTTTCACTAGGATAGATTTACCTGATTTAAAGAAAATAATCTCAATTAAAACCTCCACCTGCGTCCTTGACCCGATACCAACAAGGTTTTTCAAAGAAGTATCAGGCGTGCTAATTGATAATGTTCTGGACATAGTAAATTCGTCACTAGATACTGGGGTCTTCCCAGACTGTCTTAAGACTGCTGTAGTTAAACCCCTACTTAAGAAACATAATCTCGACCCTCAGCTCTTGAAAATTTTAGACCCATCTCTAACCTGCCTTTCTTAAGTAAAGTTCTGGAGAAGGCAGTCATTATGCAGTTAAATGACCACCTAAATAAACATGCTATTCTTGATAAATTTCAGTCGGTTTTAGAACAAATCACAGCACAGAAACTGCACTCGTTAAAGTAGTAAATGACTTGCGGGTAAATGCAGACAGAGGCCATTTATCTGTTCTCATCCTCTTAGATCTGAGTGCTGCATTTGACACCATTGATCACAACATTCTTAGAAATCGCCTTAGTCAGGGTCTTAAATTAGTTTGAATCCTACCTGACAGGGAGAAAATTTTTTGTTAGTTGATATCCGATATGGTGTTCCACAAGGCTCTATCCTGGGTCCGCTGTTATTCTCAATCTACATGCTTCCGTTAGGTCGGATTATCTCAGTGCACAACGTGAGCTACCACAGCTATGCTGATGACACACAGCTGTACTTATCAATAGCTCCTGATGACCCTGATTCTATTGATTCACTAACAGAATGTCTGACTTGTATCTCAGAATGGATGAATAGTAATTTCCATCCACCCATCCATTTTCTAACCCGCTGAATCCGAATACAGGGTCACGGGGGTCTGCTGGAGCCAATCCCAGCCAACACAGGGCACAAGGCAGGAACCAATACTGGGCAGGGTGCCAACCCACCGCAGGACACACAAACACACCCACACACATCAAGCACACAAACTAGGGCCAATTCAGAATCGCCAATCCACCTAACCTGCATGTCTTTGGATTGTGGGAGGAAACCCATGCAGACATGGGGAGAACATGCAAACTCCACGCAGGGAGGACCCGGGAAGCGAACCCGGGTCACCTAACTGCGAGGCAGCAGCTCTACCCACTGCGCCACCGTGCTGCCCTGAATAGTAATTTTCTCAAGTTAAATAAAGAGTAAACTGAAATCTTAATGATCAGCAATAATGGATACAATGAGGCTATTAGAAATAAACTGGATACATTAGGATTAAAAGTCAAGACGGAGGTAAAAAGCTTAGGGGTGATTGTTGACTGTAATCTGAATTTTAAATCGCATATTCATCAGACAACTAGGACAGCAATTTTTCACTTAAGAAACATAGCAAAAGTTACAACTCTTATATCACTGAAAGATGCTGAGAAATTAGTTCACACTTTTGTTTTCAGTAGACTAGATTACTTTAACGCACTCCTCTCAGGACTACCCAAAAAAGACATAAATCGTTTGCAACGAGTGCAGAATGCAGCTGCTAGAATCCTAACTAGGAAAAGAAAATCCGAGCACATTTCTCCAGTTTTGATGTCACTACACTGGTTACCTGTGTCATTCAGAATTGACTTTAAAATTCTGATTATGGTTTATAAAGCCTTAAATAATCTTGCCCCATCTTATATATCGGAATGTCTGATACGTTATATTCCAAATCGTAACCTTAGATCCTCAAATGAGTGTCTCCTTAGAATTCCAAGAACAAAACTTAAAAGAAGTGGTGAGGCGGGCGGCCTGCTATTATGCACCTAAAATCTGGAATAACCTGCCAATAGGAATTCACCAGGCTGATACAGTGGAGCACTTTAAAAAACTGCTGAAAACACATTACTTTAACATGGCCTTTTTATAACTTCATTTTAATCTTAATTTAACTTAATCCTGATACTCTATATGTTCAATTTTTTTTTCCGGTTTCTTTGTGGTGGTGGCTTGCGCCACCTCCACCTACTCAAAGCTTCATGATGCTCCAACAATGATGGACGCATTAAAAGGCAGAAGTCTACGTGACCATCATCATCAAGCCCTTCCGTGAGAATCCTAAATCGAAAGAGGACTGTTTCATTTATGTTAGGTAGAATGCCCAGAGGGGACTGGGCGGTCTCATGGTCTGGCATCCCTGCAGATTTTATTTTTTCTCCAGCCGTCTGGAGTTTTTTTGTTTTTTCTGTCCCCCCTGGCCATTTAACCTTACTCTTATTCGATGTTAATTAATGTTGATTTATTTTGTTTTATAATTGTGTCTTTCATTTTTCTATTCTTTAATATGTAAAGCACTTTGAGCAACTGTTTGTATGAAAATGTGCTATATAAATAAATGTTGTTGTTGTTTTCATTCTCTCAGTCACGTTCAGAATCAATCCATCTTCGTATCTCACTGTCACTTGATTTTCTTTTTATTCAGTTTTATTGAGTGTTCCTGCCAGTCCCCGCATGTTGCTGTATGCTGTTTCTTTTGTACTCCAGGACATGCAGTGTAAAGAATGGTAAAGAGCAGTAGCGAATGCAACATAGGGAAGGCCTCTTTGTACTGCTGAATGCATTTGCATGCTTCAGTGAGATTAGCATCAGCTCGCAATTTATTGAACAACATTGCTTTTGCCACAGCAATTTCATTTTGCAAGCTTATGCTGTTTTGCTCTATTTTTGCAAGTGTCTGAAGAGGTTTCAGGAGAGAATGATCAAGAAATAATTCTGATTTTGGTAGGAGAAGCGATGTGGCCCTCAATAATTCAACATTTCTCTGAGAGAATCTTGTCTCCATTTCCACAATAGCTATATTAAGAATGCTGAACATAGCCCTTTTAAAAGTCTGATTAGGAGCAATTTGTTCATCAGAGTCACCATGCCCGAGCGTAGACACGACAATACTATCATCAAGCTGTGAATTAACTTTCTGTTTCCTTTTGAGCGAATTGGTAGTCTACTTTCACACTGAGAGAAATGCTCCTCCCAGAATGAGTGGCATCTCATCTCTGTCAGTGTGACCAGTGAAGCTGTCACCACCTCCCTAGCTGTGCACAAATCCACTGCATGTGCCTGTAGAATTGCATTGGCTGCTTTCAGCACATCAAGCACATGAAGGAGGAATTGTCCTGTATTGAAGAAATTCTGCTTTTTTAATTGGGTCAAAAGACCACATGCCTCTGTGCAAATGTCAAAAGGGGCAGTGCCAGCCTCTGCTACCTCTGAGAGAAGCCCCCTTATAGCTTCCTCATTGTTGACAATGGACTTTGTGACATCATAATGACTGGTCCATCGTATTTCTAGAAGTCTTTTCAGTGTGGATGCGTTGTATGTGTGTGAAACATAATGTCTGTGCCAAAATGTGTTCAATGAATTTGACCATTCAAAGAACTTCTTACCAGAGGTTCTGATTCCATTGCATGTATCACTGCTAAATGGAGCTGGTGGTTGTAGCAGTGTACATATGGAATGTACTTGTGACAAAGCCTGGACACCACCCCTTGCCCCAGACATGACAGAAGCACCATCAAAATACTGACACACTAAATTGTCTGGGCTGTAACCTAGCTCAGAGAGATGTGACAGAATTTGGTTACAAATATATTCAGCATCAGGCTGATTCAGTTCAATTACGCCAATCAGGTGTTCCTCAGGGATGGAGTTCTGGACAAATTTAATCACTACAGACAAATTCTCAATGTTACAACAATCCCTGGTACCATCACTTTTAATGCAAAGTGCAGGAGAGTCAACTTTTTCATATTTGGTCCTGATATCTTTTACCACCATTTTGGTCTCCATTATTTCATTTTGAATTACATTAGATGTGTATTTTGCGTTGTCTGGGATGTATTTTACAGTTTCTGCCAGTTTGGCATCTTTTTTGATTGTGTAATCAAAGAACTTAAGGAAAAGTCTGTCCTCCCCACCTACGTGATTGTGACCACGCAGAGCCAGTTCATTGACTGCAAGGGACTGAACGGCCACCCCAATGCGTTTCACATAATATCTATTTTTTTGTATCTGGGTTGGACCCAGTAGTTGAACTATGCTTTCACCCGTCTCTGCCCGGCGCCGATACTCTTGCCATGCAGACATGGCTCTGACATGCGGGATTCTAGACACGTGTTTGTGGAAGCTGCCACTGTCTTCTTCTAGAGCTTTTTTCCAATTAGTGTAGCCGTCTTTGGTCAATATGTCCTTGCGGTCCGAATTGGAAACACTAAATTTTCAGCAGACAAAGCAAAAGCTGGCGTCACGGACAACAGAATATTCAAGCCATGGTCGAGACTGCTACCAGCTTGCACTAAAACATCTGAGTGTCTTTCCGAATGCACGCTTGAGATAATTAATTAAAATGGGCTATCCATATTTAAGTCAGGCACACCGGACTGTATATTTTGTTGAAGGCAGAGGTTTGGAGTACTGGACATGGGCGCAGAGCTGGAGGATTGTGTAGGCTTATCTACATCTTTTGGAGTTTCAGTTCCTGACGTGGGTGCACTGTGCTGCATGTTGGTAGCAGCGGTGCTGGGCTCAACCGTTGAGGGACAGAAGTTGAAGATGTCTGCTTTTTAATAAACCATGCATAGCCTTTGGTGTACCAACCAGAAAATAAAAGATGAATGGAACGTATACGCTGTTTTAATTAAAGAATCCGGTCAACAGGTTCAAAACGTGTAAACTGTGAGCAGCATGGTGCCTGTCTAATCGGAAAAAACAACTCAGTTTTGAAAATCAAATGTTATTCTTCTTCAGAGTTTTCATTGAACAGACAGAGCATTTCGCAGGATGGGCACGGCTTGTCTCTGGGGGGGCAGTGCCCACCCCAGCCCCCCTGTGGTCACGCCTCCGAGACATACAAAATATATATCAACTTGTATACAAAATTTCACACCACAACACTTAAGTTTTGAACTTGAATATAATATAGCTTAATACAGATAATGGAAGTTTCACTTTAACCCTTTATAAGTTATAGAAAATGGAATATTCATAATCTTAACCCTGTGGGACAGTAGAATAGTCTTTAGACTAAAATTAGACAGCTAGAAATAAACATGTACAGCCAGACATTAAAGGCATATAGTTTTCTGGCCATTTACATAGAGCATTACATAAAATGTTAAAATATCGACCATAGAAATGTTAACAAATGTAACCTAGATATTTAAGCATAATATTATGTTTCCCTAACCCTGTTTTTTTTTGTGCATTATCAAGTTTTTTCTCTGGTTTTTGTATGTAAATCGAAAGGAGTCAGATGAGGTGGCTCGGGCATCTGATCAGGATGCCTCCTGGACGCCTCCCTGGCGAGGTTTTTCTGGGCATGTCCAACCGGGAGGAGGCCCCTGGGAAGACCCAGGACACGCTGGAGGGACTATGTCTCCCGGCTGGCCTGGGAACACCTTGGGATTTCCCCAGAAAAGCAAGAAGAAGTGGCCGGGAAGAGGGAAGTCTGGGCCTCTCTGCTTAAGCTGCTACCCCCGTGACCCGACCCTGGATAAGCGGAAGAGGATGGATGGATGGATGGATATAATCTATAAGGAATACAATTGAAATGTAGCTACGAAAAAGTCATATTAAAATAATTGGCTTTTAGCAGTTTTTCTAAAATGTTCCACAGTATTAGCCTGATGAATTTCTACTGGTAAAATATTCCAGATGTTAGGTGCATAACACAGTTTGGTTCTTGGAATTATAAGCAGACATTGAAGATCTAAGGTTACGACATGGAGTGAAAGGTGACAGGCATTCCAAAATATAGGACAGAGCAAGATTATTTAATGCGTTATAAGCCATTAGTAGAATTTTAATTTTATTTATTTATTTATTTTTAACATTTTAATGAATTTATTATAGTCAAACAACATTCCATACACGCAAGTCAGATTTTAAAAAAACTACGTTCAAATCAAATCAACCCCCACCCATGAGAAAGAGAGCTAGGCCAACGTAGTGAAACTTTAATAGTAGAAAAGAGAAGTAAGTAAATAATTAGAATAAAAAAGGGAAGACAATCCACTTTCTCAGTTTAAAAGCTAATTCTAAAATATTATTAATTATCCTGCTAAGTTTTAAGAAAAGTTTTGCACAGATCCTCTAAGTGAATATTTCATTTTTTCCAGTTTCAAGTAGTATATAACATTGGTTACCCAATGATTGAAAATGGGTGAGTTCGAATTCTTCCATTAGTAGTATTTTAAAGTCATTTATGAACGACACAGGCAACCAGTGTAAAGATGCTAAAACTGGCGAGATGTGCTCCAATTTTCTTTTTCTAGATAAGATTCTGGCAGCTTCATTGTACACTAATTGCAGCCGATTGATGTCTTCCTTAGGTAGTCCTGTTAGGGGTGCATTACAGTAATCCAGTCAACTAAAAAAACTAAAGCATAAACTATTTTTTTTGTCTCTTGTAAAATTATAAGAGGTCTAACTTTTGCTATATTCCTTAAGTCAGCGTTTCTCAACCTTTAAGTATTTGCAACCCGACTTTTCATAACAGTTTTAATTATGCCCCCCTAACGTTTCTTTGAAACCCTAATAAAGTTTTATTATACCTACTGAACTTTTATCGACATTTATCTAACTCTATATTTATTTTTCCAGTATCAGAATGTAGTTTAAGTTAATTTCTTTTGGTTTCAATAGATGTATTTTTCATATTTTCGATGCTTAAGTGAAAAAATTCAGTTTTTGTAATCTTGTTAACATGTGATTTAAAGTTTAGATCAGAGTCCCTCAATTCTTTACCTCTGCTTTTATTTTTAAACCTAAGGAATCAAGTTTATTGTAATACCCTCACCATATCCATGTTTGCCAGTCACTAAGATTTCTATTTTTTCCTTATTTAGTTTCTCTATGTGAAAAAAAAACTTCCAAATGTTGGTGTGAAATTTACCCTTCACAAGTTTACAACTGTGCCCGCCTGTTCTTAATGAACTCATTTTAAAGTCACAGTCTCAATTCACTGGACTAATTCCCTTCATAATTTTAAAATTTAATCACATTTCCTCTTTATCTCCTTTTGCTTAAACTGTAAAGGCTCAGTTCATTTAATCTTTTCTCATAATTCATCCCCTTCAGACCTGGAATAAGCCAAGATGCTCTTCTCTGGACCTTTTCTAGTGCTATGTCCTTTTTGTAGCCTGCAGATCAAAACTACACCCAGTACTCCAGATGAGGCCTCACCAGTGTGTTATAAAGCTTGAGCAGAACCTCCTGTGACTTGTACTCCACACATCAAGGCGCTATATAACCTAACATTCTGTTAGCTTCCGTAATGGCTTCTGAACACTGTTTGGCAGTTGATAGTGTGGAGTCTACTGTGTCTCCTAAGTCCTTCTCATAAGGTGTAGTTTCAATTTTCAGTCCTCCCAATATTTTTAACTTATTCATGTAATACATTATATTTACTTACAATCAATTTCATCTGCCGCAAATGTCCAAAATGCCTGTATGTTGACCAAGTCACTCTGTGATGATTCAACGGATTCCAGATTATCTACTAATCCACCTTTCTAACTTAACCAGCATTTTCTTCATTTTCCTTTTCGAAATCATTTGTATATATTAAAAAAAGCAATGGACCCAGCACAGACCCCTGCTGGACACCACTATTAACTTCACCCAATTCTGATAAGGTTCCTCATGCCATCACCCTCTGCTTCCTGTGTCTGAGCTAATTCTGCACCCATTTACCCTTAATAAATTGTCAACGGTGTCCTTGTGTTCTTGATGAACTCATTTTAAAGTCACCGTCTCGATCCGCTGGACTAATTCCCTTCATAATTTTAAACACTTTAGTCAGGTCTCCTCTTAATCTTCTTTTGTAAAAGCCCAGCTCCTTTAATCTCTCCTCATAAGTCATACCATGAAGTTGTGAAATTAATGGCTTCTATACATCTCCCAAATCCTTCTCATTATTTGTACTTTCAATTTTCAGATCTTCCATTGTGTATTCAGCTCTCAAAAGGACAATGTAGGTTGGTAGAGCAGCATTCACAAATAAAATTTGTGAAGACCGTGAGACATTTTGAGTTGGAAACCCTTCTTTATAGAGTTCTTACTGTGAAGAATCATAAGAAATTTAAATCAAAGGCATAATGACTGCTGAGTACTGAACTGTAGAGATAATTAAGAATAGTTCAACTGAATGATGAATATTCATTGCAATGGTAGGTTACCTTCTTTAATGATAAATTAATCAATTTATATATTCACAAATATATTCAAAAAAACTGTATCTGATTGGATAAAGAAAATGATAACAAAAGAAGAAAGCACAGAAAGGAGCAACATGCCACTTGTATTATTTTTCAACGTTTTCTCATCCTTAACTCAACCAGGACATTAAATCTTGATGTTTTCCTTTAGCAGTTTATAAATTGATGAATTATTTCTTTAACCCACATTGATGACAACAATAGTAACATTAGTATACAACTTCCAGTTGTGCTGATGAAAACTAATTGTTTTGAATATCAAATCGGCTATTTCAGTACCTAAATGGTCTAAAGAGCATGACGGAGTGACATTAATATACATTTTTGTACTTAGCACATATCAGTACATCCCTTTTACTGTCCCCTTCAGATACCACTTTACATTTGATATCCAGATCATCCATTAGCTCTAAACAGATTTAAGTGCTGAAGATTCTACAAATTCAAGTTATATTGAAACAGTATCCTTTGTCTTGTCAGCAGAGAGAATGAATCGATAATAACAAAAGTGAAAATGAAACGGCTTTACATTACTGGCGTAGCTGGCAGTCTGTTATTTATAGAGGATTCTAATGACTGTAAGAGGGGGTTACTATCGAAAGAATCTGCTTTTATGAGTATACAGTGTGACGGTTTGGGTTGATTCCGGGTGCCTTGGCAGCTTGAACCTGGAACTGCAGATAACATGAACTGAGATGAGAACACAAATAACAACACAAACGGGTAAGAGTACGCTGCAAAGTGCTTTTATTTTCAATGCTGTGCAAAAATAGTGAGGTGCAAGTTCTTCTATTAATAAATATTCCATAAAAACAGGTGATAAAGGTGGAAGTTAAAATGTCCAAATAAATAAATCCCTTAAAACAAGGTTACAAATCCCAGTAGCAGAATGTGCTCATTATAATATCCTAGAGCCAGAGCACTTCCTTCCAAAAACTGACATCTCTACGACTTTACGGTTTTTTAAGAGGAGTCGTCCACCAACAGGCACAGTCAACATTTAAATCTGACTCGGGTCCTTGACACCCCTCTCAGGAATTCAGCACAAGCCGTGGTCCCGATTCCTACTGGTCCTGCCACCGCACAGCCTTTAAATGGGGGCTTACTGTGTCTCCCCTGCTCCCAGGTCGCTCAGCAGGAATGATACCGCACCTCAAGCACTGGCCATGCGCTTCTATTGAGGACATCTTCCAAGCCGCCTGCTTCCACTCCTTCACAATGCTGCCCTCTACATCTTCCTTCCATTTTAAAATCCGTCTTTATTATTTGATTTTTTTGTTACTCTCACACCTGTTTCCTGCCTGGACTCCTTGCATATATGGATAGGGATGGAAGTGTGCTGATGACACACTTCGATGTGCCAATGAAGCAATTGAACCGCATGTGTCTGGTCTGGTGTCCACATCATATTTGATTAAAAGGGGTCAAGTCACAAGTCACTGCATATGAATGCACAATCTACCGATCGCATCAACACCCCAGAGCTTCTCCACAATGCTACCGGACACGCTCACACCCCTCCAAAGCCCGACACTTTTATTAAATTATTTATTTAAAATCATGCATTACCCCGACCTCTCTTATCACATACAGAAAGAGCACAACAATAATGATTCAAGACCAAAAGTATATTCTCTGTTATATACAACCTGTAGACAGTTTCTATGGGGTGTCCTTACTTTTTCACATGACTGTAGATTCATAAGCACAGAGGAAGACAGAGACGGGGAGTCATTCACAAAACTAATGAGGATATGTACTTTAATTCACATTGTACATCTTCTATTGCCTTTACTGTAGTAATAATAACTCAGTCTTTTCAGTCAATACTTTATTACCACAGGTAACATATTATAAAACTTGTAACCACTGTGACGGACAGCTGGGGCCCTTGCCCAGCTGGGACACCTCCGTAATGGAATGACCAAGGAGAGAGTGTGCCGAGGAGCACTAGATGGCAGCCCCATGAGTTACAGGGGGTGCCTCGGATTCCCTGGGCAGAGCTCCATGGGAGTTGGCATTCAGCACAGCCCTGTTGGTTTCTGTGGGTGCCGTCATGGGGAGCTACAGAGCCCTACTTTGTTAAGCTTCCTCCACAGCCGGGAGGGCTTCTGGATCTCGCTACCAAGCTACCTTGAGTACTCCCAGGTGCAGCATAAAAGGAGCTGCCTGCCTTCATTCAGGGAGCCAAAGTTGGAGGACGAAGCTTGCCAGAAGGACTGGAGGTGGAAGGACATAGAGAGTGCAAAGACAAAGAGCTCTGTGCTGTATTGTGCTTCTAGTGTGCTTGTCTACTGTGCTGGCTGGTGGGGAACAATTTGGGAAGAATTTCCCACAGCTCATTAAAAGCCTGTGTTGCTTTGGACTTGTGCCTGGTGTCTGTCTATGTTGGGTTTGGGGTGCTGGTGCGCCCCCTGGTGTCAACACCATTTTGATTAAACGGGGTTGTAAGAGCCAATCTTAGAAAGTTAAAGTTTTGAGTTAAACTCATATTGATGTTTGCTTAATTTGAATAGAATATTAATGTCTTTCATAGTCATAGCTTATGGTATAGTCTTTTCCCCCTATAGTTAAAAAGAGATAGAACCTTCTTATTATAACTGAATAACACTGTGATAATAAGCTCAGTTTGTTTGGGACAGGTCCCAGTAAAGAGGGACTTGAAAGTTCCATTTTAAGCTTAGAAATGGGATAAGAATACAGTTTTCTGACCGTTTTGAAATGGTTCAGAAATGTTAAGTAAATAGTAACGATTTGAGATGTAACAAGATTTAAACTTAGAATTGAACTTTTCTTAACATTAATTTTCCCTTTTTTGCTATTTTAATTTTCTTTTTTTTTGTGTGATCTGTCTTACTTTAAAACTTAACTAAACATTCAAAAACGAAGATATTTTGTCTGTGAAATCATTTCTGCGCATCAGGCTTTTGTTGAATCCCATTTTTTGAGTTGAAGCTGCAGAACTTTGGTAATTTTGGGAAAATGCAGCTACATTTCGTCAGAAAACTAGGCTAGCTATCTAAGGCCTGAACTGGAATCAACATTCGAGAACAGAAGACACTTCTGCTACAGAACTCGTCAACGAAGGAAAAGAACTGAATCATTCAGAAGGTACTGTGCACTTATCTACTATCTTCGTATGATCATAAATGAAAGCAAGGTCACCGTACCTTAAGAAGATTTGAAAGACTGTGATATTATTAAAGGACATCTTGGAAAAAGACATTTTGGATGTGCTTTTGCCT
The DNA here is from genome assembly GCF_016835505.1 of Polypterus senegalus. NCBI lineage: Eukaryota > Metazoa > Chordata > Cladistia > Polypteriformes > Polypteridae > Polypterus > Polypterus senegalus. The sequence continues at coordinate 5,130,477 of NC_053164.1, read as the reverse complement.
GAGTCATTGGAGCCTTGTTTCAAGAAAGTACTCTGCCTTGTTGGAACGTCCCTATTGTGACGAAATTGCTGTCAGGAAACATCCTGTCATTTGACTGAACTGTTGTCATGGCAATGTCTAAACAGAGCTCAAGTGAGATCGGCAGTGATCTGAGTAGAGACTCGAAGTCAGAAAATATAATTAGGGATCTTAAAGATCACATAAGTCAGAAGAAAGATAAGCTTTCCACGTTCATAACTGAGATCGAAAGTCTTAAAAACATTCCAGGAAACCGCTTAATTGTAGCAGAAATATTTCATGATTTTTGTGCGACGCACAGAGAGATAGAGGAGTTACACGAAAAGCTACTAGCTACTTTAAATAAGGAGGAAAGCTCTAAGAAATGGAAAGAATTTGCTGCCGCTACAACGGCATGGCTGAAAGATGCAAATGAACAACTAATTAATCAGTTCAAAGAGATGCAATTTCAAGAACGGGTTCGTTCAAAGTCAAAAACACAAAAGATATCTCCTCAGTTAAAGCATGCCCTTGATATTAAACTTGATTCTTTAGCCCAGAAAACCGCAGCCGCATCGTCATCTTCTACAGCAGTGTTGATTGAACAATCGACACTTGATAGTATTTTACAAACGCTACATGAACTTAAAGATAAAGTACAAAAGCAGAAACAAACCGACACTCAGAGCTTTGCAAATGATATACTAAATGTGCTAGCGCGGAATCATGCCGAATATCAAAAGGGCCAACTCGAATGCCTTAAAGCAATTATTGAAATGACAAAATCGATAGCTGATCAAAGGATAACATCTTCTCCAGTACCTCCAGCATCTCCAGCACCGCGTGGAGAGGTACCGCATAGACAGCTTCCTTTATTTTCAGGTGACCCGCTTAGTATTTTCACCACCAATATTTCTGATGAAGCCGAAAAGGAAACTCAAGAAATCTCTGTCAAAAATACTGTTAATGATACATGTGCATTTAAAAAACCTTGTGTATTTTGCAGTGATCAGCATATTCTCGCCGAATGTAGAACAATGAACATACAGAAAGAATTGACTTTTTAAAATCTAAAGGTTTATGTTTTCGCTGTCTCAATCAGGGTCATCTAAGTAAGAATTGTAAAGAGAGAATGAAATGTCAGACATGTTCCTTACAGCACCCAGATATCCTGCACATTAAAGGGGACAGTGGAGCAGTATTTAAAGCTACGGCTAGTGAGGTAACATCTACTGAAACGGAAACCGAGACTGGAACTTGTACCTTTACAGGGGCCGGAGAAGAATGCGCACTACAAGTAGTTCCTGTTAAGGTAAAATCCAAGAAAAGTGAAAGGTATGTAGAAACATACGCCTTTATAGACCTCAGCAGTACAGTAACAATTTGCACTGAAAGGCTCCAGAGACAACTGAGCCTTCAAGGGAGAAGGACGCAAGTATTCCTCAAAACTATGAGTAATTACGATGATGATTCAAAAGTGCTAACCCAATGTTCTGTCTTATCAGATTTACAAGTCTGTGGTCTCAATGACGTTGAATATATTAATTTGCCAAAGGTCTTCACACAGGTCTCCATTCCAGTGAACAGAGAAAGTATTCCACTTCAAGAAGATATCGATAAGTGGGCATATCTTAAAGAGGTACGTCTGTCTCGTATTGACTCTGAAGTTGATCTTTTAATAGGAATCAACTATCCAGAAATATTCAAGCAGTCACGAATCATACCTAGCCAAAGAGGTGGACCTCACGCCATGAAGGCTGCACTTGGATAGGTAGTTGGTGGACCATACAAAGAGATAGATGACCTCACAAAATAAAGTGGTAAGATGCCTAAACATTCAATCAATTGTGTGTCAATGACAGAGATTGAAGATATGTTGCTGCAACAGTATAACAGATTTTTTAGAGCGCAACTGGAAAGAAAAGGATGACATCAAAATCATGCGCTCAGACAATGGAACAAATTTTGTTGGAACAGAAAGAGAGCTACGAGAAGCTACTAAAAAATTGGAACATGAAAAAATCAGCAACGGTATACTTCAAGAATTTCAAAAATGGCTCGCACCAAGAAGAGACTTCGAACCAGGGGGCGTTGTTCTATAATTTTTGACAAAGTTACACCAATTCCTGGGTAATGAGTCAAGTCATCAATACAATGCCAGATGCTAAAGGTGCAGTCAAAGGAGTTTGTGTGCAAACCAAAACCAGCACACTGGACAGACCCGCGAATAAACTGTGCCTGCTTCTAGAAACAGCCAATGTTTGAAATATGAAATTTTTAAAATGTTTGCTTGCAGTGTTATTGCTAATGATTTGAAAAGAATAGTTAATATAAAAGTAATTGGCTCATATTGAAGTAAAGTAAAATAATTGTCTCCGCTCCTGCATAGCCAATTAGGGGCCGGAAATGTAAGAGCCATCTTAGAAAGTTAAAGTTTTGAGTTAAACTCATATTGATGTTTGCTTAATTTGAATAGAATATTAATGTCTTTCATAGTCATAGCTTATGGTATAGTCTTTTCCCCCTATAGTTAACAAGAGATAGAACCTTCTTACTATGACTGAGTAACAGTGTGATTGATAATAAGCTCAGTTTGTTTAGAACTGGTCCCAGTAAAGAGGGACTTGAAACATCCATTTTAAGCTTAGAAATGGGATAAGCATACAGTTTTCTGACCGTTTTGAAATGGTTCTGAAATATTAAGTAAATAGTAACGGTTTGAGATGTAACAAGATTTAAGATTAGAATTGAACTTTTCTTAACATTAATTTCCCCTTTTTTGCTATTTTAATTTTCTTTTTTTTTGTGTGATCTGTCTTAATTTAAAACTTAACTAAACTTCAAAAACGAAGATATTTTGTCTGTGGAATCATTTCTGCGCGTCAGGCTTTTGTTGAATCCAATTTTTTGAGTTGAAGTTGCAGGACTTTGGTAATTTTGAGGTGATGCGACAAGATATGGTTGAATATAATAATTTATTACAAGTCAAAATGATAGAATTAATATCTGAACTTAGCTTGCGCTACACAATCAGTCTAATCAGACCCATTTTCTCAAAGCCCAGAGAGACACATAACATAGAAATAAAACAAATGACATACACTACGCAGTTTGTAGTAATGACTCTCTAAACATTCCGTTCAGCCAGCTTACAAGTTGGACCTTAAAATATTGTGACGCGTGAGTCCCTGTCTTGTACCCCCAAAATGTGAGGCTGAGTCTCAGTACTTTAGCAAAACCAGCTTTATTCAGCTTGAAACAGGAACAGCATGGTTATTTATTGTAGTGGGATCTACCTCTCTCCTATACCCAGACACAGAAATCAGGCAGGGCCATGGCCAAGTAATCCTGTTCCCTGCATTTATAATGTTCCTGGCATCACCCACGATGACAGGTGCTTATAGCACGACCGCGGTCGGCTCAGATTTGCTTTTGTGGTGAACCACTGCAGGAATGGGAGCCAGCAGTTTCCCCTGACAATGGAGAAGCTGTCTTCCACAGACACGGTGATTGTGCTTCAGGACACTCTTTGGCATGTTGTCTCATTGAGAGGAGTCCCAAAAACAGTTTAGAGACCTTACAATATATTTTACCACAAAGCAACATGTACCTCCTATGTAAAATGATATATTGTGCGAGGGGGGGAGTCAAGCTAAAGTTAGAAAATGGGAATTATTAGAAAATGGAAGAAATCTTCACAAAACTGATCATATCATTATCTCAATTTCGTCTCCACCCTGCCTGAAAGTGATGGGATTCCAGCAGAATAAAAGGTTTGGTCTTGTCGTGCCCCCGAGTTATTGTCGAACACTACATGATCTGGGGTACTCCAGTCACTAGTGCAAGTTACTGTGACTTCCTGGAGACCAATGTGAAGCCTGCTAAGTGGCGGTGACTGCCATCTCAAGGAGTCTTTTTGTTCCAAGACAATGATACACACACTTCTTAGAATGCCAAGTTTTCTCTGGAGAAACTAAACTCTGAGGTATTGCCATGTCCTCCTTATTCAACCAGATTTGGCACAGTGTGATTTCCACATTTTTGGACCGCTAAAAAAACATCTGGGTGGTTGTCTATTCAAGACAGATGATGACGTGAGGAAAGCAGTTCACAAGTGGTTGCAAGGATGAGACAAAAACTTTTATTCTGCTGCCACTTCCAGGCAGGTGGCGCAAGTGCTTTGAGAAGGGTGGAGACGACATTGAGAAATGACATTTTCAGTTTTGTGAAGGTTCATTCCATTTTCTAATAAATCCCATTTTCTAACTTTAGCTTGATTCCCCCTTGTATACTGTATATTCCATTCAGGTTCTGTTAAAATGAATTCTTGTTTCAACGAAGTCCTCATTTTGTTTGTTGTCTTTTTTCATTTTGGTCCTGGCCAACTACCTATAGAACTAATATTAATAAAACCTCACTATCTGCAAAATTCTCTACAAAGTAATTTTTCATGAAAATAAGCCTCAAATCACGTATATTGTTCTGCCTTTAGCCCTGTGATAACTCAGGGTGTCAGCGAGCCCCAAACACCAACACGTACACACTTGAACAGTCCCAGGTTCAAATAATGGAAGGTTTTTATTAGAAATACCTCCAAAATGTAACACAAGCACAAACACAGGCCTTCCTCTCACAGTACTTCTTATCTCCTTACCGCACTGCCCTCCTCCACCCAAGCATTGCTCCACTACCTCCCAGCTCTGACCTGCTTGAATAAGGGAGTGCAGTCCCTTTTATTACAGACCTGGGAGTACTTCCGGTGCCAGGGCAACTGCCAGATGAAAGCACCTCCGGATCACGTGAAAGTCCATTACAATAGGCAGCTTGTCTCCCTACAGCGCTCTCTCATGGCACCTAGTGACCCCAAAATGGCTGCTCAGCCAGACTACATATCCCAGCATGCCTTGCTGGCTTCTTACTGTGCACCGACCTCTGGGGCTGCTGCCATCTAGTGTGTTGGGGGAATAATAAAATTCCTGCAACAACTTCTCTTTTTAATGGGCTGTCCATCTGCTCTTCCAGGTCTGCTCCCTCTCCTGGCTGGGATGCCTGTCTAGCCCGTGTGGCATCTACAGCCCAAAAATTGGATTGGATTGCACCTTTAGGTTACTCAACATACATCACACACTTGCATAAGAGTGGAACGGAGCTCGAGAAGGCTTTCTGTAGACTGGAGATATTAGGGATGGATCTAGGTGTGGGATAACCGTCAATCATATATGACGTCAGTTACAGAGCTCTAGCGGTCTACTGCACTGGACCAGATTGGTGATTAACGTTTGACTCGTGCTATAGCAAAATTGCTGACTGGTGAGTTTTCCCAGTGTTAATGCTGATGCCAATTTCCAAAGTGTTTAGAAATTCGCTGAGATTTTACCCCGTGAACAACTGCACACCATAAGCTTTTTTTTTTTTATTATTATTTTGTTGGATTTGAAAGAGTCTTTGAATTTTGTGCTCAAAAATTATTCTTATTTTTGAATAATTATTTTCTATAATAATAATTGTAATACATTTTATCATGATCTTTTACATAAGAACATAAGAAATTTGACAAGCTAGAGGAAACAATTTAGTCCATCAATCCCATTTGTTCAGCTAATAGCTAAGCTGTCTTCAACATCTCATCCAGATCCTTCTTAAAGGTTGTCAATGTTTCTGCTTCAACTCCATGAGTCCCAAAACTGTTTGTGTAAAGAAATGCTTCCTGGCTTCAGTCCCAAATGCATTTCACCTTAATTTCCACTGATATCCTCAAGGACGTGATTCATGAAAGATTTCTGTTGGATCTCCTTTGTCAATGCCTTTATTATAAAAACACGAATATGCAACTATTTATAAAGAACCATCCCTTGCCCTTAAACACTAAACAGAAACACGGAACACAAACACAGTTCAGTTAAACACAGCAGTTGAAATGTGGTGATAAATGAGTCCAAAATAAAGTTCGGCGGCATTCATACTGACTGAAGTGTTATTGTGCTCCTTCCCGAAAACAAAATGACCTCACCGGAAAGTCCTGGCAATGACTGCTATGAATCCGAACCCTAGGGTTTTTCAGCTCTGGCTGTCATGATGATGAATCGGATATTGAAATAGCAAGCAGTGGAATGATGCAATGAACGGCACTGATGAGTTGGTAGTTGAACGGTAAGTTGTCTCCTTTCTCCTCTCAATTTCTTTCCCCTCTTCTTTCTCTTTTGCCTTTCACTCCTCTTTTTTAAACATGGAATATCCCGGATGTATCCAGTGAGTTTAACAGGCAATTTCTGTCTTGGGGCTGTGGTCTGTCTCCATCATCCTTCCCCTTTTCACTTGCGGGGACAACATTTACTGACGCACATATATACAGGATAGTAAACAGGACGATGAAAACAAAACGCAATGCAACACAGACATAAAACAAATACTTATTATTTAGCTCCGCTACAAGATCCCCATGTAGTCTCCTCTGCTCGAGGCTAAACAGGTTTAATTCTCCTAGTCTGTCACAGTACAATATGTCCTTAAGTCCCATGATGCACTTGGTTCCTCTCCTCTGCATAGCTTCAAGTGCTGCTACATATCGTATATACTATGTGAATTTCCCCTTTGGGGATTAATAAAGTATCTATCTATCTATCTATCTATCTATCTATCTATCTATCTATCTATCTATCTATCTATCTATCTATCTACTCGTGGATAAGTTCTCCCATGGATAAGTTGGGACTTGATTTTACCGTATAATTTCTGGTATTTTATAATGTCGATCATATAAGTCGAATGTGGAAAGCGCACGCTATTGATCCAAGTGATCATGATATGCTAACGCCCACCTGGGAGAGTAACCATGGAGCACACGGCCTTTTTTATCTATGTGGGTGTGGCCATGCGCTGTATCAGCGTGTGCTCCTAACCCCTCTCTCTCTCTCTCTCTCTATTGTTTCTACGTGACCAAACGGTAATACCTGAACTATTATAAAGCGATGTTTACACTGATTTGTGTTTTTTGTATCCCACACCCTCATACACCTTTATCATAAGAGCATCCCTTATGTACGATGGAGCGTTCAATCAGAAGAAAATATGAAGCTGGTTTTAAATTTAAATGTCATTGAAATGGAAAAAGAAATTGGTAATTGCACTGCTGCAGCAAAATTTTTGAACGGGCTTATAAGTCGGGGTCTGATTTTATGATCGATTTTTCGGGTTGCAAGACCTGACATACGTGAGGATATACGGTATGTGGAACTATTTATGACAGTTAAGGGGTCTGCTCTGGAGACTGAGGGGCACCGTTTATGTGACTCAAGTGGTGCTTACTCTGGAAAGACTTCATTATAGACACTAAGGGGTAATTTTTATTAACTAAAGAGACACGCAGAGGGAGACTGCTAAACCCACTCCCTGGACCTCAAAGTAATAGTACTGACTGTGCTATGGACACCAAGGTGAGGCACTCCAGAACGTCTAACACCGTATTCAATATGGACAAAGAGGGACATCATTTTGGTTAGTTACAGGGCTACAAATGGGCTTTGACTGGCACTAATGGCAGCAGTGTACTTTACAGAAAAAGTTGGAACTTTCATTGCCATTGAAGCTACCAAAAAGGAGAAAAATGTTACCATTGAGTTCAGCATTCCACTTTCAGCATTGCCAACTCTACATGCAGAAAACAAAATCCCTGTTACAAGAAATTGTTTTTTCAGTCCTGAGCACTTCTTAATAGTGGAATTTGACCTGTGTGTATATATGTATATGAGAGTATATATTTATATTCATTTTTTTTCTTGCACTTCTGTAAAGTTTTAATTTTTCCTTTTGGACAAATAAAGTAATTATATCTATCTACTTCACATCAGCATTTATCAGGTTGTATGGCTGCCAGTATTCACGTGTACTTTGCATATTGTTATTATTTATGAATATTATCAATAATTCATTATTTAAAGTGTAACTTAACTCCTGCTTGTCTTTTACTCTATGTAATTGCCTGAGGTTATAAATGTAGAAGAGAAGGTGGGGAGAAGTTATAAAGTACAATACCTTAGAAACAGTGGTAAATCTGTGAGATTTGAGGCCTTCTGACAAAGGCTACACAATAAAGAATACAAAAGGTGAAAGTACTGTAATATAGAACTTTACCAAGACTAAATAGCATTGTCCACGCTGGTTGCACATGATACATTTTGGAACTGGTGACTGTTTGCAGTGTTACCAGGCTTCTGCAATTGTGAACTTGTTAAAGTGGTTATAAGATGGATGGATGAATTGACTATTGTGACTGACTGAACACACCGAAGATTCCAGAAAACGTTTGGGGTGCCAACCAGGCAACCCCGTTTAATGACAGTTGAAAAAAAAAAAGATTAGTGCCCTGTGAGGGTAGTCAATGGAATGGTACTTCAGCGGAAGCTTTGTCTCCATTGAGGTCGTGGTCTAGAATGACTGCCACCTTCCAGGCATTGCCCTGACAAAAGGGGTGGGACCTTGTCTGGGTGTTGTGGGTGGAGCTAAGTGTCAACCTTCTGGAACTG